>NC_057720.1:6824589-6885126 GCF_004010195.1 Chiloscyllium plagiosum
GGTGATAGTGGAGGGCTCAATCCTAACACACAGAACTTTTTAAAAAGAAGGTTTTGTGATTTACACATGAAAGAAGTGAAACTATCACTGTATTCTAACAGATGAAAGGCTTAACAGACAATCAATTTTTCAATGTATAATTTCAGTTATATCACACTATAAATTTTTGCTATAAATTTTGTGTATTAGGATTGAGCCCTCCACTATCACCTGATGGAGGAGCGTCGCTCCGAAAGCTAGTGTGCTTCCAATTAAACCTCCGAAAGCTAGTGTGCTTCCAATTAAACCTGTTGGACTATAACCTGGTGTTGTGTGATTTTTGCCTTTATTGAAGATGTCAAGGTAATCCATTTGACCTTCCTCAGCATACGAAGGGTCTTCAAAACTATGGAGATTGCAAATAGAGTGGAATTAGGTTAGGAATTCAGCAGCTAAGAGTGAGAAACTAAATCAAGCAGAAGATGTTAATTTAAAGAGTAATGAACCTGTAGGCTCAGTTACGAAGGAAGCAGACTGTTCATGAAGTAAGGAGAAAATTGGATATGCTCCTGTGATGAAGATTTAGGAATAATTCGATCAAGCCATTTAAAATGTTAAAAGGATTGAATGTCCAAATACAGCGAAATTGTTTCCACTAAAGGGAGTAGCCAATAACCTGTGAACATAATCTTCGCAGTGGACCTAGGATCAATTAAAAATAAATCAGAAATCACTGTTTCACACAAAGCATGATAGAAACCTGAATTCTCTACTCTGAAAGGATATGGGCAATTGAAACTTTCAAGACAGAGATTGATCAATGTTTCTTTGGTTCGGTACATCTGAGGAGATAGAGGGAAGGTAAGTGAATACAATTAAGGTCCATTTCAGCCAGGATCATTTAAAAGGATGTGAACGGCTCTGATAGAAAAGTATACAATTCTGACAGAGCTGGACAGACTCTGTAGAGATGACGTTTTGTCTGGTTTTGGAATCTAGAAGGAGGACACAGTCACGGAATGTGGGGAGACCATTTGACATTGAGATGAAGAAACATTTCTTCACTCAAACAGTAGTGAAGCTGTGAAATTCTCTGAAGGATGTGGAGATCCAGTCACTGAATGTATTCAAAAAAGACATTGACTGCTTTTCAGATATTAATGGCATCAAGAGGTGTGGAGAGAAAGTGGGAGCGTAGCTTTGAAATAGAGGATCAGCCATGATTTTATTTAATGGTGAACCAGGCTCGAAGGGCCAAATGGTCTACTCATGCTTTTAGTTTCCATGCTTTTATGTTTACGATTATAGAGTCATAGAGATGTACAGCACGGAAACAGACCCTTCAGTCAATCTTGTCCATGCCGACCAGATATCCTAACATAATCTGGTCACATTCACCAGCACTTGGCCCATATCCCTCTAAACCCTTCCTATTCATACACCCATCCAGATGTCTTTTCAATGCTATAATTGTACCAGCCTCCACCACTTCCTCTGGCAGCTCATTCCATACATGCGCAACCCTCTACATGAAAAGGTTGCCCCTTAGGTCCCTTTTATATCTTTCCCTGTCACCTTAGACCTATGCCCTCTAGTTCTGGATTCCCCCACCACAGGGAAAAGACCTTGTCTACTTACCCTATCCATGCCCCTCATGATTTTATAAACGTCTATAAGGTCACCCCTTAGCGTCCAATGCTCCAGGGAAAACAGCCCCATCCTATTCAGCCTCTCCCTACAGCTCAAATCCTCCAACCCTGGAAGGTTGGATCAAGTGCTTGAATAGACTAAGCCTGATCCTATGAAATGAGCATTGAGTTTTAGGGATTGAAACGAGTTAGATCTCATTGACTGTGATATCCTTGATTGGTGTGGTTCACCTGGGCCAATCAGGGATCCCTGGCTGACTGATATAAACAAGAGAATTTCAGGGAGAGGTGGGCACCGCAGGGAGTAGAGTGCATTATTTCCCCCTCCAACTCTATTTTGATTTAGACCCTACCCACCCCTTCACTGTTTGATCACACAGCACTGCCCTTTGATGTGAAGGGCAGTGTTTGTCACTGGCCACTCGAGTGTTTTCCTATCTTCCTGGTGGTGGAAATTGAATAAAAATTCGTACACCTTGTATCTCTCACTGTGTCTCACACCTGCACACACATACCATGGGTGCTGGGGAAAAAATAAGCACTACCGCGGTTAGGCGGTAGTGTGGGAAATAAAAATTAAAAAATAGAAAAAAAAGAAAAAATAAACAAGAGAACTTTCAAGGAGAGGTGGGCGCCGCAGGGAGTGGAGTGCATTATTTCCCCCTCCAACTCTATTTTGATTTAGTCCCTACCCTCCCCTTCACTGTTTGATCACACAGCATTGCCTTTTGATGAGAAGGGCACTGCTTGTCACTGGCCACTCAGGTGTTTTCCTATCTTCCTGGTGGTGGAAATTGAATAAAGATTTGTGCACCTTGTGTCTCTCACTGTGTCTCACACCTACACACACACCATGGGCGCTGGGGAAAAAATAAGCACTACTGCAGTTAGGCGGTAGTGTGGGGGTTAATAAAAAAAAAAGAACAAGAAAAAGAATTTAAGAAAAGAAAAAAAAAACAAGAGAACTTTCAGGGAGAGGTGGGTGCCGCAGGGAGTGGAGTGCATTATTTCCCCCACCAACTCTAATTTGATTTAATCCCTACCCTCCCCTTCACTGTTTGATCACACAGCATTGCCTTTTGTGAAGGGCACTGCTTGTCACTGGCCACTCGGGTGTTTTCCTATCTTCCTGGTAGTGGAAATTGAATAAAGATTCGTACACCTTGTGTCTCTCACTGTGTCTCATTCCTGCACACACGCAACATGGGTGCTGGGAAGAGAGAAAAAAAAGAAAGAAAATAAATAGGAGCATCAGACATCCTATTCACTCTGACAGCTGGCTCTGAGGGAGCTAGAGCAGTGCCAAGTACTGTGCAAGTGTAAATAAAAGGCGACTTGGTGTCAGGATACCGGTCTCTGTGGAGTTACTTCAGTGGCAACGAGACAAATAAAATACTATGAAAAAAAAAATCAGGAGTGTCCAACATCCTGACACTCTGAGAAAAAATGGTGTCAGGATACCGGTCTCTGTGGAGTTACTTCAGTGGCAACGAGACAAATAAAATACTATGAAAAAAAAATCAGGAGTGTCCAACATCCTGACACTCTGAGAAAAAAAAAATTAAAAATAAATAAATAAACAAACAAGGAACTTTCAGGGAGAGGTGGGCACCGCAGGGAGTGGAGTGCATTATTTCCCCCTCAAACTCTATTTTGATTTAATCCCTGCCCTTCCCTCCCCTTCACTGTTTGATCACACAGCATTGCCTTTTGTGAAGGGCACTGCTTGTCAGTGGCCACTCGGGTGTTTCCTTTCTTCCTGGTGGTGGAAATTTGAATAAAGATTCGTGCACCTTGTGTCTCTCACTGTGTCTCACACCTACACACACACACCATGGGTGCTGGGGAAAAAATAAGCACTACCACAGTTAGGCGGTAGTGTCGGGGTTAAGAAAAAAAGAGAAAGAAAAAAAAAGAGCAGGAGTGTCTCACACAGCATTAAAAAAAGAAAAGAAAGAAAAAAGAAAGAAAAAAAAAATAACCAGGATATTTAGGACACTGCTTGTCACTGGCCACTCGGGTGTTTTCCTATCTTCCTGGTGGTGGAAAAAGAGAAAAAAAAACAGGAGTGTCAACATGACGTTCTGGCTTTAAAAAAAAGAAAAAAATAAACAAGAGAACTTTCAGGGAGAGGTGGGCGCCGCAGGGAGTGGAGTGCATTATTTCCCCCTCCAACTCTATTTTGATTTAATCCCTGCCCTCCCCTTCACTGTTTGATCACACAGCATTGCCCTTTGTGTAGGGCACTGCTTGTCACTGGCCACTCGGGTGTTTGCTTTCTCCCTGGTGATGGAATATAAATAAAGATATGCACACTTGTTGTTTTTCACTGTGCCCTACACCTGCACACACGCACATGGGTTCTGGGGAAAATATAAGCGCTACCGCTGTCGAAAGAAAATAAACAGGAGACTGAGAAGGCCTCCCCAGACTTGGCACCAGCTCTGAGCTGGCTGGTCAGAGCCCTTGTACTGTCTACAGGTAAATACGCGGAGACATTATATTGGCCTCTGTGCAATTATTTCAGAGGTACACCACTGAAAGGTCAAGAGATGGAACTGATGTCTGAGAAAGAGGGGAGAGGTGATGGCCTTGTAGTATTAATGTTGGACTATTAATCCAGAGACTCAGATAATGTTCTGGAAAGTTCAGTTTAAATCCTGCCATAGCAGATGGTGGAATTTGAATTCAATTGGGATGGGTCTTCAATTGGGATGGGTGCAGTGGTTAGCACTGCTGCCTCACAGCACCAGGGAACTTGGTTCAATTCGCCCTTGGGTGACTGTCTGTATGGAGTTTGCATATTCTCCCTCTGTCTGTGTGGGTTTCCTCCCAAAATCCAAAGATGTGCGGGTTAAGTGGATTGGCCTTGAGAAATGCAGGGTTACAGGGATAGGGTAGGGGCTTGGAACCATGTGGGATGGTCTTCAGAGGGTCAGTGTGGACTCGATGGGCCAAACGGCCTGCTTCCATACTATAGGAATTGTATGAAAAAAAAATGCACTTCTTTCAAATGTCTGATTTTGTTTTGTAGCTTTACTCCATATTTCTACTCTGTGCTTCACAACACTTTGTCCTTAATATAGATAAGACCAGAGATGGCCTCATCTCATGAATGAGATGAGGCCATCTCTGGCCATGCAGCATTTATTGCCCAGAGGGCAGTTAAGAGTCAACCACATTGCTGTGGGTCTGGAGTCACATGTAGGCCAGACTAGGTAAGGAAGGCAGATTCCTTCCCTAAAGGACATTAGTGAACCAGATGGGTTTCCCAACAATTGGCAGTGGTTGCAAGTGATCACTAGTGTCTTAATTCCAGGTTTTGTTTACTAAATTCAAATTCCACTATCTGCTGCAGCAGGATGTGAACCCGCATACCAAAGAATTACCTGGGTCTCTGGATTAATAATCCAGTGATAATACCTCTCGGCCATTGCCTCGCCTGACACAGCAACCTGTGGGGAAGACCGAAACCAAGGGTTATGCATATCAGACAGTCCAATAAGGCATCATACAAACTCATTCTTTGTCCATGAGATCATGCTGATATTTAATTTGCTGTAACATCGAATGGTTGACTTGGTATTTCATTTCGGTGGAAGTGAGATAAGTATTTGAGGAAGAATGGAATGGATGGACAAGCTTGACAGGGTTAAAGGATATAGTGTAGGAGGTGGTTTCACAATCTGACCTTCTGGTCCTTTCTCCCTGATACATTTATCCAGCTTCTCCTAAATTATTTACTTTTGATTACAAACATTCCACTGTAATGTACCACACATTTGAGGGAAAGAGGTTCCTTGTAAATCTCCTACTAGATTTATCATTGACAGTCTTATTGTTATATAACGCTCCTAACAAGGGAGGATCATCTGCACTACTGAGATCCTTTATAACTTTAAATATCCTCTCCAGGTGACTCCCCAACTCTCCCTTTTCTAGTGTGAAGAGCCCATGTAGAGTTTGTTTAACAGGATCAGTGGTTAGTGCTGCCTCCTCACGGCGTCAGGGACCCAGGTTCAATTCTTGCCTCAGGTGACTGTCTGTGTGGAGTTTGCACATTCACCCCATGTCTGCGTGGGTTTGCTCTGGTTTCCTCCCATGATCCAAAGATGTGCAGGTCAGGTGAGTTGGCCATGGTAAATTGCCCAACATGTTAGGTGCATTAGTCAGGGGTGAATAAAGGGCAAGGGAATGGGTCTGGGTGGGTTACTCTTCGGACATTCAGTGTGGACTTGTTGGGCTGAACGACCTGTTGCCATGCTGTAGGGAATCTAATCTAATCTTGTCCTTGTACATTTTGATTTGTACATACGTATCAACCAGAAGAATACTTTTATTCTGAGTTCATCCTGTGGTAGCCATTTTCTTGAATCACTGCCTCCATTGTCTGATGTGTAGCCCTGTCTAGAACTCACAGAATGAGAAGTTCTAAATTAAAACTACCAACTGCAGGTTCTGGTGATCTTAAAATGAACAGAAAACAGAAATTGTTGGCAAAACTTAGCGGCTCCGTGGAATTAAATCAGAGTTAACATCTCCAACAGTTCTGAAGAAGGGTCACTGGACTCTTTCAACTCGATTTTCATTCCGCAGACCTGATGGGTTTCTCCAGTAATATCTGTTTTTCTTCCTTCAAAAAGATCTGTCTACAGATGATGTGGAGGAGCTGGTGTGGGACTGGGGTGGACAAGGTTAAAAATCACACAACACCTGGTTATCGTCCAACTGGTTTATCTGGAAACACCAGCTTTCGGAGCGCTACTTCTTCATTATGACAACCACCTGATGAAGGAGCAGCACTTTTTGTATGATTTTTAATTTTGTCTAAAGATGTTCAACTAGATAAAAGGAACCTGACATTGGTCAGTGAGCTCAAATTTCCATGCTGTTCTGATCATATGATTATTAAGGGGCCTGACAGGGTCAAAGCTGAGAGGATGTTTCCCTCATGGGAGAGTCTAGCACCAGAGGGTAACATCTCAGAATAAAGGGACACCAAGTTAAGGCTAAGATGAGGAGAAATTTCTTCTCTTGGAAGGTTCTGCGTCTTTGGAATTCCTTATCACAGAGAGCAGTGGAAGAAGGATCCTTGTGTATGTTCAAGGATGAGATCAATAGATTCTTGATCAGTCAGGGAATCAGGGTTATGGGGAAAGGACAGAAAAGTGGACATGAGTGTCGGATCAGCCTGGATCCTAATGAATGGTCGAGAAGGTTCAAGGGGCTGAAGGGCCTACTCCTGGTACTATTTAGAGTCATACAGTCATAGAGACATAGAGATGTACAGCATGGAAACAGACCCATCGATCCAATCTGTCCATGCCGACCAGATATCCCAACCCAATCTAGTCCCACCTGCCAGCACCCGGCCCATATCCCTCCAAACCCTTCCTATTCATATACCCATTCAAATGCCTCTTAAATGTTGCAATTGTACCAGCTTCCACCACATCTTCTGGCAGCTCATTCCGTACACACACCACCCTCTGCGTGAAACAGTTGCCCCTTGGGTCTCTTTTATATCTTTCCCCTCTCACGCTAAACCTATGCCCTCTAGTTCTGGAGTCCCCAACCCCAAGGAAAAGACTTTGTCTATTTATCCTAACCATGCCCCTCATAATTTTGTAAACCTCCATAAGGTCACTCCTCAACCTCCGACGCTCCAGGGAAAACAGCCCCCGCCTGTTCAGCCTCTCCCTGTAGCTCAAATCTTCCAAACCTGGCAACATCCTTGTAAATCTTTTCTGAACCCTTTCAAGTTTCACAACATCTTTCCGATAGGAAGGAAACCTTCTTCACTATCCTATCTACGTGCGACTCCACTTTCAAGGAGTTATGAACTTGTACTCCAAGGTCTCTTTGTTCAGCAACACTCCCTAGGACCTTACCATTAAGTGTATAAGTCCTGCTAAGATTTGCTTTCCCAAAATGCAGCACCTCGCATTTATCTGAATTAAACTCCATTTGCCACTTCTCAGCTCATTGGCCCATCTTCGCTATCCACAACACCTCCAATGTTGGTGTCATATGCAAACTTACTAACTGTATCTCTTATGCTCGCATCCAAATCATTTATGTAAATGACAAAAAGTAGTGGACCCAGCACCGATCCTTGTGGCATTCCACTGGTCACAGGCCTCCAGTCTGAAAAACAACCCTCCACCACCACTCTCTGTCTTCTACCTTTGAGCCAGTTTGTATCCAAATGGCTAGTTCTCCCTGTATTCCATGAGATCTAACCTTGCTAATCAGTCTCCCATGGGGAACCTTGTCGAATACCTTACTGAAATCCATATAGATCACATCTACTTTTCTTATGATCTTATGAAAGCTCTTTGGAGACAAGTGCAAAGAGTCTCTGAATAGCCATCGATGGCTTCCAGGAGTAGATCGATGTGGGTTTAACATTAAAATGGGAAAATGGTTGACATATTCATCAATGAAACATGGGGAGATAGCAAGTAAGCAAGGCAGAAGAATACAGAGGGCTGTATTTCAGCCCCGATTTCTGGCAAATTTCTATCCTGGCAAAATTTCATGAATTTTAAGAGCTTATCATTATGAAAAATTACACGTTCATGAGCTTTCTGAAGGCACAAATTATAAATAGGAGCGAGCTTGAGGTATGGTTAAATATATATATATATATGTGTATTTCTATATATATATACATTAACATACATATATATGTGTGACTATATGGAGAAACATAGACATCCACGTTCACAATGATGCAATATTACCCTGTAATTTATTTTCAAGAGATTTTTGCAAAAGACACACAACTATGAAGGTAAATGATGGAATTTTGTCATTTATATAGAGCTGAAATGTATCCAATTGTACAATATGTGGATGCACAAGAAAGATATTTAAAATGCGACCTCCGTTGTGTTGAGTTGCAAACAAGGACGTCAGAGATTATTTATTCCGAATGTAATCCTGCATGATTCTTGACAGGAATTCTAATCAGCCGCAGTGAGAATGCAAATGAGGAATACAGAAGTGTAAATTCTCCAGACTTTTCAGAGGCAGGGGCTGTCAGTTGTTGCATTGCCCCCTCTTTCCCACCTTCAGCACCATTGATAATCAGCTGAGGGGGTCAAAGTGCCTAGAGTCTAAAGTTGTTAAGAGGGATGGTGGTCCCCTTAATGAGGGAGGGGGGAAGGGGGGTACTGTCATCCTCCTTTATTGCACAGGGTGCACATTAAATTATTCTGGCATCTGAACAGGAAGACATGCAGTAATGAGGTATAGCTGTGACACGGGGAGGGCTCTCTCTATCTCCTTATTTTCGGGCATTACAGAGCTGCTGTGTGCAAATCAAGAAATTGGCCACTTTCTCTGTAAATGTTTTATTTGCTGGTTTTACTGAAACAAGGCAGCGAGCTGACTGTCCAATCACTTGCAATAAAAGAGAAAATTCAATTTTCTGCTGCACGTCTGTAAAAGTCTTTTGTCAATGCATAAAATAATAGCTAACGGCCTAATGAATCTTACAAATGAACTGGCTGCTGGACAACATCATTTACAGCTGCAAAAAAAGGTCACTTTTTTTTTATTCACAAGCTAATTGCTCATCTGTACACAGCATACTCCAAGGTTGAATTCTGAAACAGTCTTTAAGTGATTGCCAGAGCTGTGGTCACACCGAAAGAATAACAACCATAGACTGCATTTGTGTGGCACCCTTGATGAGGTAGCACATCCCATGGCAGCTTCACAAAGAGAGATTACCCAACAGAAATATGGCTGAACCTTGGTAATGAGATATGAGGACCTCAAGCTTGGTCCAAGGGTATCTTAAAAGAAGAGAGAAAAGGAGGTGGTTGGTGGGGGGGGGAGAGAGAGAGAGAGAGACAGAGAGAGAGTGAAGGATATAGTAGGTTGTAGGGAGGTAACTCCAGAGCACTGGGTGCTGATCATGGTCCTCTCACATGGTAGAATGATTGAAATTGGGAAGGTACAACAGGCCTATATTTGAGAGGAATCTCAACTGGAGGTACCAAAGGGCAAGACGATGGATGGTTTGAAAGACAAGAACCAGACAGTCAGCTAACGTAGATCAATGATCATAGGCCTGATGGATGAAAGAACTCAGTGTTAGTAAAAATATGGACAGTAGAATTTTGGATGAGTTCATGTCTACTGAAGACTGATCAGGCATCCATTGGAACAGTGAAGGTTAGAGGTGACAAAGGCATGACTGAGGGTTTCAACAGCTGATGAGTTGAGGGAAAGGCAGACTTGGGCAACGTTCTGAACCTAGATTGGCAGTAGTAGTGGCAGTGTGGGTCTAGATCGAATGCACACTTCAGAGCTAAAAACAGCAGTAAGCTAGTGAGCACTGCAGTTCAACCTTGGCTTTCTGTAGGGGAGAGGAACAAGGATGAAGTCAGCACGAGGTCCTGTCCAATCTATCAGTCCATATCTAACAGGGCCATTATCTCATTTAGGATGTACAGATTAGGCTATCCATCAAAATTTGCATTAAGTCTTTGTTCATTATTACAGTTCGTTGCTATCAGTAAACATTAGTCTTTGTCAGTTCCTGACATATTAAAGGGCTCTTCAACCAATACAGTTTTACTGTGGAAAAAGTATGTGCTAGAAGTGGATGTCAGAAGTGTTGAATTAGCGATGATCCTACTGAATGGCGGAGCAGGCTTGAGGGGCAGAATGGCCTTTCCTGTTCCTATTTCTTTTGATCTTGTAATAAATCAGGAATATCAAAGAATTGGCCTTCACGGACCATTTGGAGTCTTGGTGACTACTTCCATAGAATTACCGAATCCCTACAGTATGGGAGCAGGCCATTCAGCCCATCGAGTTCACACGACTCTCCAAAGAGCATCCCACCCAGACCTACTCTTGAAAGGCATCTGAATGGATATATGAATGGGAAGGGTTTGGAGGGATATGGTTCGGGTGCTGGCAGGTGGGACTAGATTGGGTTGGGATACTGGTCAGCATGGACAGGTTGGTCCGAAGGGTCTGTTTCCATGCTGCACATCACTACGACTATGACTCCCCTATCTCCGTAACCCTGCATTTCCAATGGCCAATCCACCCATCTTTGCGTTTTTCAATAAAAAGTAAAAGGTTGTGAAAGTTGTGAATTAGAATTACGAACTGAAAATGCAGAAACTTATAAAAGCATGACAATCGATTTGTACACAATGAACAGCAACGTGATACTGACCCGATAGTCCTTCATAGGACATGGGCATTTATTACCATCACTGTTGTTTTTGGCTTGCTAGACTGCTTCTTGAGGATAATTGTGAGTCACATATAAAATGCTGAAGGGATTGTCAAAGTAGGTGTCAAAGGTCAACTCCTCATGTGGAGCAATCTAGAAAGAGAAGTCATAGTTTTAGGATGGTGGTGGGGTGGGGGGGAGGTTAGCAACAGATTTAAAACAGAGATGAGGAGAAATGACTTCTCTGAAAGGGTGACGAATCTGTGGAATTCACAGCCCCAGAGTGCAGTGGATGGTGAGATACTAATTAAGTTGAATGATGAGTTAAACCGACTTTTAAATCGGTAATGGGCCAAAGGGTAACGGGGAGCAGGCCGGGGAGTGGAATTGGGGTTGAGATGAGATCAAATTGAATGGTGGAGCAGGCTCAAGGGGGGGAATGGCCGACTCCTGTTCCAGCTCCTGGGTCTTACCTTCTTAAGTTGGTCAGACTTGGTAAGCATTCCTTCCCAATCTTTAATTATAGTACCCTATAAGTGAAATACAACCAAAAACAAAACTGCTGGTAAAACTCAGCGGGTCTAGCAGCATCTGTGGAGCGAAAGCAAAGTTAATTAGATTAGATTACTTATAGTGTGGAAACAGGCCCTTCGGCCCAACAAGTCCACACCGACCCTCTGAAGAGTAGCCCACCCAGGCCCATTTCCCTCTGACTAATGCACCTAACACTATGGGCAATTTAGCATGGCCAATTCACCTGACCTACACATCCTTGGACTGTAGAAGGAAACCGGAGCACCTGGAGGAAACCCACGCAGACGTGGGGAGAATGTGCAAACTCCACACAGTCAGTTGCCCGAGACGGGAATTGAACTCAGGTCTCTAGCACTGTGAGGTAGCAGTGCTAACCACTGTGCCACCCAATGTTTCGCATCCAGTGACCTTTCTTCAAAACTGATTGTAGATAGGAAAAGGAATGTATATATGCTGAAGCTGGAGAGTGGGGAGGAGTCAATGATAGGTGGAGCTCAGAGCAAGAGAACAATAGTTGAACAGACAAGGGAATTCTCCAGCTTCCTCATTTCCCCTCCCCCCACCTTATCTCAGTCCCAACCCTCAGATTCAGCACACACCAGCCTCATTCCTGAAGAAGGGCTTATGCCCGAAACATCGATTCTCCTGCTCCTCGGACGCTGCCTGGCCTGCTGTGTTTTTCCAGCACCACATTTTTCAACAATGGTTAAAAGTCAGCCTAGGAGAATCAATAGCTGCTAATTGGGACCATTGGTAGCTGACAATGGGATGGTTGTGGTAACAGCCCTTGTGATGTCAAAGCCTGGTATGTGGGCATTGGGGTAAAGGATTGAAGAAGGCGTTCAGGCCCTAATATTACTGAGCTTGATATTGAATCACAAAGGCTTCAGCGTAATCTGGAAAAACAGCATTGCATGTTCCTCTTGGTGACCCTGCAACCTATGTACCCTCAAACTGTTTTTCTCATTCCCCTCCGACATACACCTGGTTTGCAGTGCTTGGTTGGGGGGACAGCTGAGTTTTAAATATGTCATCGGTGCCAGTAATCCCAGAGACTCCCATCAGTGGTAAGTGCTTTTACCATTGCAGAGTGCACAACAGTATGGGTGAGGCAACATAGATACACTGTGCATACACAATGAGGCAAGGGAACCCGCCATTTGGATACAGAACTGGCTCAAAGGTAGAAGGCTTGTTTTTCAGGCTGGAGGCCTGCGACCAGCGGAGTGCCACAAGGATCAGTTGCTGGATCCACTACTTTTCGTCCTTTATATAAATGATTTGGATGTAAGCACAAGAGGTATCGTTAGTAAGTTTGCTGATGACAGCAAAATTGGAGGTGTAGTGGACAGCGAAGAAGGTTACCTCAGATTACAATGATCAGATGGGCCAATCGGCTGAGAAGTGGCAGATGGAGTTTAATTCAGATAAGTGCGAGGTGCTGCATTTTGGGAAAGCAAATCTTAGCAGAACTTAAACACTTAATGGTAAGGTCCTAGGGAGTGTTGCTGAACAAAGAGACCTTGGAGGGCAGGTTCATAGCTCCTTGAAAGTGGAGTCGCAGGTAGATAGGATAGTGTAGAAGGCGTTTCGTATGCTTTCTTTTATTGGTCAGAGTACTGAGTACAGGAGATGAGGTCATGTTGTGGCTGTACAGGACATTGGTTAGGCCGCTGTTGGAATATCGTGTGCAATTCTGGTCTTCTTCCTATCAGAAAGATGTTTTGAAACTTGAAAGGGTTCAGAAAAGATTTACAAGGATGTTGCCAGGGTTGGAGGATTTGAGCTATAGGGAGAGGTTGAATCAGCTGGGGCTGTTTTCCCTGGAGCGTCGGAGGCTGAGAGGTGACCTCATAGAGGTTTATAAAATCATGAGAGGCATGGAGAGGGTAAATAGGCAAAGTCTTTTCCCTGGGGTTGGGGAATCCAGAATGAGAGGGCATAGGTTTAGGGTGAGAGGGGAAAGATATAAAAGAGACCTAAGGGGCAACTTTTTCACACAGAGGATGGTATGTGTATAGAAGGAGCTGCCAGAGGAAGTGGTGGAGGCTGGTACAATTGCAACATTTAAGAGGCATTTGGATGGGTATATGAATAGGAAGGGTTTGGAGGGATCTGGGCCAGGTGCTGGCAGGTGTGACTAGATTGAGTTGGGATATCTGGTCAGCATGGACGGGTTGGACCGAAGGGTCTGTTTCCGTGTTGTACATCTCTATGACTCTGTGAAAAAGACATTGGAGAATCTGACAGGTTTTTACAACAATCAATGAAACTTTTGTGGTCACCATTGCTGAGTCTAGATTTTAAATCCACACTTCCTTTATTGGTACCATTGTAGAATTTGAACTCAGGTCTCAGCACATTAGCTTATTGCTAGTCTAGCGATATCATCGCTAAGCCATATGATGTTCAGGGGTACATGCGGCCCAGAACACCTGTCAAAACCTCAAAGTCTTCCTTCTCAAAATGTTGTAAGATCTTTTACCATCATCTGGGACCTCAGCTTGACGTTGTAGTTGAAACCCAGCATGTACTGACAATGCAGCTCTTCCCTCCTATGACAATGTATCTGGGTTATGTGCCACAGTCTTCAGCATGGGACCTGAACCCACAATCAGCAGATCCTTTGAGAAGAGTCCTACCCAGAGGGACTCAAGACGAGAGAGAGGTAGAGCACTGGAGTATATGGAGAGCTGGGGAAAATAATTTCAAGCAACTAATCATAGACAGAAGATAGATGAAATTCAGCCCAGAGAAGGAGAAAGTGGTGCATTTTAAAAAGAGATTTAAAAAAAAGGGGCAGCATGGTGGCTCAGTGGTTAGCACTGCTGCCTCACAGCACCAGGGTCCCAGGTTCAATTCCCAGCCTCGGGCGACTGTCTGTGTGGAGTTTGCACGTTCTCCCTGTGTCTGCGTGGGTTTCCTCCGGGTGCTCCGGTTTCCTCCCACAGTCCAAAGATGTGCAGACCAGGTGTATTCGCTATGCTAAATTGCCTGTAGTGTTAGGTGCATTAGTCAGAAGGAAATGGGCCTGGGTGGGTTACTCTTCGGAGGGTCGGTGTGGACTGGTTGGGCTGAAGGGCCTGCTTCCACACTGTAGGGAATCTAATCAAGAAATGAAAGGGAAAACCAAAGGAAGGAGGAGTGATTAAATGAGCAAAAGATGATGGTATAAGGCAAAAGGAGGTGGAATATATACACTGTGGATCCGGTTATAAGTTTGCTCACTGAGCTGGAAGATTGGTTCGCAGACATTTCATCACCTTGCTAGGAAACATCATCAGTGAGCTTCCAATGGTGTACTGTCCCCCTTTGTATTTATGCTGACTTGGTCTGTTGTGACCTAGCATGGTGATGAAACATCTAAGAACAAAACTTCCAGCTCAGCGAGCAAACTTACAACCTGAACCTCAACCCAGGCCATATATCTTCACAAAAATTGCAAATATATGGGTAGATACTTCGAGTGAGCGATACAGAAGGAGACCACTGAGTCCACAACAATCTCTGTGGAGCAATCAAATCTGTTAAAAAGTTAAAATGTGAAACAGCCAACACAAACCACCTTTAAATGAGTTTAATAGAATTGGAGTTGGGATCAGTTCAAGGGAGGTGGTTTGGGAACTAGACCTCTTTAAGGAGGCAGGATGCTTTCGTTGTAAATGATTCTGTTTGTAACCAGGTTTCTGGACAGGAATGCCAATGGGTAGGAGAAAGCATAAACTACCAAATCCATCAGGTAAGTCCTTTCCAGTGAGATTGCTTCCTCTGCAGCCAAACCCTCCCAGCTTCCCAAAAAACATTGGTCCTAACCTTCCGCCAATCTCTGATACCCTGTTGTGATCAGTGACCTCATGATCGCCCAGTCTCCATCCCTACCCTCCAACATCTTTTTATCATTCATGCTACAAGGGCATCGCTGGCGAGTCCAAGGTTTATTGCCCATCCTTTGCTGATCTTGAGAAGATGGCCGTCAGCTACCTTCTTAAATTATTGCAGTCTGTAGGTGCACATTGCTGTGAAGGAGGGAACTTCAGGATTTTGACCCAACAACACTGAAGGACTGGCAGTATAATTCCAAATCAGGATGGTGTATGACTTGGAGAGGTAAGTGGCCATTGGTGGTGCTCCCATGTGTCTGGTCCTTAGTCTTTCTAGTTGGTGAAGGTCACGGGTTTGGAAGGTTCTGTCCGAGGCATCTTGGCAAGTTGCAACAAAGCATCTTGTTGATAAATACGCAATGTTGTGATGGTGGGCGTGACTGTTGAAGGTGTTCGATGAAGTAAAAATCAAGTGGGCTCCTTTGTCCTGGAGGGTGTGAAGTTTCCTGAGTGTTGTTGGAGCTGTATTCATCCAGATATTCCACCACTCTCCTGCTTCATGCCTTGTTGATAGTGCACAGGGTTTGGAGAGTCAAAGGTGAGTGACTTGCTACATAATTCCCTCCAACTCCCTGCCAGTCTCTGAGCTTCGCCTGGTGCTGCCATACCTATATGGCTAGTCCAGTTCAGGTTTTGGTCAATGGTAATCTCTAGAATGTCAATAGTATGGAATTCATCAAAGATAATCAAAGTTTGGGAGAAGATTTGTAGCTCGGGTGCTCGTTGTTGTGGTTCTGTTCGCCGAGCTGGGAATTTGTGTTGCAGACGTTTCATCCCCTGTCTAGGTGACATCCTCAGTGCTTGGGAGCCTCCTGTGAAGCGCTTCTGTGATATTTCCTCCGGCAGGAAACATCACAGAAGCGCTTCGCAGGAGGCTCCCAAGCACTGAGGATGTCACCTAGAAAGGGGACAAAACGTCTGCAACACAAATCCCCAGTTTATCAAAGATAATGCTATTAAATGTCAAGGGACAATTGCATGGAATTTAGATGCTGCGAATATTCGTTCTCATTAAACCAACCCAAATCTAGATATTGTCCAGATCTTGGTTCATACTGCTTCGGTATCTGAGAAGCTACGAATGATGCTAAACATTGTGTAATCATCAGCAAATATCCCTTTGTCTGAGTAGATTAGATTCCCTACAGTGTGGAAACAGGCCCTTCGGCCCAACCAGTTCACACCAACCCTCTGAAGAGTAACTCACCCAGGCCCATTTCTTTCTGACTAATGCACCTAACACTATGGGCAATTTAGCATGGCCACTTCACCTGGCCTGCGCATCTTTGGACTGTAGGAGGAAACCGGAGCACCCGGAGGAAACCCACGCAGACACGGGGAGTATGTGCAAACTCCGCACAGTCACCCGAGGCTGGAATCGAACTTGGACCCTGTTGCTGTGAGGCAGCAGTGCTAACCACTGAGCCACCATGCCACCCATGATCTTTTGCCTCCAATATCTCTCAAAACCCTTGCAATCAACTTTGACCTTCTAAGCCACAGCGTACACACTTATCACAAGTTCTACCCCAAACAGCTCGACTTTTACTTGATCTTGGATTGCAACCACTTCAGAAGCCTCCTCCACCTGACTGTGTACCCATCCTGCCAATCGTGCTGGCATCTGGGCAGGGAACATTGCAACCAAAAGCACACAGACCATTGAGTTAAAACTCAGAACCATAATTCCTCCCAGCAGCTCAGCAAAGTCCTGCCAGTAAATATCAGGCTTGTTCACTATGTTTCTCTCTCTCCATCAATACTGTCTGACCTGCTGAATGTGTCCAGCATCTCCTATTAGAAAGATTAAATCTTCATTGCCATTAATCTGCAAGTATGTCAAGTTGCTGACATTAAGATACCTTGTTCTGACTCAGGATTAATCCACTCAGAAGGTAATTGGGAAAACAACCAGAGGCAACCTGAGAAAAATATGTTTTACACAGTCGGCTTTTATGACCTGCAAATGCATTGCTTGAAAGGTTGGTGGAATCCGTTTCATTAACAATTTTCAGAAGAGAATTGGACATATACTTAAAAGGAGAGAAAAATGCTTGGCTATGGGGAAAGAGCACGGCTGTGGAATTAATTAGCTCCATGAACGAGCTGTCAGATGAATAACGGACTGAATGGCCACCACTGTGTAGTATTGTTCCATGGTTAAGGCAACAGGCATTTCCAAATTTTAATTCTGTTATTCCGGCACTTCAATAAGCTTATATGATTTCAGTCTCACTAATTAGAACAGTAGGGAGGTTCTGATGACTGGAAACATAGCATTGTATAATGATGTGGGATCGTGCAAATTACCTGTGAACAGTCTGAAATGCTCAGCTAAAGCATCATGATCTCCATCATATTTGAATATTACTTGGAGTACAGACCAAAGTTTGACCCCACTATCCTGGTCCAGTGCTATGCCAGTCTGTCAGCACTTTAATTTTTAACAGCAATTTCCAAAATACTAAATGAGTTTTTCCCCATTATTATACTCTAAGATTGGCTCTTTGAGATTACTAATTAGTGCCCCATTGGTGGTTGCACCTTTGTCTGCCTAACACCATAATTCTGAAATTTCCTCCCTCCTACACAATGCCTCTCTACCTCTCTTTGCCCCTTTAAGACACCGCCAAGCTGGCTGAGCAAGCTTTGATTCATCTGTTAAAAGTAAAACACTGTGCATGCCAGAAATCTATATAAAAACAGAAAGTGGTGGAGAAACTCAGCAAGTGAGGAGAGGAACAGAGTTAACATTTCAAATCCGATACAATTCTTCTTGCGAACTCTTCGTTCCACAGATTCGGCCAGATCTGCTGAGTTTCTCCAGCACCTCCTGTGTATATTTGGGTGACCAAAGCTGTTCTTGTGGCTGAGTATCATACCTTGCTTCATGATGCCCCCGCAAAACAAACTGAGATGTTTTATTGTGTCAATTTGTGGCTGTTTGTTCAATTCTACACAACGGAAATCCCAGCCCCAAAAGTTTCCATCTTTCAATTTCTCTTGTCTCCTTTAAGGCCATAAGGTATAGCAGCAGAACCAGTCCATTCAGCCCATCGAGTCTGCTCTGCTTTTCAATAGAATCGTGGCTGGTCCAATAATCCTCAACTCCACATTCCTGCTTCTCTTAGCGAGTTCTTTGAGAAAGTTTGTAGCTCACGTTGAGCTTCTGGATGGAGGTTTGCTCGCTGAGCTGGAAGGTTCATTTCCAGATGTTTCATCACCATACTAGGTAACATCTTCAATGAGCCTCCGGACTTCGCCTGGAGACCCACTGAAGATGTTACCTTGTAGGGTGACGAAACGTCTAGAAATGAACCTTCCAGCTCAGTGGGCAAACCTACATCCAGACCCTGCTTTTCTCCATAACCCTTGATTCCCTTATTAAATATACTTAATGACCCAGCCTCTTTACACCTCTGCAGTAAAGAATTCCACAGAATTACAACCCTCAGAGAAACTAATTGCTCCTCATCTCTGACTTAAATGACCCCTCACTCTGAGATTATTCCTTTTTATCCCAGACTCTGCCACGAGGGGAAGCAACCTCTCTGCATCTATTCAGACAGCCCTTAAGAATCTTGTATGTTGCAATATGGCCACCTCTCATTCTTCTGTATTTCCATGGGTACAGACTCAATCTCGTTAACCTCTCCCAGTATGACAGTCCATCCATATGCAGCATCAACCCACTGAACATTCTGGACAGCCTCCAATGCCAGTATATCTTCCCTGAGATAACAGGCCCAGAACCATTCACAGTATTGCAGCTGTGATTGACTAGTGTTTTGTCTCGTTTAGCACAGCCTCCCTATCTTTATCTTCGATTCCCTTTGAAAAAGAGATCAACATTCCATTCGCCTTTCCCATTACCCAGTGATCTTGGATGCTAGGGTGGCATGATGGCTCAGTGGTTAGCACAGCTGCCCCAGTAACCAGGATTCAATTCCAGCCTCGAGCGACTGTGTGGAGTCTGCACATTCTCCCTGTGTCTACGTGGGTTTCCTCCCAGTGCTCTGGCTTCCTCCCTTAGTCCAAAGATGTGCAGGTTCAGTGGATTGGCCATGCTAAGTTGCCCATAGTATTCAGGGATGTGCAGACTGGGTGGATTATGTATGGTAAATGTGGAGATGAGGAGGTGGAGGACTGGATCAGAGTGCAATGCTCTTTGGAGGGTCAGTGCAGAACGGCTGGGCCGAACGGTCTCTCTCTGCACTGTGGGAATTCTAGGATTCTAACTTCTTGTGATTCATGTGTAAGGTTTCCCAAATCCCTCTGCTTCCTGGCTTTCTGCAGTCTTTACACATTTAAATAGTGTTCATGTCCTCTATTCTTCTTTCTCACATTTCCCTACAATGTGCCAATGTTTTTCCCAGTTGCTTAATCTGCCGCTATCCCTGTGCAAACTCTTTGCATCATCTTCACCACTTGCTTTTCCATGGAAATGTATATACATTGGAATTGAGCGGAAGTAAATGAAATCACAATTATAATTAATGGTACATAACTCCTACCATCCCTCCACATGCTTCAAAAAGTCAACATCCTACTTATCGAATCCCATTTCCATGCTGATGAATGTTATTGTCTATGTCTGCTCCTGAAGCATCATAAACTCAAGTACTATTATTGATTCTATTTATTAGAGATCAATGCTGATTTAAACATGGCAGGAACTGAGTAATGCCCAAGGAACTAGGCCCCTAAAAAATAATTATTCCCATTAATCAAATCCCAAATTACCAATACTGACTCTATCATACAAAATACATATCATTAGTCTGGCACACATCTGACTATCTAGTATCTACCTCATTCTTCACAGACAGTAATTCCTTTGCTGACCGCAGTTGAGAAAGAAAGACTCAGGTTCGTATCATTCCTTATCATCTGTCTCAGAAATATCTTGCAGAATTAATTATTTTTTAAGTTTATTTGCTGTTGACAGATTGCAGCAAAGACAGAGACTTCTTTGTCCAGCCACCATCGGAATGATTTTCAACACTGGAATTTAAACAATTCCTGATTTGACAACTAAGTAGAGTGGAGGAAAGCAGTGAAACGACTTCAAGGATTATTCGGCAAGGATTAACATTTGAATACCTGGCACTTACTGGTGTGATTCTTTTCTTCTGGGGCATTTTGACAGAGGTGCTTAAACCCAGTTTTATTTTATTGTAAATTGGCATGTATTGTTGAAGAAGTGGTAACCTGTTTAAAATGAAGAGGATGCCTTGCCACCAATGTCAAAGTGCACTCATACAAATTAGGCACAGGAATAGGTCTCTCAACCTCTCTAGCCTGTCCTACCATTCAATAAGGTCACAGCTGAACTGATCACACCATATTTCCAATTAACCTAATTAACTTTTCTTCCTCTTTGCTTAACAAAGATTAATCTACCTACCTCTGCATTCAAAATATTCAAATAATTTGCTTCCATTGCCATTCGAGGAAGAGTTCTGAAATTAAAAATTCTCCTCATCTCTGTCTTAAATGAGTAGCCACACTGTGGAGGTGCCGGTGTAGGACTGGGGTGGACAAGGTCAAAAGTCTCATGACACCAGGTTATAGTCCAACAGGTTTATTTGAAATCATGAGCTTTCAGAGTATAACCTTCGTCAGGTGCAGTGACTTTATCTGCAACTTCTCCTGCCCTGTTCCTGAAGAAGGGTTATACCAGAAACATCAGACCTCTCCACCTCCTGATGCTGCCTGGCTTGCTGTGTTCTTCCAGCCTCCTGCTTGACCACCTTGGATTCCAGCATCTGTGGTTTTTTTGTCTCTAAGCAACTGTAATAGCAAACTAAAAAAGCATCCAGCCAGCTAGAAACAAATATGTCATGTCTCAGCATTTTTATTTACTCATTTATATGGCACGGGCATTGTTGGCATCCTTAATGCCTCTGGAGAAGATGCTAGTAGGCTACTTCGTTGATTTACTGCAGTGAAGGGACACTCTGTGTGTATGTGAGAGAGAGTGTGTGTGTGTGTGATTGTCTGTGTGTGAGACATTGTGTGTATGTGAGAGAGAGAGTGTGTGTGAGAGTGTGCATGTGTTTGAGTAAATGTTTGACAGTATGAAATTGTGTGATTGTGTGTGTGATGTGTGTGTGAGAGAGAGTGTGAGTATGTGTGCATGAGTGTTTACGTGTGTGCGAGTGTGAGAGAGAGTGTGTTTGTGTGAGTGTTTGAGAGTATGTTTGAGAGTGTATGCATGTGTGAAAGTGTGTGTGTGAGTCTGTGTGTTTGAGAGTGCAAATGTGTGTGAGAGAGTTTGTGTGTGTGTGTGTTACTGGGAAGGAAGGGGGTGAAATTTTAGCATTTTGTCACAATAACAGCAAAAGAACTGAATATATTTCCAAGCTATTATGGTGTGTGTCAACTCTATTGGGCTATTGTTGGAAAATGGGATAGTATAGTTAGATGGTTGTTTTGATGTGATTGGCCAAAGGGCCTTTTTCTGTGCTGCAGATTTGTGTCTCAATGACTCTATAACTCTTGGAGGGGAGTATCCATGTTTTTCTTGGTGTTGCCTTTGACCTTCTGGGTGGGATTGCAAATCTGGAAGGAGGCACAGTAGCAACAACTCAAATATTTTCAGAGCATTAATCTCCAGTTTTGCTTCACACTTCCTTCTGAGTTGCAGGGAACCAATATTTCAGCCTATTAAAAATGTAAAATGAAGCTCTTTGATAATCAATACAGCCCTTGGCCAAAATGAGTTAACAATCTGTGCCAACCAACAGCCTTATGAGTGTAAACTAATTGAAGATTCCCCAGACTTGTTGCTCAACCGTTTTGCTTTCTTATTAAGACATCTTTTGCCCCGGCAAATCAACGCCACAACAATTTAACATTGATCGCTCCCTTTTCCCTCTTTCACATGTTTAACTTCAAGTATCTGTGCATATTTAAGGTTGAGAATCTTGTTCAGTTTAGGAACTAAGGATTACAGGGAACTAAGGATTACGGGGACCTAAGGGTTCTGGGGAAAGGACAGGAAAGTGGCCATGAGGAGTGTTGGATCAGCCATGATCCCGTTGAATGGCACAGCAGGCTTGAGTAACCCAAATGGCCTCCTCCTGTTCCTACGTGTGATCAAAGAAAATGTGGTTAGCTGTACTTCCCTCAGATTCGGAATAATATTGACCCACAAATTGATGAACACTAAACCTTCCTGACTGCCTTCTGAATTTAGGAGAAAGTGAGGACTGCAGATGCTGGAGAATCAGAGTCAAAAAGTGTGGTGCTGACCATGCAGATTCAGCTAAATTCAGGAGGCACAAAGTGTGGCGCTGGAAAAGCACAGCCAGTCAGGCAGCATCCGAGGAGCAGGAGAATATCAATGTTTCGAGCATAAGATCTTCATTGGGATTGTCTGATGAAGAACTTATGCTTGAAACATCGACTCTCCTGCTCCTCAGATGCTGCCTGACTGGCTGTGCTTTTCCAGCGCCACACTTTGTACCTTCTGAATTTAGCTGAATCTGCATGGTCAGGTTCAATGTTTATAGTCGGAGATGCTTCACCCATCAGCTCTGTGCAGCTCCCAGTGGCCATGTCCTCTTGCAAGCCAAGCTGCTCAGTGCAATCACCAGCCTACAACATGTCAGTCCCAATCCAGACTCGTCAAAGCTATGATGGTGTGTGTCAACTCTATTGGGCTATCGTTGGAAAATGGGATAGAATAGTCCGATGGTTGTTTTGATGTGATGGGCCAAAGCTGCTGCTCTACTCAGAACATGGTCATGGCAGGACCTCTCCAGGACAACACTACTCCCTGAAGAGATCAAAGATCTCCCCATTGATTCATCGGAGACCCTGACAAGTGACTGTCCAAATGGAGAATGTTCATTCAGTAACACGCAGTGAACACATCCAGAAACTCCACCAAGGTCATGTAGAGGTAGTGTCGAGGAATCGAGGATGGAGTGCGCAAACAACCAAACAACACCCTCCCGCCAATACCTGCATGCCCCCAAGCCCGATCCTTCTAACACCACAAGCCCCATCTGCGGCAGACTGTTTGGACTTACGCAGAGCCCCCTCAAATCAGAGAGGAAACATCTCTTCCTCAAACCTGAGGGACTACATCAAACGAGGGCAGAGGGAAGTGGTGACATAGTGGAAATGTCCTTGGTCTAATTATTGGGAGCATGAGTTCGAAATCTACCATGGTTAGACAGTGATATTTGAATTCAATAAAAATCTTGAATAAAGAGCTGGCCTTGCGACCATTATTGTAAAAATCCATCTGGTTCACTAATGTCCTTTTGGGGGGGAAACCTACCATCTTAACCCGGTCCGGCCTACATGTGACTCTAGCCCCACAGCAATTTGGTTGACTCTTAACTGCCCTGTGGGCAATAAATGTCGGCCTAGCCAGCAATGCATATATCATGTGGATGAATAAATAAAAAGATGAGGAGGAATTTCTTCTCCTCAGAGGATCATTAGTGTTTGGAGTTGTCTTCCCTAGAGAGTACAATATATTCAGGGCCCAGTTAGACAATTTACTTCAGTTGACAAGGTATAGGGAGAAATGTGGAGCTAAGGACACAATCCAATCAGCAAAGATCTTAGTAAATAGAAGAGACAATGACCACTACTCAGGAAGAGAGTAACTGTGGTATAATGAGATTCACATAAATCTTGTCGATGTATCAAACATAGGAATGAGGAGTAAACTTGACCCATCAAGTTTGCCACATCATTCGATATGACCATGGCTGATCCTATATCTCAAGCTGCTTTCCTCCCATATTTCTTGAAGCATTTAAGACTGAGAAAAATGTCCAACACTCTCAGTGGCTTGGTCTCTGTCAGTTTGTATGATAGAGATTTCCACAGATTCACCCCACTTTGAGTGAAGAAATGATACCTCATCTCAGTCCCAAATAGTGTACCCTAAATCCTGAGTCTGTGTCCCTTGGTTCTACATTCCCCAACCAGAAGGGCAACATCCCCCCTGCATTTAGACTGTCCAGCCTTGGTGATGGTTTCAGTGAGATCCCCGATTTATTCTTCCATACTCTAGTGAATACAGGCCAAACTGAACCAATCTCTCCTTAAGGGAAGTCCTGCCATCCTCCTTACTGGCCGAGTGAACCTCTGCTGAAGTCTACTTGTAACCGGTCACATGACTCTGACCTCCAAAACGACACGGCACCAGCCTGGAGGTAGGATGTGAAGAGACAGGTCTCAGATACTTCACTAGTGAGTTGTATTTGATAACCTGGAGAGTCCATATGTAAATACGATTTGGAGGAGCCAGTTTTGGACTGGGATGTACAAAGTTAAAAATCACACAACACCAGGTTATAGTCCAACAGGTTTAATTGGAAGCATGAGCTTTCAGAGCGCCACTCCTTCATCGGGTGGTTAAATATGTAGATACAGAAGCGCTTTTGTTTAGAGATAAGGAGCAAATAGCCTTATATGTAGATACACAAAGCCCAGAGAAACTCCAGATCAGATACTCCACATACTCTCAATGAGCAGGTAGCTTTATAAGTAAAAGATTAAGAACGACCATTTGACAGAAAAAAATCTCTTCTTTCATAACTGGGAGACCACCGATATTCAAACTGTCTTTCCTCAGAAGCCTCTAATTTAAGACTGAGATGAGGAGAACATATTTTTTAATCTCAGCAACTCCTAACTTGCTTGTTTTTGTTGACTCTGACTCTACTTATAAAATCACAGCTGCTTGTTTTAATGACCTTACCTATTTATCTGCCATCTTCAAGTATTGCGTACGTCTGTGTGCCTCTCTCTCAGTTCCTGCGGCATCTTTCACACAATATTAACACCGTAGCATTTATTGACACTATTCATTTCTCCTTCCGAAACGGATTACTTTCCATGTCCTGCATCCCACAAAACCCTCTCTCCCTTCCACAAGAGCATCTTCCAAACTTACATCTCCTCCCCATTGCATTATGAGCCTGGGCACAATAGAGTCCCCATTAATTGGAATTTCGCAAACTCTGCAATGCAATGTGGACTTATGATTGAGAGGCAAGGTGTTGCAGTACCTGGGAGCTGTCATGACTTAGGTTCCAAGAACAGATAAGAGCCACAACAACATCATTTTCTACAGTTAAGACTGGATGAATTTCCCAGTCTAAACCCATCATAAGTCTTTCTCTGACATTAGCAATCCTAAGTAATGATGTGTCGTACTCTCGTTATTGCAGTATCTGAGCGAGACAAGCATTCCTTGTGTGTGGATGAGCTCTGTGTTGCCATGAGCTTTCAATAACATAAATTAAATGTGAATGAATAAAGCTGCAGACATAAAAGTTCAATGACCTGGTGGTAATAGAGGTGTTGTGACGTTAAAAAATAAAGGGAGCTCTAGAGTAGCATTAGGACCAGGTAAGTGAGTTTTACCCTGAAATTGTCAAAGCTTTACCTTGTATCATGTAACAAGCTGAAATTAAGAAGCCATTAGGGAGATGAGATTAAACTGAACACGTCTGATATGGTTGAGATGGGTGCAGAATTTAAGGAGAGCTTTGCATGGTTGTGATTTGATTGTGCTCAGTACTCAGTCTTTACCTTGCTCATGGTAAAATACACTAGTGAGGACCGAATGAGCACTTGCAGCGCTAATAAGTCGAAATGAATGTGCAATGAATGCAAATAGATGCATGCAACAAAATAATGAATTCAGTCGTGCCCTTGTGGAATCTCATCCCTCCCCTGCTCCCGCAGTGATTTGATTTAAAATGTTGTGTAAAGGATCTTTTGTTCCACGGACTCAAAACTCAAACTGACGGGTCCAAAGCACAGAAACGAAATGAATGGATATTGGAAATAAACTTTCCCTGACATGCCATTAACTTGTTAAAAAAAGAGACAAGAATACTCCTGTCTGTCTATTCAAACCACAATCCCAAAGGATGAGACTGGGGCCAGTGATGAAGAAAGCAAATAATAAAAACTTCTTTTTAAACTAAAAGGGGGATGAGAGTCACGTACTCCTTTCCACAAAGTGTTGTTCACAGTGTTCCACTTTCCAATTGCAAATCTGAGATCAGTAGATTTTTTTCTGATTTCTCTCCACAGATGCTGCCAGACCCGCTGGGTTTTTCCAGCAATTTCTGTTGTTGTTTCTGTAGATTGTTTTGGTTAGGTTGAGAGGATTAAGTTAAAAATCACACAACATCAAGTTATAATCCAACGGGTTTATTTGGAAGTACCAGCTTTCAGAGCGCTGTTCCTTCATTAGGTAGCTGTTCTCCGAAAAATAAACCTGTTGGACTATAACCTGGTGTTGTGTGATTTTTAACTTTGTCCACTCCAATCCAACACCGGCACCTCCACAACGATGGGATTAAGAGTTAGGGAAGCAAGGCAGGTAACTGGAATTTAAATGCATATCAACCATAGTCTAATTGGATGGAGGAACAGGTTTGAGGAGGTGAATGGCTTACCTCTGATCTTGTAGCATATGTTAAATGCAAATTAAAGCCTCACCTTTCTATTCAAATCTCACCACAATACATCCAAGTTATCTCGATAACCTCCTCCAACCATTACAACGCACTGTGATCCCTGCAGCTCTGCTCTTAGGTGTCTTGACTCACAATTGGCGGGCAGGCCTCGAGCAGACCGTGGGTCTGAAATAATCCCACAGGGGCCAGAATCCTGGCACCAAGATTCACCCTCGATTGACATATGCTCAATACATGGGCTCTGACCAGCTAGCTCACAGAGGTAAAAACAATGACTGCAGATGCTGGAAACCAGATTCTGGATCAGTGGTGCTGGAAGAGCACAGCAATTCAGGCAGCATCCGAGGACAGGCAAAATCGACGTTTCGGGCAAAAGCCTTTGCCCGAAAAGTCGATTTTGCCTGTCCTCGGATGCTGCCTGAATTGCTGTGCTCTTCCAGCACCACTGATCCAGCTAGCTCACAGCCAATCCCGAGAGGGAAGAGCATCCCTGAGACTCCTGTTTCTATTTGTCAACCAAGGCTCCCTGATTGGACTGAGCCAATGAGCCCAATCAGGGAACTCATACTCAGTGAGATCCATCTGTTCAACCTCATTCCAATCACTAAGGGCCTGGACTCTGGACTGGCCTCACATGTGATGAATCTACCTCTGACCAAGGCACCTGTCCTAATATTTCCTCATGTAGCTTGGCACCAAACATTGATAACACTCTTATGGCACCCTGTAGGATCTATTAACATGCTTAAGGCATGATATAAATGCAAGTTCTTGTTGATGCAGATGCTAAAGTGAAGAAGAGAGCATACTTCTGTCCCAGGATCAATGAGCCAAACCACTTAACAGTGAACTCTCAAAAACTTGTCCACAGTTAATCCACCCATCTGAACCTCTCAAACAGGGTAGACTGATTCTCAATCATCTGCACTACACAGCCTCTAGCTGTCAGCCCAACATCTAACAGACTTGTGTGGAGCAGTGGTAGTGCCCCTACTTTTGAGCCAGAGGCCTGGGTTCAAGTCCCACCTGCTGCAGAGGTACATCACAACACAAGTGAACAGATTGATTTAGAAATATCCATAACACTGCTGAAGGGAATGTCCGTTTCAGTTTCTCACACACGGACATTTAGTGAGGTTAGTTGATATATTTTTAAACTCAGCCATGGTCATTCTGCGGCTGACTGCTTACTGGCAAACTTTTACATGTGCAGCATTGGAGCAGTAAGAAAGACTTCACTGAGGACATTTGAATGCACTTGTAGGATGTCACCAACAGCACAATGAAATGAATAGCCTGAAAACAAAAAAATACTGGAGATCACAGCCATCAGGCAGATGTGTTCACAAAATTACTGAATAATCACAGTGCAGAATAAGGCAATTCGGCCCATCATGCCTGCACTGGCCTATCATCTAGCCCGGCTTGATATCCTCATGCCAGTCAACTGTCATCTCCCCGTATCCCATCTCGATCCAAAACAAAATCCAATGCGTTCTTGAATGCCTCGATTGAACCCACCTCCATCACATTTCCAGGCTGCTCTTAGAATCACTGAAAAGTACAGCATGGAAGAGAGTTATTCAACTAATGGAGGCAGCACTGGAGCTTTCAAATTGCTGGTTATTCTCACTCTGTTCCATCTCCTTGCAATTGTTTTTTGTTTGTTTGTTTGTTTATCTCCATATATTTGTCAAATTCCCTTTCTACCTCCCTCTCAGAGAATGCATCCCAATCATTATTGTGCCAGGGGCTCCTTCACATAGACAGAATTCAGGTTTCACATCTCATTTGAAAGACAACACCACTCCTGACTATGCAGTGACAGTGTCGATTATATACTCCAACTCTGCAACGGATCATCTCCCATGAGTGTACCAACACTGAGCCGTAGCCACATGCTAAAGGAGTTATATATCTTCAAGATTTGGAGATGCTGGTGTTGGACTGGGGTGTACAAAGTTAAAAATCACACAACACCAGGTTATAGTCCAACAAGTTTAATTGGAAGCACATTAGCCTTTGGAGCGACGCTCCTTCATCAGGTCACCTGATGAAGGAGCGTCGCTCCGAAAGCTAGTGTGCTTCCAATTAAACCTGTTGGACTATAACCTTGTGTTGTGTGATTTTTAACTATATATCTTCAAGATTTTCTGGGGTGTCTTGTGATTTCCCTCAGAAATGTTTCCTTGTAAAGGAGTTAATTACTGATTTTGCACCTATTGGCCTTTCTATGGATTGGATCCATTGAGGGATGCACTAAAGTCAGCCTATATTTATACAAATAACACTCTTTACGCAATAAATGTTGGTAAGCACTTAACAAGAGCGTCAACCTCTCCAACCCTAGCAGCATCCTTGTAAATCTCTTCTGAACCCTTTCATGTTTCACAATATCCTTCCTATAGCAGGGAGACCAGAATTGCACATAGGATTCCAAAAGTGGCCTCACCAATGTCTCGTACAGCCACAACATGACCTCCCAACTCCTATACTCAATGCACTGACCAATTAAGGCAAATGCCTTCTTGACTACCTGCAACTCCACTTTTAAGGAACAGTGAACCTGCACTCCAAGGTCTCATTGATCAACATTGTCTTATTTGGTTGTGGAACAGGTTTGAAGGACTCCTGCTCCTAATTCTGAGTATTTATGGCTCTGTGTGTACTGTTGCTTTGAGGATTGTCTAAATATGAACAAGGTATTGTGAAGGCTGGAGATCTCAATCGAATAGAAAGTGCTGGCAAATCCCAACAGGTCAGGCAACGTCTGTGGAGAGACAAGCATGGGGTGGCACAGTGGCTAGCACTGCTGCCTCACAGCTCCAGGGTCCCAGGTTCAATTCCAGCCTCGAATGACTGTCTGTGTGAGTTTGCACATTCTCCCCGTGTCTGTGTGGGTTTCCTCCGGGTGCTCCGGTTTCCTCTCACAATCCAAGGATGTGCAGGTGAATTGGCCATAGTGTCCAGGGGAGTGTAGGTTAGGTGCATTAACCAGGGGTAAATGTAGAGTAACAGGGTAGGGGAATGGGTCTGGGTGGGTTACCCTTCGGAGCGTCAGTGTGGACTTATTGGGTCGAAGGGCCTGTTTCCACACTGTAGGGATTCGATGATTCTAAAACTGTGTGAGAAAAAGAAGTGTCAGAACAAATGGTCAAAAGACTACTTATTGAGGGAGATTACAAGGAGCATCAATAATAGAATAGAAGTTCTTTATAAAAAACACAGTGAAAACTTTTATAAGTCGCCACACCATGGCACCAACGTCAATGACAGAAGCCATACACAATAATGGAAAAGAATACAATGAAGACAAAGTTTATCACAGTTTGCCTAACAGTTCCTGAGCTCAAGGAAAGCTGATTAAGGAATACCCTGTAGATGCAGCTAGGCCACTGGAATACTGGGCGGGAAGCCTCCTCTGAAGAAGACCATCACATTGGACTGAGACCACCAGTCCTGGATGGGACCACCTGCCAGAGTCTAAAAGAGTGCCGCTGGAAAAGCACAGTTGGTCAGGCAGCATCTGAGAAGCAGGAGAGTCGAAGCTGCAGGCAAAGGCCCTTCATCAGGAATGTTTATGCCCGAAACGTCGACTCTCCTGCTCCTCAGATGCTGCCTGATTTGCTGTGTTTTTCCAGCACCACAGTTTTTGACTCTGATCTCCAGCACCTGCAGTCCTCACTCTCTCACAGTTGAGACCACTTGCCGGGCCGCTGGTAAACCTGGAAGCAGAAGACGAAGAACACTTCCACACGGGGAAAAGTGCACCGCACCGGGAGACCGCCATGCTGTGCCAAGACCCCCACCTCTCCTTCAGGCACCCCTTCTGGAGCCTTGGCCTAGCCTTCGAGTCCAAGCAGGGGTAAAGCTGGGGTAAAGAGATGGGAGAGATTTAAGGAGGAGATTCTCAAAGACTGAAGCCCAGGCTGCAAATCATAAAGCAATTGGAATCAGGAATACATGCAGGAGGCAAGAATTGTAGTGTAGAGATGCAGCTCACAGAGATACGAAGGGGAATATAGACAGCTCAGCCATCTCATTAACTCTGGCAGGTCTTATCAATTTAATTCCAATTCCCTTCTCTTTCTCCTGATCCATGAATAGTTCACTTCAAAAGTATCTACCTCCCTTCAAAACACCCCAATCGATTTGACATCACTAACCTTCTGCTGTGATGGGAAATATTCTCACATCTCATTGTGCAAAGAATTATTTTTAATTCTGCATAAACCAAGTCCACTTGAATATTAAGATTTTGTTGTGTTTCTGCAATTGCATTTCTATTTTTATAATCTTTTCGAAAATTGCTTTCAGTGACAGTAACACCTGTACATTAATTTTGTAGGTGGTGAATAATAGCGCTAAAGAGAAAATAACAAAAAAAAGAGCATCTCAGCATTTGTAGTTAAATGAATATTTAATTTTTCACACTCGCTGTGGTATATTTTCTGGTTGATCCTGAAAGACTTGTCACTGTGACACCTCTCTTGTGGTAACCTTCATAAACAATTCATGTGATTAAGATAAATATGCCTCTCCCTTTGGAAAATCTAACCATCTCAAGGCATTTGATCCAAGTATTCCCTCCTTCTCCAGGCAGTAGCCCATTGATAATTCCTTACATAGGTCTGTCCCTCCACTTTTACTCTCTTGAACTCTTCACTCTTCCATTCATACCTTCCACAATAGATTATGTAGAGACACATTTGGCTGATGACACCCACAAGACCACATTCCATCGTCAGCCTGGGGCCATTCACTTGAATTGGTCAGTAACCCATCAATGTCTCCTCCTCAGACAGGAAGTGTACACTTCTGCTTCCACAGCTGAGAGAGTGTCCCATAGAAAAATCTACACCATGGACATTTTCAGTTCTAGCTGCCTATTAGATCCAGCAGCCAGGAAAATCAATCCCAAAAGGATTCCAACCCTCATTCCTGTAAGGTTTTGGGATTGAGAATTAATACTTTCAGATGCCTCAGTGTTCAGAACATTAAGTAAAAGTCAAACCAGTATTTAAACAACTTTTTGTTGGGATAGTTGAGAAAGGGCAAACATATATTTACACCAGATAACTTTTGTCTGTTCATGTCTATGTGTAAATACATCTATGTCCTTTCTCAAGCATTTATTACATTTCCTTTACTGGAACTGCTAAGGATTTACTTTTTGCCAATTCCTCTCACATTTATTGATGCCATTTGTTGTGCTTAATGTTCCAATTGCTCTGTGTTTGATTATGTGAGTTTGATTATTATTGATACTGACTGTGCTTGATTGGTTAAGCCTGGTTGTAGACTCAGAGCAAATTAAATAAAGTTGGAGAAGGAGTGGACGCCAGAGTTGAAGCATGGAAAATACATCTTAAAGTGTTTTGAATGGAACCTGTTACACACACAGAAACTGGTGCTACCTCTGCATAGCTCTCAGAGGTAAAATTGAAAATAACATTCCTTGTCAGAAGATCCAAGTTCAAGTCCTACCTATCCTGGAGATATAAGACCATAAGACATAGAAGTGGAAGTAAGGCCATTCAGCCCATCGAGTCCACTCTGCCATTCAATCATGGCTGATGGGCATTTCAACTCCACTTACCCACACTTGCCCCATATCCCTTAATTCCTCGCAAGATTAAGAATTTATCAATCTCTGCCTTGAAGACTTTTAACGTCCCGGCCTCCATTGCACTCAATGGCAATGAATTCCACAGGCCCACCACTCTCTGGTTGAAGAAATGCCTCCTCATTTCCATTCTAAATTGCCCTCCTCTAATTCTTAGGCTGTGCCCACAGGTCCTGTCTCCCTGTCTAACCGAAACAAATTCCCAGTCCACCCTTTCCAAGCCATGTATTATCTTGTAAGTTTCTATTAGATCTCCCCTCAACCTTCTAAACTCTAATGAATACAATCCCAGGATCCTCAGCCATTCATCGTATGTTAGGCCTACCATTCCAGGGATCATCCGTGTGAATCTCGGCTGGACATGCCCCAGTGCCAGTGTGTCCTTCCTGAGGTGTGGGGCCAAAAATTGGACACAGTATCCTAAATGGGGCCTAACCAGAGCTTTATAAAGTCTCAGTAGCACATCGCTGCTGTTACATTCCAATCCTTGTGAGATAAGGTGGCTCAGTGGTTAGCACTGATGCCTAGCAGCGCTAGGGACCCGGGCGACTGTGTGGAGTTTGCACATTCTCCCTGTGTCTGCATGGGTTTCCTCCAGATGCTCTGGTTTCATCCAATAGTCCAAAGATGTGCAGGTCAGGAGAATTGGTCATGCTAAATTGCCCGTAGTGATAGGTGCATTAGTAGGGAGTAGGGGAATGGGTCTCGCTGGGTTACTCTTCGGACTTGTTGGGCCAAAGAACCTGATCCGCACCGTAAGTAGTGTAATCTAATCATAAATGACAACACTACGGACTCAAATAATCACGGACTGAACCAGCAAGTTAACCTTTAGAGAATCCTGGACTAGCACCCCCAGATCCCTTTGTACTTTGTCTTTAGGAATTTTCTCGCATTTTAGAAAATAGTCCATGCCTGTATTCTTTTTTCCAAAGCGCAAGACCTCGCATTTTCTCATGTTGAATTTCATCAGCCATTTCTTGGACCCCTCTCCTAAACTGTCTAATCCTCCCCACCTCCTCAGAACCACCTGCCTGTCTGCCTAACTTCATATCATCAGCCAACTTTACCATTATTATGTCAGAGCAAGTCCAAGCAAGTTGATTAAAGTAACTACAACAGCATACCTGACACTAGTAGACTTCCACTGGGGAAACATCTCCATTGGAGAAATCTTAATAAGAAAAGGAAGCTCAATAAAGCTTGATAATCAAGCCAAAATCTATCAGAGGTACCTGGGGCAACCTATTTTCTTTGGGTCAGTGTTTAGCACTGCTGTCTCACAGCACCAGAGACCCAGGTTGGCTGTCTGTGTGGAAGTTACACATTCTCGCCGTGTCTGCATGGGTTTCCTCCCAGTGCTCCGATTTCTTTCCATTATCCAAAGATGTGCAGGTCAGGTGGATTCAAAATGCTGAATCGCCCAGAGTGTCCAGGGATGTGTATACAGGCTCGGTGGATAGGCCATGGGAAATACAAGGATACAGGGATGGGGAAGGGAGGTAGGTCTGTGTGGGATGCTCTTCAGAGGGTCGGTGTGGACTCAAGGGCTTGCTACCACACTGTAGGGATTCTGTGATTTCTACACACCCAGAGCTATCTGCGTTGGCTTTGACATTTCAGTAATGCATGTGGAGACACCGTTTCAAAGGCACAATGGGTATCAAAGTGACTGTGACCAGCCTTTGTTGTTAGCTCAGGGAAGCCTAGAGTGGCAAAGTATGGTGTTGCATGTGAAATATTCCATAGAGAAGTTTCAACTAGTTTATTATGCATTTAGCCAGGTGATCTTCCTGTACGAGACAAACAAAGGGACTGCAGTTCAAATTTAGCTTTATTAAAACACTCCCAAGTTAAAGAAACAATTCATGCACATCAACATGAGTTAATTTTTCCCCAAAGTATGCTGACTGTCTGAGAAACGTCTGTACTACTTGCTCTGGTGCGTTTGATTGGGCTGGTAGATTCAATTCACTGAGTTCCATTGAGAGGGCACTCAGCATCACCTTGGTACCAAAGTGGGTATCACACACAGTCTTCACAGAGGGAATTGCCATCAGGTGTCCCCTCTTATACTCCCTTTCTGAGCCCTTCTTGAGTGTTCTCTGTCTTCAGCCAATGGGGGTCTCAGGGCAAAGTTCACAGGACCCAATTAACTTAGGTCATTTTCAAGATAGGATTACTCCAAAATACCAAGGGAATGGACTGAAATTGGGAAAGTACAAACATAATATCTCTCCCTATTGTCTGGCTGAGTAGATCTTACTGGGTTTTGGGTTGTACCACACTCTCATTGTTAAGGTCGAATACTTCTGTTCAATAAGCAATCTAGGATTGCGCTGATTCCTGTTGGCTTTTACCCTGTGGTAACCTTGGCCTCTTGATACTCTGTCAGGCTTTGTTTGCAGAAACTGTTTAATCAATTTTATGTGGCGCCTAGTTAGGCCGAAGGGGAGGTGATGGCCTAGTGGTGTTATCACTGGACTGATAATCCAGAGACCCAGGGAATGTCCTGGGGACCTGGGAATTTTTGGGGACTTGGTTTCAAAACACACTATGGCAGATAGTGGAATTTGAAATCCGTTAATGAATCTGGAATTAAGGGTCTAATGATGACTATAAGTCTGTTGTGAATTATTGGGTGGAAAACCCAACTGATTCACTAATGTCCTTTTGGGAAGGAAATCTGCCATCCTTACCCAGTCTGGCCTACATGTGATACCAGACCCACAGCAATGTGGTTAACTCTTAACAACGAGGGATGGACAATAAATGTTGGCCTAGCCAGTGATGCCATCATCCTGTGAATGAATTTTTAAAAAGTTAGGATGTTGGCCACTTGGCCACAATGGCAATAGGCTAAAATAGGCTCAAGTTCTGGTCACCACATTATCAAAAGGAAAGGGTACAGAGGAGGTTCACCAGGTCATTCCCTTGTATGTAGGGTGCTAGTTGTGAAGAGAGGTTGAGTAGATTAGGATTATTTTCATTTGAAAGACGAAGGTTGAGGGGGAACCTGATAGAGGTCTACAAAATAATGAGAGGTATAGACAGGGTGGATAGCAAGAAGCTTTTTCCCAGAGTAGGGGACTCAATTACTAAGGGATATGAGTTCAAGATGACAGGGGAAAAGTTTAAGGGAGATTAGATGTGGAAACAGGCCTTGTGGCCCAACAAGTCCACAACAACCTTCTGAAGAGTAACCCACCCAGACCCATTCCCCTACATTTACCCCTGACTAATGCACTTAACACTATGGCCAATTGAGCATGGCCAATTCACCTGACCTGCACATCTTTGAATTGTGGGTCAAAACCAGAGCACCCAGAGGAAATCCACGCAGACACAGCAAGAGTGTGCAAACTCCACACAGACAGTCACCCGAGGCTGGAATCAAACCTTGTTCCCTGGCGTTATGAGGCAGCAGTGCTAACCACTGAGACACCGTGCCACCCATGCACACTATGCATGGAAAGTTCATTATGCAGAGGGTGGTGGGTGCATGGCACATGTTGTCAGTGGCGATGGTAGAGGCGGGCTTGATAGTGTTATTTAAGATGTATCTAGATAAATACATGAATGGGCAGGGAGCAGAGGGATACAAACCCTTTGAAAATAGGTGACAGGTTTAGATAGAGGATCTGGATTGGTGTAGGCTTGGAGGGTGGAAGGGCTTGTTCCTGCGTTGTAATTTTCTTAGTTCTTCTTTGTTCTTTGTACCCACTTACATTTATTCATGATCTCATGTAGTTTAGCCAACTGTGCATTCAGGGTGATTGTGAAAGACTGTATAGTTTCCCATCCTCACCTCCCACTCTCCACTAGAATCAAGCCTTTGAACGGGTCACAAAGCAACACCTGAAGTGTCCCTGTTTCCTTAGCAGCACCTAACAATTTATAATGGCAGAAAGAGGACCCTGGAGTCTAATGGCCAGCCCCAGAGCCAAAGGTTTCTCAGCAAGGGGGTGTAAGTACACTGTGTGTTTGGTATTACATGGATGTGGAAATTGTTTTCTAACACAAAGGTTTGAGTAAATTGCAAATTGTAGCTAAGAGTACGAGGCTGCCATATCTTATACTATTTTGACGATGCTGTCACTTTAAGAAGTTATTTTTGTCCCAGTCATTTTTTTAAGAGAGTTTGTAAGGCAGAAGTGTCGAACCGCCTACTGAAGACCATTTGTGTAAACACCTTGGGATTTATTTTTAACAACTGACTGCTCAGTTTCTTTTAATAACATCAGAAAATATTAGGGTCTCAAAAGAGTTGGAAGCTTCAATGACTGTCACTTGGCTGTTACTCTCTCTGAAACTTCCCTTGATGTTTGTTTCCCTTCTGGTCTGGAGAACTACATGTGAGAATCTGTGTCTGAATTTTCCTTTTTGTCCAGGCGTGTGTTTATGGGATATTACTACATTGGAACAGCTAATTAGTAACAGGTATTGTATCTGTTAATTTGTTAAGCTTCCAATCTGTTCAGTTATTCTAGATTCCTTTTTTCTTTTGTTGTATTTTAACTACAGTGATTAAATAAATTGCGCTTTGCTTCACATCGAGCAGTGTGACCAGTCGCATTGCATCTGAGATACTTCACATCTGCCTTTAAAATAAGGCAAAGTTTGGGTCTAGTCTACCTTCTTAAAATATTTTTGAGGGTGTCTGATCTGGCCCATAACAGTGTACATATGATAAATAGTTAAAGGACCATGAAGGGGAAGGGTCACCGAACCCGAAATGTTAATTTTGATTTCTCTCCACAGATGCTGCCAGACCTGCTGACCTTTTCCAGCAATTTCTGGTTTTTGTTTCTGGTTTCCAGCATTCGAAATTCTTTCAGTTTTCATGAAAGATGATGAAGTTATGTGAGGATTTTTCATTGAAGGAACAATGCCTACTCCATCCTCATGTTGCCAAATGGTACCAACATAGAACAGTACAGCACAGTACAGGCCCTTCAGCCCTCGATGTTGTGCCAGTATTTTAGTCTAAAATCAGACTAACCTACATACCCTTCATTGTACTAACTTCCATGTGCCAATCCATGAGTCGCTTAAATGTCCTTAATTATTCTGACGAAACCACTGCTGGCAGTGCAGTCCATGCACCCACCACTCACTGTGTAAAAACCTATCTCTGACATCTCCCCTAAACCTTCCTCTAATCATCTTAACATTGTGCACCTTTGTAATAGCCATTTCCACCCTGGGAAAAAGACCCTGGCTATCCACTGTATCTATGCTTCTCATTATCTTGTACATCTCAATCAAGTCACTTCTCGTCCGTCTTCAGTCCAATGAGAAACCAGGGTCAACGTGAACAAGAACAGTTCAAAACACTGTTGTAAATTTAGCTTAACTATTGACTGAAATGAGGCTGGTTAGTGAAGATGGCAAGCATGTGGTTTTAATTAATGCCAACAGCGTGGCTTCAATTCTCGTTCTGGCTGAGCTAGAACTAGGAGTAGAGGGAGGAGGCAAGTTCTGGAGAGGAAGATGATGGCAATTCACCATCGCCAAACCCTGTCAAAAAACTGGCTCATGATCAGCTGACAATGGGCTAAGGTTCTGTCTTCAACACAACACAGGTTAAGAATGGAAAGGGATGGAAAAAAATCAGCCAGTAGGATAGATAAGTCGAGGAGGACTCAAGAATGACTAATTATCTTTAAAAACTACTTCAATAATCTAATATCTCCCCAACACTTACCTTATAACACTTCTATGAAGAGGTGTAATATAAATAAACATTGTTGAGATACGGTGGTGAAGATGAGATTGGTAAGCTATATTTGTGGTAAAGGTAGTTGAATTCAACTGTTGCAGTGTCTAAAAGCACTTTTTTTTAGAATTAGAATCCCTACAGTGTGGAAACAGGCCCTTTGCCTCAACAAGTGCACACCAAAGAGTATCTCACCCATTCCCCATTACTCTACATTTACCTCTAAACACTATGGCCAACTCACCTAACCCGCACATCTTTGGATTGTGGGAAAAAAACAGAAAACCCGAAGGAAACCCACACAGACACAGGGAGAATGTCCAAACTTCACACAGACAGTCTCCTGAGTCCCTGGTGCCGTGAGGCAGCAGTGCTAAACACTGAGCCACTCCAAAGTACACCCCCTCAAGTAATTGAATTAAGCCTCACAACCCAACTTAGCTATTACCTGATTAATGGTGGAATTCATTCATCTACATTTACCCCCGACTAATGCACGAAACCTGCACATCTTTGGATTGTGGGAGGAAACCAGAGCACCTGAAGGGAACCCACACAGACACTGGGAGAATGTGCAAACTCCACACTGACAGTCACCCAAGGGCAGAACCGAACCTAGGTCCCTGGTACTATGAGACAGTAGTACTAACCACTGAGCCACCATGCCATCCTTGAAGGATAATGCTGAACTACAATCCATTCTGAGTTAGTACTAATAATCAGGTGGGATTCTGATCATTAAAGAGAAAGCAAATTTCCTCAGGTACAATGGCTTCCAGGAATTCTATGATGTATTTATGGAAATCTTTGTGTAAACCTGTGTATCTCATACCTTATATAGAGTTGGTTACATTAAGAAAAGCAATGCCCTTGTCAGAACCACAAAATAAAGAAGAGGGAATTCAAGATGGAATTGGATTAATATCCAAAAGGGAAGAGTGTGCAGGGGTTACAGGGAGAAGAGAGTGGAATGGCATGAGGTGAACTTTTCCTTTAAGGATACAGCACTGAAATGATGACCTGAATGGCCTCTCTCTCTCTGCACTGTTACCATTTTGTGATTCTGTTTTATTGTTCCAGTCTATTTTCAAACTGTTGGGAATAAACAAAAAGCAGCTTTTAATAAATAACTGGATGGAAAGGCGATTAAATTTGGCGCAGAAATCGCACAGCATTTGAAATTTGTATTAATTAATGTAGGGATAAGAAAGATTTTATGTCACCAAAAAGCTTTAGGAATAAACAGACTGTCCAAGCAAAATGACTAATGTAAAACAGAGTAATTGTAAGTGATAGTCATCTAGAATTTATGCAGTGCTTTCCATAATTGGTATATATTTACTGCATAATTTATATTTCTGATGAATTTTGTGCTTTTACTCTTGTGTAGCAAGGTTTTCAGGCTCCCTGGAATATCCGATACACAACAGTAAGAGAGATACTTGGAAACAACACTTGAGCACAGTGTCTGAAGGAAGTGGGGTGCAGTGTTCGATACACTCAATCCCCTCTCAGGGAATTTGATGACAGGGCATTGAATTGGTCAGGGGTGAATAGCAGATTTGCTTCTGTGGTCATCCCACCATAGCCCCGATTAACTCCACCAGGGGAATGTCGTTGGCAATCCTACACATCCAATCCTGCTATCAATTGAGATAATTAAATTGGTAATTGATACCCACTTCAAAGGTTTCACCCTGCTATTGCTATTGCTGATACTTATCCAGGGGAAACCCAATGAGTGAAAACTCTGAAATAAAATAACAAACGCCAGTTGCTGGAGATCTGAAACAAATCAAAAGAGAAATTGCTGGAGAAACTCAACATCTTGATAAAAGTATTCCACAAAACGTCGACACTCCTGCTTCTCGAATGCTGCCCGACCTGCTGTGCTGTTCCAGCACCACTCATTTTGACTGATCTTCAGCAGCTGCAATCCTCACGTTTTCCATCTGTAGAGAGAGAAGGCAGAATTGCTATGTGATTAGCACTGCTGCCTCACACCGTGTGGAATTTCCAACAGTGCAGTACTCCCTCGGTAGTGGAGTTTCAACTTGCTTTTGTGCTCTGGTTTCAAAATGTGGCTTGAACCCATGCCATTCTGATTGAGAGATGAGCCTGGACATCAATGGGAGCACTGTTAACAATAATCATCTGCCACTTACTTTTCATGGAACAGAGTCAATATTAGGTCAGCACAGTGGCACATGCTGAGCACTGTTACCTCGCATTCCCGGAACCTGCGTTCAATTCCAGCCTTGGGTTACTGCTTGTATCGAGTTTACACATTCTTCCCTTGTCTGCGTGAGTTTCCTCTGGGTGCTCTGGTTTCTTCCCACAGTCTAAAGATATGCAGGTTAGATGGATTGATCATGCTAAATTGCCCACGGTGTCTAGAGATGTGCCAGCTAGCTGGACAAGCCATGGGCCATGGGCTGAATGGCCTGTTCTCACACTGTAGGGGATTATATAATGTCGTTCTAAGCTTTTAAACTTGTAATTTGACACCAATCTCGCTTCCCTGTGCTATTACAATGGGGCAAAAGTAAGGACTGCAGGTACTGGAAATCAGAGTTTAAATAAGAGTGGTGCTGGAAAGCACAGCAGGTCAGGCAGCATCCGAGGAGCAGAAAAATTGACGTTTCGGGCAAAAGCCCTTCATCAGGAATAGGTCTATTCCTGATGAAGGGCTTTTGCCAAAACGTTGATTTTCCTGGTCCTCGGATGCTGCCTGACCTACTGTGCTTTTCCAGCACCACTCTGATCTAAACTATTATAATGCAGGACAACTCAACCAAGTATCTCCCACAAAGGTGCAGTGTATGGATTGGGTAAGGAGTTAAAACCTGAAGAATTTCTACCTTAATTAAACCTATGTCATATCCATTCTGTTTCAATGGAAGTGGAACTGCGGCTGGAGGGTGGTCAACCAACCACCTCCAAGGATTAGTCTGCCATTTCATCGTCTTGACGACGTTGTGTTCCTAAGGTTTTCTCCATCTTGCACCTTGTGTGCGAGATGACCCAGATGTCCAGAAAATTAACACATGAGAGGAAGGGAAGATCACTTATGGATAATGACTTTAACAGCACTGCTTGTCGATCAGAAGGCAGCTGCCTTAAGCCTCTAAGACATTTCATTGACATTCCCAGTGATTGGAGCCATGTCCCATATATTTCCAACATCACAGTTTTCTAGTGTCTGCTTTCCCACCTCCATTCGACCTCCCCCCCCCCAATTCACCCCGTCTCCCCAACTCTTCTATGTGTCCCATTGCACAATGTGATCATCTTCCTTAAGCCCTGATCGCCCCCTCCCCCCTCCCGCTCTCTAGTTACCCATCCTGACAAACAACTAACCCCCTAATTGGACTGCCTACTGCATTAAATGGAACAAAGCTTTTTTTGATGAACAAAAATATACTTTATTCATAAAAAATATCTTTATACATAGTCACAAATGCAGTTCGGTTTGGTATAGTAGTAAGCAAACAAACATTTGAGTTTGACTCTATCCAACAAACTGAAGACATCTCTTATACCTACAAGCTATTTCTATGGCCGGCACGGTGGTTCAGTGGTTAGCACTGCTGCCTCACAGTGCCAGGGACCCGGGTTTGATTCCTGCCTCAGTGTGGAGTTTGCACATTCTCCCTGTGTCTGTGTGGGTTTCCTCCCACAATCCAAAGATGTGTAGATTGGACCATGTTAAATCGCCCATAATGTTAGGTGGATTAGTCAGGGGTAAATGTAGGGGAATGGGGCTGGTTGGGTTACTCTTCAGAGGGTCGGTGTGGACTTGTTAGGCCAAAGGGCCTGTTTCCATACTGTAAGGAATCTAATCTAATCAAGGTTATGTTTACATGAATTGAAGCACTAGGAAGGTCCAATAACTTCAGCAGAAAGACCTTGAATAATGGTTGTAGTGATTGGAACCAGGTGGACCTTGTTAACTATGAGGTACCTGATTGGGGTTTTTAACCTGAACCAATAAGGAAAGTCCTGGCTGACCAAAATTAACAGGAGATTTAGGATACCCCTAGTTCAAGATGACTGACTCCGAGCTGACTGGTCACAGTCTGCGCTGTGCGTGAAAGGGTGACTTGGTGACGGGATACCAACCTCTGTGCTGTTATTTCAGTGGTCTATTCACAAATGGATTAAAGTGTCATTAGATTTAGCACGACATGAAGGAAATCTGTTTTTCGGGGCATAACCCCCGCTACCGTTTCCAGTTACTACCATGGACAATATAACTTCATAAATATTAAAAGTCACAGAGTACAGTTATAGGAGAGTGCCAGATTTCAAGCAATAATGCAGAAGCGCCCTAGGCACTGAATTGTAACACACATTGAACAGAGTTTAACCATCTGTGTTGATCAGCTATTTGGATTATAGTCAGACATCCAATTATACACCGGGCCAAAGAGAAGGCATTAAATTGGGACAGGGTTTGTTTTTATTCCCAGCAGACAGTTTTGCTTGGATTGTATTTTCTATGCTCCACTTGACTTTATAGCATTGTTTGCCTCTCTCTTAAGTCTCATTTTCAACTCTGCATTTCTACCCATTCGAGCATCTCCAGCTTTTATTTTACCTTCGTTATTTCTTACGACAAAATGTTTAGGTTGAAAATGTGGCGCTTCTTTGATAAAATCCCAACTGCTATTCCTATTACCCCTCCCCCAACCATTGCTCAAACACTGTCCTTCCCCACAGTGAATCCCCATTTTCTCAATCTTGTTAAAAGTGTTTGTTTTTTTAACCTTTGTTACAAATTCGGGTGTTGCAAATTCAAATATTGGAATTCAATTAAAATAACTGGAATACATTGCTCATCTAATGGTGTTTTTGCCCATCATTTCAGCATTGGATCTCCAAATTTGGATCATGACATGATGAGCAGAAAATGTGTTGCTGGAAAAGCGCAGCAGGTCAGGCAGCATCCAAGGAGCAGGAGAATCGACGTTTCGGGCATGAGCCATTCTTCAGGAGGGCTCATGCCCGAAACGTCGATTCTCCTGCTCCTTGGATGCTGCCTGACCTGCTGCGTTTTTCCAGCAATACATTTTCAGCTCTGATCTCCAGCATCTGCAGTCCTCACTTTCCCCTCATGACATGATGACATTCTCCCAGCATTGGGGAGGCATGGTGGCTCAGTGGTTAGCACTGCTGCCCCACAGCACCAGGGACCTGAGTTCAATTCCAGCCTCAGGTGACTGTCTGTGCACAGTTTGCACATTCTCCCCATGTCTATGTGGGTTTTCTCCAGGTGCTCCAGTTTCCTTCCATAAGTACAAAGCTGTGTACGTTAGGTAGATTGGCTGTACTAAATTGCCCCATAGTGTGCTAGATGGTTAAAGTGTGACAATCCTCCACATGACTTGCCAATTTTTATACTCAATTCCCTGACCAATAAAGGCAATTCTTCTTTGCCACCTTAACCATTGATGCTGCCACTTTGAGGGAGCTATGGATTTGCATCTCAAGATCCCTCTGTATATCAATGCACTTGATCATTCCACCACCTGCTGCGTACTTGCTTCCTGAATGTGACCTCCTAAAATACATCAACTCCCACTTGTCCAGATTAATCTCCTTCAACTGTTTCTCTGCCCAACTTTCTTTCTGATCTTAATCTTGCTGTATTCTTTGGCGACCTTCCTCTCTATCCACAACTCCACCAATTTTCACAGTTAAAATTCACACAACAGCAGGTTATAGTTCAACGGGTTAATTCAGAAGCACTAGCTTTTGGAGTGCTGCTCCTAACCACCTGGTGAAGGAGCAGCGCTCCAAAAGCTAGTGCTTCCAAATAAACCTGTTGGGCTATAACCTGCTGTTATGTGATTTTTAACTTTGTCCACTCCAGTCCAACACCGGCATCTACAAACCATGACCAATTTTCATGTCATCTACAAACTTACTGATCCAGACCTCTTACATTTTCATCAAAATCCTTTGTATATATTTATGTCACAAATAAAAGAGGTCTCAATGCTGATCCTTCAGAATGCTACTCACAGACCTCCAGTCAGAGAAACACCTTTCCAGGTCTATCAGCTGTCTTCTGTAATCAAGACAATGTTGTATCCAACCTACTGTGGATCCCCAGTGATGTTATTTTCTGGACCAGCCTCCCATTAGGGACCTAGTCAAATGCTTTAGTAAAGTCCATGGAAATAATTGTGAGGCAAGACCTCCCTGCATAAAGCCAAGTTAACTATCGATAATAGATCCATTTCTTCACAGATTCAAGTGTCCTTAAGTACCAACAATTTTCCTACCATTAATGTAAAGGTCACTAGTCCATAATTTACTGACTTTCCCTGTTGCCTTCCTTAAACAAGCGAACAACATTAGCTATCCTCCAGTCTTCTGCGACCTCATCCATGGTGAAAGTAGATACAAAGATCTCAGTCGAGGTCCTATCATTTTCCTCACTTTCCTACCTCAATTTCCTGGGATGGATCCCATCAGGCTCAGGGATGTATTTGCCTTAATGTTTTGCAAACCATCCAACAGCTCTTCCTTCTTAAGTTGGACATGCCCCAAAAGATCAACATACCCCTCCCTAACCTTAGCATCATCCATGACTTTTTCCTTGGTGAATTCTGATATGAAGTACTTATTAAGGACCTCACCCACTTCCTCTGGCTCCATTCATAAATTCCTGTCTTTGTCTTTGAGTGGACCTACCCTTTCCCTAGCTACCCTCTTCTTCCATTCATGTACATATAAAATGCCTTGGGATTCTTCTTTATCCTAATTGCCAAGGATATTCCATAGCCCACTTTAGTCTTCCTCATTCCTTATTGAAGTTCTTTCCTGGTTCCTGTATATTCCTCAACAGCCTTGTCTTTTTTTTTCAGTTTCCTCAGGCTCATATATACTTCCTTTTCCTTTTGACCAACCTTTCAATATCTCTTGTCATCCAGGATTCCTGAATCTTGCCATCCTTATCTTTCATCCTCATAGGAACATGTTGATCCTAAACTCTGAACAACTGGCTTTTAAAAGACTCCCGTGAATAAAGTTGCCATTGTCCCACTCTCTCATCAGAGAGAGACAACTGGTAGCAGGTTTGATCTGAGGGTGGCTCAGCTGAAAGGAAAGGGTGAGAAGGTGTGTCCTTTGTGGTAATCTCAGCTGGTGCAGGAATTCAACCCATGCTGTTGGTATCACACTATTTCAGAAATCAGGCATCTAGCCAACAGAGCTAACCAGAACTGACCCTTGTGTTTTGGATCTTTGGAGTTAGTGACCCAGGGACTATGAGGTCTTAGTATGAGTTCCCTGAAGAAAGCCCAGGCTGACAGATATAGGCAGGAGTGTCAGAGGTTCTGTTCACTCTGACAGCTGGTCTGAGGGAGTTGGATCAGAGTCAAGGACTCTCCATTTGTAAATAAAGGGGGACTTGGTGACAGGATGCCAGCCTCTGTGAAGTTGTGTCATGAATCTTTGGAATTACTTAATCCAGAGATTTGCGGATCATTGGGATTATTATCTCAGGGAGTTGTGAATGCTCTCCCACTGAGAATATCCAAGACTGAAAAAGACAAATTACTGGTGTCTCAATGGTTCAAAGGAGATGCGGGGACAGTGAGAAAGTGCACAAGATAAGCTAACAGACATCCCACTGAAGGCGAAGCAAGCTTGAGGGACCATATGGTCTACTCCTGCTCCTTGCTATAATCCAGTGTTGGTTATATGCTCTCATTGTCACTATCCAGGCACTTCCTACATGAAACATTCAGGATTTTCCCTGACTGCATGGGAACCAAACAGTAGCCTCAGCAATTTCCCATTGTAAATCATTACAAAGTTGACAAACCCAAGCCTGTTCTAGTGACGCTTGCAAACAGCTTGTCTTCAACAGGAAGTCTAGGTTGAGCCTAACAATAGCGTTTGCTCCAGATTTCAATGCCAATCATGCACAGAAGTCCAGCATTACAGGATTAATATTCCTCTGGCCCAGGTTAATACTGTGGAGGCATGGATTCAAATCTCACTACGGCATCTGGTGGAATTTAATTTCAATTAATAAATCTATTGTAAAACTCTACCTGATTCACTGTAGTTCTTTTAGGGAAAGACATCTGCCATCTTTACCCGATCCGGCCTATGTGTGAGTCCAGACCCACAGCAATGTGATTGTCTTTTGACTTCCCTCTGGAAGTTTCAACGAGCTTACTCATTTCAATGGACAACAAATTATGGCCTTGCCAACCATTCTTAGGTTTAAGAAAAATTGTTTAACTAACATTTAGTGCACATGGAAAAGAAAATTCACTAGCTGATTAAATCTTTACTCTGCACTCAATTCCAGCACGCCTGTTTTATATGATAGTTCAATTCAAAACCTTATTAACATAAGCTAGACTTTTATTGGTCTGGGCTGTGCAGCGTCAACTCTTAAATCGGACTAATCACAGGAGAATAACAAATGAAGCCAGAGCTATAAAATCAGAACAGATAGAGTTATATATAGGTGTTAGATTTTACTGTGGGACAGGTGTCTAAAGATTACTTCAACAAAACGTTTGTGAGTCAGTTTTTTTTTGCTCGTAATAAAACCACATTAAACCTTCCAATATCCGCAATTGTCTCCTCGTTTAGCTAAATCAAACCACGGTGCTCATCATTTACTTTTACTGTCCAGTTCAGTGAATGATTCAGCTACTCAATGACCTCAGTAGAAACAGGGAAAATGATGGTTCCATGTGGACTAGGGACATATTAAGGCTTAAAGCCTCCCAACCCTGGTCTACATTTCTTTATAATTTTAGCTGGTTGGAACTGGGCAGCAGCAATGATGAGTCTCTGAGAATGGTTTCCCACAGTCAAAGCAGTAAGTAATCTCATGTCCTTTAGGGAAGGAAATTTGCCATCTTTACCCACTCTGGCCTGCATGTGACTCCAGATCCACAGCAATCTTTGCCCTCGGATGGAATGGATCTCCAAGAAGATCGCGCATGTCGATACAGACATTAAGTTTCTACAGCGATGCAAGAGAACAGATAAGATCCTAAAAGGACGACAGATCATGAACCTACTCAAGTCAACCTATAACGCTGAGAGACTCTTCCATAGTACCTCTTGCACACTCCTCAACCATCTCGTGCACCAGCTCTACATCAGACACTACAACCTTCAAATCGAGATAGAGTCCATATTCTCAGCTTACGCTCAGGACACTATTCTGTTCTGACACCGTCATTTTGATAACTTGTTATTATCTCTCTACCTTAATTAATTTGTACAGGTTTGGATTATGTGTGCCCTTGTCATGTGACTCTTATCAGCCATTTGATTTGTCTCTATCTTAATTTTGATATTTTTTCATAATTTTCTCTCTGCCTTAATTAATCGGTTCACATGTCATCCCTTTATTTGTTATTTAGCTGCCAACACCCCACTCACACCATTTGGATATCTTTTGACACTCTTAATTGCTTGGAATTATCTTGCAATTATCTCTCTGCCTATAAGTTCTGTGCCTGTGTGCTTGTCCTGACGAAGGGTTAACGTTCTGAAAGCTTGTGGTTTCAAATAATCCTGTTGGACTATAACCTGGTGTCATGTGACTTCTGACTTTTGTCCACCCCAGTCCAACACCAGCACTTCCACGTCATGCCTGCCCTCTCATGATTAGCGATGGACATTAATTGTTAGCCTAACCTGGGACGGCAACATCCCATGAAAAAATAAAAGCCATTTCTGAGCAACATGATTTTGGTGGCACTCTGAAGATTTTCCCCATCATAAAACATAGAACATAGAACAATACAGCGCAGAACAGGCCCTTCGGTCCTTGATGTTGCGCCAACCTGTGAACTATTCTCAGCTCGTCCCCCTACACTATCCCAAAATCATCCATGTGCTTATCTAGGATTTGTTTAAATCTCCCTAATGTGGCTGACTTGACTACATTAGCAGGTAAGGCATTCCACGCCCTTACCACTCTCTGCGTAAAGAACTTGCCTCTGACATCTGTCTTAAATCTATCACCCCTCAATTTGTAGTTGTGCCCTCTCATACAAGCTGACGTCATCATCCTAGGAAAGTCTTTCTCTGTCTATCCTATCTAATCCTCTGATCAGCTTGTATGTCTCTATCAAATCCCCCCTTAGCCTTCTTCTTTCCAATGAGAACAGACCCAAGTCTCTCAGCCTTTCCTCATAAGACCTTCCCTCCAGACCAGGCAACATCCTGGTAAATCTCCTCTGCACCATTTCCAATGCTTCCACATCCTTTCTGTAATGGGGCGACCAGAACTGTACACAATATTCCAAGTATGGCCGCACTTTTGTATAGTTAATGCTCAGGTTATCCACAACTTCTGATACCCAGCTGGCAGGAAATAATTCATGCCTCCACAGACTCACTATTTAGAATTCTGATCATTAATCAGGCAGTTGGTGCTTTTAAACACCAAAATCAACAACAATAATTTGTGCATATCCAATGCCTTTAATTATCCACAGGTATTTCACTTGAGTATGTCAAAGGAGGCTTCTTGCTGAGTCGCAGCAGGAAATACAAGGCGGGGTGATCAAAAGATTGGTCAAAGAGTTGGGAGAGTTTTTTGAGAGATAGAAAGTCAGCCATGTTGATGGAAAGGTCATAGATTAGGTTCCAAGCAGCTGAAGGTGCAACCACCAGTGAATGAGCAATGCAAGCCAGGGTCTGCCAAAGGCCAGGATAGGGGAAGTTCAAAGATTTTGGAGGGTTTTGAAGTTGTTAAGAGTTACAGTGATTCAGAGATACAAGGCCATAGAAAGGAGTTTCCAAACAAGGACAGGGAATAGGGACTGGCCAGGTGAAAATCACAAGGTGCTAGCTCAGTCAGGCAACATAACTAGTTTTAATATTAACCATGACTGAGCTGGAACTTCATCAGGGTCTCTCCTGACCAGACTGATTGCTGTGAAGACAGAGCTGTCCTCTGAGGACACTACTGATGTATTTGCCATAGCTTTTAGCAAGTGAGAGGTGATCACACTAAAGAATATGGAATTCTTACAAGACTCAAATCAGAAGATGCAAGAAAGCTGTTTCCCTGGTTGATTCATGTAGAATCAAAGAACACAGTCTCAGAATAAAGAATAAGCCATTTTCGTAGATTCATACAGCACAGAAAAGGCCCTTCAGCCCATCGAATCTGCATCAACAATACCTGCGCTCCATCTGCCTCAGACTGTTGGGAGGACTGTTGTACAATCCCAGCAAGGTCATCGCCCCTTTTTTTATTTCTAAGCTCCATCCAGATAGTCTCATTTGAAAACCCTTTGAAGATGTCCTCCCAGTGATGGTTTGTTTTATCAATAATGCAACGCGGATTTCACTTCCATCTCTCAGTTCCCCCTCCCCCCACACCTGGGAAATATGTGGGGAAACTCCGGAACCTGGGACTGCTCTCCTTTCAGTAGAAGCTATTAAAGGGGAATGTCATTGAAGTGTCATTGAATGTCATTGAAATGTCATGACATAATTATTTCACAGGGATAGGAGCAAGAGTAAATTACGTGGTCCGTTGAACTTGCAGAGTCATTCGACACAATCATGGTTGATTTTGAGTTTCAACTCCACGTTCCTGCCTGCTCCCCATGCCCCATAACAGATTGACAAATCTGTCTATTAGTCTAGATTAGAGTGGTGCTGGAAAAGCACAGCAGGTCAGGCAGCATCCGAGGAGCAGGAGAATCTGCCTGACCTGCTGTACTTTTCCAGTACCACTCTGATCTAGACTCTGGTTTCCAGCATCTGCCGTCTTCACTTTTGCCTAAATTTGTCTATTTTATCTAGTTTTGATTCAACGAAGAAAAATAATTGTCATTTGGTACAGAATTTAAGTATTACTGAAAAAAATACAAAGCCTTTTGTCTTTCACTCATCAGGACAATTTGCAGGAAACCAATTCAAGAAGAAACCAACATTTATTCTTATGAGAGAAAGTTGCTGATGGGTTCACAAGTATATTCTGATTGGTATGATGTGAAGGTGCCAATGTTGGATTGGGGTGGACAAAGTTAAAAATCACACAATACCAGGTTATAGTCCAATAGGTTTATTTGGAAGCACTGGCTTTCAGAGTGCTGCTCTGTCATCAGTTACCTAATGAAGGAACAGCACTATGAAAGCTAGTGCTTCCAAATAAACCTGTTGGAATATAACCTGGTTTTGTGTGACTTTTAATTTTGATTGGTAGAAGCATTGACCTGGAGAGTTAGTGACGGTTAGTAAGGTTTGTTTAATGTTTAAACCTGGCAGGTTTAGGCTCATAGACTCATAGTCATAGAGATGTACAGACCCTTCGGTCCAAATCGTGCATGTCAACCAGATACCCTAAATTAATATAGTCTCATTTGCCAGTGTTTAGCCCATATCCTCCAAACCCTTCCTATTCATATACCCATGCAGATGTCTTTTAAATATTGTAATTGTACCAGACTCCACCACTTCCTCTGACAGCTCATTCCATACACATACCACCCTCTGCATGAAGAAATTGACCCTTAGGTCCCTTTTAAATCTTTCCTCTCTCACATTAAACCTGTGCCCTCTAGTTTTGGACTCCCCTATTCTGGAGAAAAGACTTTGTTTATTCACCCTATCCATGCCTCTCATGATTTTATAAACCTCTATAAGGTCATACCTCAGCCTCTAACACTCCAGGCAAAGTAGCCCCAGCCTATTCAGCCTCTCCCTATCCATGAAACCCTCCAACCCGAGTAGCTTCCTTGTGATTTTTTTTCTGAACCCTTGCACTGCTGAATTTCGCCAGCAATTTCTGTTGTAGTTTCATTCGGGTGTACTCGTTGAGTGAGAACCGACTTGGATTCCCAGCATTGTTACCAGCAATTGAACTTTGACCATTCTACACCAGCAAGCATTTTGTATACCTGTGGAATCCACAATGTTCAGGCAAAGATGTATTACTGCCAACAAGTTACAGTACACAGGTCAGGCCTGAACGTAGTCTGCATATCCAGCCGGATTCGCAGTAGCCAGAGGGCACTGAGCATGAGAATAAACCATCAGAAATATGGAAAGCGCAGGTGAACTCTTATAATCTATAGAACAGATTAAATCTCTAATGATATCCATTATCTTCCTGTCTCATCACTTTTAATTAGATAGCATTGCTCAAATTTATTTTACATGATAGAATAATTATTCATTAGCACCATCATTTTATCATTTTGAGTTCCTTTTTCCTCAGATACTGGAATGAAGAGATGTCTATGTGATGTAACCTTTGTTTTCTCCATGGAGAACAATTCCAAAACATTGATGTATTGTTTTCCCCTCAGGTGTTGCTGACAACATTCACAAAAGTGGCTCGCTATACCTTTACACTAGTTCAAGCATTCCTCTAGCCACATTATTGAATACCTTCAGAAGTGGCCTGCATGTCACATAGTGCTGTTTCAACTTAACCCAGTCCCTCAGGAATCTCCAGCAGTAATGAGGTCTCCTGCGACGTGGAAATGGACAGGAGTCTTAATAACGTTCTTTGACCGTGTGACCGGTACCTTCTACTTTCTTCTTATAAACCCATTGGAATTTAGGGGAATGAGGGAAATCTTATAAAAACATACAAAATTAAGAAGGGAACGCATAAGACAGAAACAGGGAGGTTGTTTCCACTGGTGGGTGAAACTAGAACTAGGGGAGCCTCAACATAAGAGTGGGGGAGGGGGAGCAAATTTAGGACTGAGTTGAGGAGGAACTTCTTCACCCAAAAGGTTGTGAATCTGTGGAACTCCCCGCCCAGTGAAACAGCTGAGGCTACTTCGCTGAATGTTTTTAAGGCAAAGTTAGATAGAGTTTTGGGCAGTAAAGGTTATGGTGAAAGGGCGGGTATGAAAAGATCAACCATGATCTTATTGAATGGCACAGCAGGCTCGACGGGCCAAATGGCCTCCTCCTGCTCCTGGTTCTAAAGTTCTTCCATTTTCTTCTCCACGTTCAAAATCATGTCTCTCCGCCTAAGGATGGCACACATTTTCAAGTCAACATTCTCATTTAAACAACTCTCAAGTACAGAAGAGTAACCCATACACTTCCTTGATCTCCAAAAGAACTGGAGCACAGGAGGTTGAGAGGTGACCTTTCCCCAGGGTGGAGGATTTCAAGGCCAGAGGACATTTGTTTTTTAAGGTTGAGAGGAGAAAACTTTTATAAAGATATGAGGAGCAATTTTTTTTTTCACAGTGAGTGGTTTGTGTGTGGAATGGACTTTCAAAGCAAGTGGTGGTTGTGGTTACACTGATAACATTTAAAAGACACTTGGATATGTTCATGAATAAGAAAGGTTTGGGGGGGCTATGGGCCAAGGGCAAACAGGTGGGACTAGTTTAGTTTGGGATTATGGCCGGTATGGAGTAGTAGGGTTGAAGATTATTTTTCCGTACTGTATGACGCTATGATTCCAGTAATCATAGAAATCTCTGTTTTGTGGAAGTGCAGCTTGTAGTCAGGCAACCTTCAGATCTGTAACACAATGGTTGGATTTGCAATTATCAGTCTTTGCACAAAGATGTATTAGCCCAGGCAAAGATTTCATTTTTAGTCAGTACACGTGGATATATTCGCGCCTTGTGGAGATTAATATAACAATCTCACCTTTTCAAAGCTGTTGCTAAACGCAGGACTAATGCCATGGTTTCTGATTGTATATTGCCACAAATTCATGGGTGAGTGCAAATTCCGTACAGTCAATGTGGATAAAAACCACATAAAAGTAAAAAAAAACTGCGGACGTTGGACACGTGAAGCAAACAAAAACAGAAATTGCTGGAGAAACTCAACAGGACTGGCAGCATCTGTGAAGGGAGAAACAGAGTTAATTTTTCAAGTCCAGTAACCTTCCAGTAACATTAACTCTGTTTTTGCTGCATTGATGCTGCGTTTCTCGAGCAATTTCTGTTCCTGTTTGCTCAGAAACCAGGTCATCCTTTTTGTGACATTTGCCAGCATTTGTGTGCCTTCAAGTTCCACTAGAATCCATGATTTTCCTCACTGTGTGGATGTGGAGCTTCTTAAAGATGATGAGAACAGCAGGGAGCAGAGTAAGGGCCACGGTGGCTCAATGGTTAGCACTGCTGCCTCACAACACCAGGGACCTGGGTTCAATTCCCACCTCGGGTGACTGTCTGTGTGGAGTTTGTACGTTCTCCCTGTGTCCGTGTGGATTTCCTCCGGGTGGTCTGGTTTCTTCCCGCAATCCAAAGATGTGCAGGTTAGGTGAATTGGCCATGCTAAATTGCCCGTAGTGCACAGAGATGTGTGGGTTAGGCGTGTTATTCGGGAGGATCTTGGGAGGATTGGCCAAAACGGCCTGTTTCCATACTATAGGGATTTGATGATTAATGGGGGGGGGGGGGAACAGGATCTCATCAATGTGTCAGACCCTGCATCCACTGAGGCCAAGTCCTCAAACAGTAAAATTGATGAAAACAGAATGAAGGGAGGGGAGGCATTTCCCCCTCCAAGTAGCCACCTCACAGGCTTATTGCAATACATAAAGAGACCATTCATCTTATCTGCCCTGGCTTTCCAAGTACATGTTGTTCTGCTATAATGCACATTTAGTTAATGTGAATTTGTTGTAATACATTTGACGAACTGGGGACACTGTTTGTAAAGCATGAACTTTTAAAATGTGTGTTGGCTGTAACACAATTGCATCACCAACACTTTAAACGCCGTTTCTAAAGCGTGATTTTTCTATAATGCAGGGGAATGCAACCATCTCGTAATAGAAGAACGAACTGTAACTAATTCACCTCCTCATGATCATGAATTCATTTTTACTTTTTGGATAACACTCAAAATCCTTTCTGAATGCTATGATTGAAAATGGAATGCCCTCCAGTTTACTCTCAGACAGCTGGTGTAGTACCAATATCAATGCAGCATTAAAACATAGACTCAGGTTAATCTTCTGCAGACATGCTTCAAATGAACAGCAAGAGACTGCGTAAGAGGGAGGTTCAACAAGACTTGGGTGCCCTTGTGCACCAGTCACTAAACATCCAGGCAGAGCAAGCGGTAAAAAAGGCAAATGGTATGTTGGGATTCACAGCAAGATGCTTCCAAATACAGAACCTCAGATATCTTGCTATAAATCAACAGAATCTCAAAGAGACCACAACTGGAGTATTGTGAACAATTTTGATCTCCTTAACCAAGGAAAGATGATCTGGTGATCGAGGGAGTGCAACGAAGGTTGACCAGGCTGATTCCTGCGTTGGCAGGACTGACATATGAAGAGAGACTGGATCAGTTAGGACTATATTCCCTGGACTCTAGGATAATGAGTGGGAATGAGGCGGATTTCTGATAGAAACCTATAGAGGTCAAACAGTACTAGACAGGCTAAATGCAGGAAGGTAAAAACAATGACTGCAGATGCTGGAAACCAGATTCTGGATCAGTGGTGCTGGAAGAGCACAGCAGTTCAGGCAGCATCCGACGAGCAGCGAAATCAACGTTTCGGGCAAAGGCCTTTCATCAGGAACCTCTAAATGCAGGAAGGATGACTTGGGATCACAGTCTAAGGGTAGGGGATGGGCCATTTGGGACTGAGAGGAGAAGAAATTTCTTCATCCAGGGAGTTGTGAGAATGTGAAATTCACTATCACAGAAAACCTTTGAGGCAAAAGCTCTGAATGCTTTCAAGAAGGGGTTAGATATGCTTTTTAGGGCTAAAGGGATCAAAGGGTGTGGGGATAAAGCTGGAACAGGGTGCTGAGTTGGATGATCAACCATGATCATATCGAAGGCTCAAAGGGCCTTCTTTGTTTCACGGTTTCATCCCTCCATGCTAGTTGGTGGAATTCAAATTCAACTCTGTCATTAAACACTTGTAAGTGGTAACCACTCGCTGTAAAATGCAAGTGACAATAAATCATTCAATTCAATTGAAAAACTCATCAGGTTCACTAATGTCCTTTAAGGAAGGGAATCTGCCATCATTATCCAGACTGGACTACACGTGACTCCAGACCCACAGCAATGTGGTTGACTGTAAGATGACCTATTAAAAGGCAAAAGTGAGGACTACAGATGCTGGAGATTAGAGTCCAGAGTGTGGTGCTGGAAAAGCTCAGCAGGTCAGGCAGCATCATGCGGCAAGATGGTGGCAGATATGGCCAACCCCTTGCCAGCTCCTGCATGCAGATCTAAGTTTCCTATTTCCTACAATCGTTCTACACTCTTGAAACTTAATAACATCTGAGGAGCAGGAGAATCAACATTTCAGGCAAAAGTCTGATGAAGGGAGCTGTGCATTTCCAGCACCACACTCTTGACTCTGACCTGTTAAAAGGCCAAGCATGTTATTCAGTTCAAGGTCAATTAGCGATGGATGACAGATGTTGTCCTTGATACCCATATCCCATGAAAGAAAAAGATTCCCAATCTTAAGCACTCGCTGTTTGAATTCGTTTTCTCTCAGTGCAGCAGTCAACAGATCAGTCAACAGTTCAATGTGAGGATCGACAAGGGGAGCGTTTCGAAAAGCAAGCATTAAGAACCTAAGCATAAGAAGTCACAAACTAGTCACATGTCCGCGACACAACAGGGAAACAGTTAGCTGCAGAGAGAGGGAATTTCAGGTTTAGACAACAAAGGCACAGTCAGGTCCAGCCTTCAGATGGATAATCCCCAGTGAGTGCCTCTGAACATCATAGAGACAGGAACCCTTGTAACATTTAAGAAGCATTTAAATGCCAAGGCAGATAAGGCTATAGGAGAAAGTGAGGACTGCAGATGCTGGTGAGTCAGAGTTGAAAAGCATAGCGCTGGAAAAACACAGCAGGTCAGGCAGCATCCAAGGAGCAGGAGAGTCGACATTTCGGGCAAGACAAGGCTACAGGCTAAATGCTGTGAAAGGGGTGAGAATAATTAGGGGTTGTTTTTGACCAGCACAGACTCGATGAGCTGAAGGGTTTTTTTTTTTCTGTGGTGCAGGTCTCTTTAACTGGATCAACTATAAAAAAATGAAGTTTGTTGCTCTCAGAAACAATCATAACTCAAATTTATTTGGCCCCTTTATCACAGGAAATTGTTCCAAAGAATTTGATAGGAATGATTATCAAGCCAGACTTGATAGCCAGCACATAAAGTGATATAATAAAAAGCTTGGTCAAACAGTTCAGCTTCCATAAATATCTTAAAGGAAGAGAGAGGGAGAGACAGAGAGTGAGTCATAGAGTCAGATACATGGAAACAACATCCTTCAGTCCAACCAGTCCATGTCGAACATAATCCCAAATTAAACTAGTCCCACCTGCCTGCTCCTGGCCCATATCCCTCCAAACCTTACTTATTCATGTACTTATCCACATGCTTTTCAAACGTTGTAATTGCACCCACATCCACCAATTTCTCTGGAAGTTCATTCCACACATGAACCACCCTCTGTGTAAATATTTGCCTTTCATACCTTTTTAAGAGAGATGGCAGAAGGCATTGACAGTTCAATAGTGCAGCCAACATCAGGATGTGCGAGAGACCAGAACTTGAGGAGTGCAGGAATGCTGGAGAGTTGCAAGGTTTGAGAGAGTTTGGGATGGCATGATAGCTCAGTGGTTAGCACTGTTGCCTCACAGCACCAGAGACATCCTCGGGTGACCGTCTGTGTGGAGTTTGCACAGTCTCCCTGTGTCTGCAGGGGTTTCCTCCGGGTGTTTTGGTTACATGGATTGGCCATGGAAAATACAGGGTTGCAGGAATGGGGTGAGTCAGTGTGGGATGATCTTCAGAAGGTTGGTATGGACCCAAAGGGCCAAATGCCCTGCTTCCACACTATAGGGATTATATGAGTTCGCCTAGTTAGAATGATTCATAGTTTCTTCTTAACTTATTGTTGGAATTCCCAATAGGGAACTATGAAAGAGGCTTTTAAAAATCAGAAGTAGACACGTAAGCCTGAAATTTATCATGCATTGGAATAGTGATGAGCAGATTAGAGGAAAAATCAAAGAGCATGTGCCAAACCCAGTCTCAGCGCTGTAATTTTAGATATGGTCTTTAAAAATTTCCATATTGCTTGTTCCAATTTTCCTTGGACATTGGGATGTCTGCAGTGCATCCATTGAACTATGTTGCCTGTTAGATGGCCACTGCTTTGAGTCCCTTGCATCTCTAGCCTGTCATTAACTTAAAGTTACTGTCACTCTCTTCTTTAACATTGGAATGAATAAAGCTATTTAGGTTCAGTGTCTGTCTTCTGCTTCTCTTCAAGTCTCTGTCACATGTTTTACTCTGCTGATGTCAGCATAGCATTAGCATTTACATCATCACTGACACATTCATTTCCCATGATATAACGAACACCAATTTACACAACAGGAAGCCACTGACTGCATTACAATCACATGGGGAACTGTAGACTAAAATAACTAAATGTAATAATTACCAACAAGGTTTCACTTTAACGTGAGTCAAAATCAATTTAAATTAAAGTGAAATAGAAACTAATACCTCAAGCAAGAAAGTGAATTTAATTAGAAACGGTTGATACACAAAGAAAAACTGAAAGAACTGCGGCTGCTGTAAATCAGAAACAAAAACAGAAGTTGCTGGAAAAGCTCAGCAGGTTTGGCAGCATCAGTGAAGAGAAATAAAGTTAACATTTCGGGTCCAGTGACCTTTTCTCAGCACTGTTAACTCTGATACACAAAGATATATCTCACCAAACCATAAGCACCAGTTAGACATTTGCAACTACATGCAACTGGAAAGATTACACACCAAAGCTTACAGTCTCTCGCTTTCTTGCTGAATTTATTCAGCCCTTGATTCATATTCACTGATAAACATGATCCATCTGATACTTCCACAGACACTCGTTACCTGCACACTCCTGAAGGACCTCTTCACCAAGGCTCATAATAGTCTTGAGAGAATAAATTCCCTAGGGACTCCTTTATCTGACCCCTTTGATAAACGCGATGATAAGATCTGGTCAGCAAAGGTGAATCAGCAGCAGTACAGTTTGTTCTGTTATAATGTACATTTCATTAACACAAATTCGCTATAACACAATTGATAAATTGGGGACCCTGTTTCTATAGTGTAAAATTTTAAAGTGTGCATTGGTTATAATGTGCTTCCAGCCCCATTAGATTAAATGATGCTGTTATTTCACGATTTTCTTATAACACGGTATTGCATGAGAACAGAACTGTTATAGCAGAACTGACTGTATAATTCTTCCAATTCAGATTCTGCTTTCACCCTACCTTCTGAGCTTCACAGGTGCGTTATACAAAGCACTCCCTTGTAAATGTCATTTCTCTGTTCTTTACCTACCACAGTTCTCCTTTGCATGCAACTTATTCCTGTCACTGTCTGTGTGTTAATTGCCTTCTAGTTGGTACGCCTTTCAGGTCAAGTGACCAACAGTACTCATGGACCAGTATTTTTCTCTCAAGTAATTGAATGCGGCCACCTCTACCAGGCACCATTTATTGTCCATTAACTGCTACAGAAAGCTGTTAAGAGTCAACCACATTGCTTCGGATCTGGAGTCACATGTAGACCAGATGAGGTAAGCAGATTTCCCTCCCTAAAGGATACCAGTGACCCATGTGGTTTTTAACAATATGTGGCATGATCTCACATTAGTCTAGCTCTTTATTCCAGATTTTAAGTAAGTCCAAATTTTACCATTACCCATGATAGGATTTAGAAGACCATAAGACCAAGAGGTTGGATTCGAATTAGGCCATTCGGCCCATCTAGGCAGCTCCATCATTTGACCATGGCTCCTCAACCCTAATCTTCTGCCTGCTCCCCATTACCCTTATCCCCTTACTAATCAAAAATCTATCTATCGCTGTCTTAAAGGCACTCTACAGTCCACTGCAGCAATCAGTTACACAGATTCCCTACCCTCTGGCTGAAGAAATTCCTCCCCATCTCAGTTCCAAAGGGTCATCCCTTCACTCTGAAGCTATGCCCTTGGGTCCCAGTCTCTCCTACTTGTGGCAAGACCATTTCCATTTCCACTCTATTCAGTCTCTCAGTATTCTATAAGTTACAATCAGAAACCCCCACATCATCCTAAACTCCATCAAAAGACAGACCCAGAAACCTCAACCACACCTCAATTGACAAGCCCTTTATCTCCAGGATCATTCTTTTTAAAATCCTCTGCACTCCCTCCAATGCCAGCACACCCTTCCTTAGATACGGGGCCCAAGATGGCCCACAATACCCAAAATGTGGTCTGGCCAAAGCCTTATACGGACTCAGCAGCACATCCCAGCTCTTGCATTCTAGCCCTCTTGAAATGAATGCTAACATTGCATTTACTTTCCTAACCACCACTAGAACTGGTGTGTTAAACATAGAGACTCCTGAACTAGGACACATTTAGATTTCAACTCCTTTGAATGTGATGCACATCCCCAAGGAACTGCAACAGTTCATCGCTCAGATGTATGGAAAAGGAAGGTACATAAATACAGGAAAGAGAAAGGGTTTTTTGTTTAAAAGGCTGTTTTGATTAAATATGATAGGAAAAGGCATGTGTAGCTTACAAACACTGAGCAAGAAGAGGCAGTGGTGTAATGTGGGCGGCAGTGTAATGTGAGAGATAGTGTGAGGGAGAAAAGGGTGGGTGGCACGGTGGCACAGTGGTTAGCACTGCTGCCTCACAGCACCAGAGACCTGGGTTCAATTCCAGCCTCAGGCGACTGTCTGTGTGGAGTTTGCACATTCTCCCCGTGTCTGTGTGGGTTTCCTCCGGGTGCTCCGGTTTCCTCCCACAGTCCAAAGATGTGCAGGTTAGGTGAATTGGCCATGCTAAATTGCCAGTAGTGTTAGGTAAAAGGGGTAAATGTAGGGGAATGGGTGGGTTGCGCTTCGGCGGGTCGGTGTGGACTTGTTGGGCCGAAGGGCCTGTTTCCACACTGTAAGTAATCTAATCTAAAAAAAAAATGACAAGTTCACTTGTCTAAGAGGTAAAAACAAGGACTGCAGATGCTGCAAACCAAAATTTAGATTAGAGTGGTGCTGGGAAAGCAAAGCAGGTCAGGCAGCATCCGAGGAGCAGGAAAATCGATGTTTCGGGCAAAAGCCCTTCATCAGGTATAGAGGCAGGGTGCCTCTATCTCCCCACTCTGCAGACACCCTGCCTCTATACCTGATGAAGGGCTTTTGCCCAAAACGATGATCTTCCTGCTCCTCGGATGCTGCCCTGACCTGCTGTGCTTTCCTAGCACCACTTGTCTCGGAGGGTCAGGCTAATGGCCTGGGGTCAGGTGTTCCACTCCCACAAATTCAATTGTTTAGTTTAAAATTCTGGAATTTATCTCCCTTTCCAACTCCATTTTGATTTAGACGCCTCTCCCTCACCCTATCTCTCCCTCACCCTATCTCTCACCCACCCTACCTCTCCCTCACCCTACTCTCCCTCACCCTACCTCTCCCTCACCCTACTCTCCCTCACCCTAC
>NC_057720.1:6888380-6918204 GCF_004010195.1 Chiloscyllium plagiosum
TCTCTCCCTCACACTGTCTCTCCCTCACCTTATCTCTCCCTCACCTTTCTCTCCCTCACACTATCTCCTCCTCACACTATCTCTCCTTCACGTTATCTCTCCCTCACCCTATCTCTCCCTCACCTTTGATGATTTTCACTGCTCTTCCTGATCTGTTCAAAGAAGTTTTTCAATTGGAAACACGAGCAATTTATTGACGGTGGTTAATGGTAGGAAAGATATCTACGGGTGATTTGGTGATGAAATAAAAACTTTTGGATATTAAAAAAAGGAAAAGAAGAAAACTGTAATATCTGGCATTGAAAACGAGACGCAGCGATAGGGAAATTATCCCTGATCACCATGAAGCAAATTACCGGATTTATTTCGGAGGAAAAAAAATCTGCTGTTCTTACCAATTGCGAGATCCTTTACCCTAACTCTCAGCTGTCTCTCTGTAATGGCTTGGGTTTCCTCCAGGTGCTCCGGTTTCCTCCCACAGTCCCAAGATGTGCAGGGGGTTAGGGTGGATTAACCATGAGAATTGCAAAGTGGTATGGTAGGGAGTGACTAGATCAGACTAGATTACTTACAGTGTGGAAACAGGCCCTTCGGCCCAACAAGTCCACACCGACCCGCCGAAGCGTATACCACCCAGAACCATACTCCTACATTTACCCCTTCACCTAACACTAGGGGCAATTTAGCATGGTCAAGGGAGAATGTGCAAACTCCACAGTCGCCTGAGGCGGGAATTGAACCCGGGTCTCTGGCGCTGTGAGGCAGCAGTGCTAACCACTGTGCCACCGTGCCGCCCACAGTGGATCTGGCTGGGTGCTGTTTGAAGGGTTGGCGTGGACTTGATGGGCCGAATGGTCTGCTTCCACACTGTAGGGATTCTATGTCTCTCCTGACTGATGAGTTGATCACCAGGGAACTTTGGGGACCCAGTGGCTTCCCGTACTGCTGTTGAACCACCACTCTGACATCCTGGGGCATGGGCTCAAATCCCAGCATAAAGCACAGAGTGAACTTTGCACTCTATTAAAAAAAAAGTCTGGTTGGTCAAGGTGAACTAACAGTCAAATGTTATAAAAACCTATCTGGGTGGCAATACCCTTTAGGAAAATAAATTTGCTGTCCTCATCTAGTTTGACAAAGACGTACCTCCAGAGACAGAGCAATGGCTGAACAATAGCTGCTGGCCCATCCAGGGATGATTATACCCCCCCATTCAAATTTTTTTTTGAGAAAAGCTGACTCTCAGAAGAAGGGGTATACTACTTACCACTGAGATGAGGAGGAACATTTTCACTCAGAGGGGAGAGAATCTTTGGAATTTCCTTTCTCTGAGGGCTGTAGAAATTCAGTCATTGGGTTATGGTCAAGGCTGAAGTTGTGGAATCCAAGTCATAGAATCCCTATAGTGTGGAAGCAGGCCATTCGGCCCATCAAGTCCGCACAGCCCTCTGAAGAGCATCCCACCCAGACCCACCCCTCTACTCTACCCCTATAACCTTACATTCCCTATGACTTACCCACCTAATCTGCTCATCCCTGGATACTATGGGCAACTAAGCATGACCAATCCACCTAACCAATAGAAGATGAATTCAGTCCTGAATTTACATTGTTTAAAAAAAAGCAAATTACTGCGGATGCTGGAATCTGAAACCAAAAGAGAAAATGCTTGACAATCTCAGCAGTTCTGGCAGCATCTGTAAGGAGAGAAAAGAGCTGATGTTTCGAGCCTAACTGACCCTTTGTCAAAGCTGGAGCATTGACAAAGGTCAGTTAGACTCGAAACATTTACATTGTTGACCTTTCGATTCTCCTGCTTCTCACAGGACCACATGACTGAGTGCCCTTTCCCTCTTCAAGGCTCTCTCATCATTCCTTCTGCCAACAATTGTTTTGGTCTTCCTTGACATCTTCTTCCCTTTTCATCTTCAGCGTCCATCTTCCATCTGCTCCTAAGGAACTTTTTAATGTAAAAACTGGGAGCAGGAGTAGGCCATTCAGCCCCTTGAGTCTGCTCTGCAATTCCGTACGGACTGACCATGGCCTCACCTCTTCCTCCAGCCCACTCCCCATAACTCTTCAACCTGTTAGAGCAACGTAATAAAACTTGAAGCTCTTGACGTTTCCCTATTGTCACCATTTGAAGTCTAGGGACAGCTAAGCATGTAACAGTAGCTTTTTATTCTCCATTCAAAGGATACAATTCTGCAAAAATATCCACACACAAAAAGATTCCCAACACTGGAGCTAGTGAACCTGAGAAATAAAATCATAAAATTTAAAAAAACAACACAATAAGCACAAGCAGAACCATTTGAAAGAACATAGTTTTTATAATCCAAGTAAAACACTGGTCCCTCATCAATGTTTCCTTTGTTACCCTGCAAAGGAGCATAAATAATTTCAAACAAAAGCTGAGAAAGTTAGTGTGAAGCAAGACTCAAGCACATTAAGTCAAGGGAAATAACTGGGCAGCCTATTTCTTTCACTGAGTTAAACAAAATTGGAACAAATCCTCCAGGCTGCTTTTAAAAGGGCTGTATTCCCTCGGTATGCTGAGACTAATGAGATGGCTTGCATCCCTCAAGAGTCTCATTAACACATCTAAGTAGCTTTTGAGAGAGAGCGAGCCTTTGCTCTGCTGGTAACTAAATGATTGGAAAGTGTAGCGTCGCATCTCTTCCTGTCTGGCAAAGCTCAAAGCCTGAATGGGAATTGTTCTCGAGTGACTGTCCGATGTGATAAAAACAGAAATTGCTGGAGAAATTCAGCAGGCCTGGCAGCAACTGTGGAGAGCGAAACAGATTTAACATTTCAAATCCAATCTGACTCTTCTTCCGAACCATTGTTTTTAGAATCCCAACAGTGTGGAAACAGGCCATTCGGAATTTACAGCAACGCTCTGAAGAGCTTCCCACCCCCTTGCCCCGGTCCCTGTAATCCTGCATTTCTCATTACTAATCCACCTAGCCTGCTCATTACGGGACAATTTAGCATGACCAATCCACCCTAACCTGTACATCTTTGGACTGTGGGAGGAAACCCATGCTGACTCTGGGAGAAGGTGCAAACTCCACACAGACAGAGGCTGGAATCAAACCTGGGTCCCTGGTGCTGTGAGGCAGCAGTGCTAACCACTGAGCCACCATCATTTAAATCCTTAAAGAAGACGGAGATCAGCTCTTGATAAGAAAAAGGATGAAAGGTTACAGGGGAAGGCAAAAATTTGGGAAGGCAGAATGGTCTACTCTTGTTCTTAATTTATATGTTCATAATTTGCATGTGATCATTCACATAAAGGATCAGGAATCTGAGGAATGTCTTTCGAAATATGGTATCAGAGGCAAAAAAAAATTTTAAAAGTAGTTAGCTAGTTAGTAAAAGAGTGGTCAACAGAACTTCAACAGAACACCATGTAGAATTTGGCATCCTTTGTCTGTCTTTCACACTGGACAAGTGAGAGAACACCACTCCGAGAGTTCAGCAGCAGAGTAAAGGTCTTCCATTGGTTAACCAAGAGGATTTATATTAAACTATAGCAGCAGATAAGAGAGAAATGGACTTAGAGTCATAGAGTCACAGAGTTGTACAGCACGAAAACAGAGCCATTGGTCCAAATGATCCATGACGACCAGATTTCTTATATTAATCTAGTCCCATTCTGCAGCACTAGGCCCACAACCTTCTAAGCGAAAGTGGGTACTGCAGATGCTGGAGATTAGAGTCAAGATTAGAGTGGTGCTGGAAAAGCACAGCAAGTCAGGCAGCATCTGAGGAGCAGGGAAATCAACATTTCAGGCAAAAGCTTTCCTGATGAAGGGCTTGTGCCTGAAATGTTGATTTCCTGCTCCTCAGATGCTGCCTGGCCTGCTGTGCTTTTCCAGCCCTACTCTAACCATATCCCTCTAAACCCTTCCTACTCATATACCCATCCAGATGCCTTTTAAATGCTGTAATTGTACCAGCCGCCACCACCACTTCCTCTGGCAAACCATTAATAATGACTTAAAATAATGAACATAACTTTAGGTATCGAGATCTTATGCCTCACATAAAAATTGACTCTTGTGTGAAAATGTATAACAGAGCTAAGGACCTGGAATCGCAGGAAAGAACAAAGGGACAATCTGGTCGACAGTGAGGCACCCACATTGGGAAAGTGTCTCAGTTTGTGTCTGGATACCCTTTCTTTTGTTCACAGCATGTGGTAGTGCCAGCTTGGCCAACAGTAATCACCCAGAGGGTAGTTATGAGTCAACCCATTGCTGTGGGTCTGGAGTCACGTGTAGGCCAGACCAGGTAAGGATGGCAGATTTAATCTAATCTAAAAAAAAAAAAAATTTCTATTCATAAAGGGTGTTAGTGAACTGAGGAGTTTTTAACAACAATGTTTCAATGATCACCACTGGGCCAGCTCCTTATTTCAGATTTACTTTCTTCAAATTTCACTATCTGCCATAGTGAGATTTGAACCCACATTCCCAGGGCATTGTCCTGAGTGTTTGGAATTACTGCTATACTCCTGCCTCCCAACATCTTGCACCAGGGTTAATCCCCTGGCTTGATGGTAATGGTTGAGTGGGGGTCATAGATTGTTCCAGAGTACAATTCTGCAGCTGCTGATGGTCCAGAGTGCCTTGTGGATCCCTGGTCTTGAGCTGCTAAATCTGTTCAAAGTCTGTTCCATTTAGAACAGTGATAGCATCACACAACACAGTGGAGGGTATTCTCAATGTGAAGGCAGGACTTTACTCCCACAAGGACTATGCAGTAGTCGGTCTTACAGATACTGTCATGACAGATACATCTGCAGCCATTAGATTGGTGAGGATGAGGTCAAGTTGGTTCCCTCATCATCTGCCACAGTCCCAGCTATGTCCTTTGGAACCCGACCAGCTTGATCAGTCGTACTGCTGCTGAGCTAGTCTTGGTAATGGACATTGAAATCCCCCACCTAGACTACATTCTGTGCCCTTGCCACCCTCTGTGCTTCCTCCAAGTGTTGCTCAACATGGCAGAGTACTGATTCATCAGCAAGGGAGGACTGTATATGATAACCAGCAGGGGGTTTCCTTGCGCATGTTTAACCTGAACCCATGAGACTTCATGGGGTTCAAGTCAATGTTGAGGATTCCCAAGGTGACTCCCTGCTGACTATACAGGCATCCATGTTTTATAAACCTCCAACCTATGAACACTCATACCCACAAATGTGATCCAATACAGGGTTGCACTTTTAAAGATTCAAAATGTGCACATTTTGTACTTATGAGCATCTATTTTATATTGTCCTGCACTGTGTTCTGACTTGTGTACAAATCGACTTGTGAACAGGCTCCAGAGAGGAAGACGTTCCCAACTCAAGAACTGCTTTACCCACAGTGCAGCCACCTCCACTGATACCCAGGGATGGTGATGGTGATGGCTCTGTATGAGACATTACTGATTTCTGAGTTCGATAGTTTGAGGCAGTTCCTTGAGTGGTCTGTGAGACAGCTCTCCGCATTTTGGCACTAACCTCCTAAATGTGGATAAGGAGAACTTTGAGAAAGTGAGGACTGCAGATGCTGGAGTACCAGAGTTGAAAAATGTGGTGCTGGAAAAACGCAGCAGGTCAGGCAGCATCCAAGGAGTGGGAGAATCGACGTTTCAGGCATAAGCCCTTCTTCAGGAATGAGGAAGGTGTGCCGGAGGGGGAGGGTGATAGGCCGGGGAGGGGGTGGAGGCGGAGAGGTCGGGAAGAAGATTGCAGGTCAAGAGGGCAGTGCTGAGTCCGGGGGTTGGGACTGAGATAAGGTGGGGGAGGGGAAATGAGGAAGCTGGAGACATCTATATTCATCCCGTGTGGTTGGAGGGTTCCTAGGCGGAGGATGAGGCGCTCTTCCTCAAAGGTCCTTTGCAGGTCTGGGAGAGTGTTGTCCTGAGCTGGGGCAGGGCTGACTGCAGGGAGTGTAGGTAGCGGCGCATGGCTGCAAGCATGGAGTGGAGGATCCGGAGGGAGGTCTGTTGCTGGAGGCTTCGGATTTGTTGCAGGTACTGGTTGTCCTGGTTGGGTCCAAATTGTGTTGGTCTGAATGTAGTCCGGAGTCCATGCGGGGTCAGTCGGTTCCGTAGGCAGGTGCTGAGGAAGGAGATGTGGCTGTGGTAGCGAGTCTGTTTAAGAACGTGGCTGAAGAGCTTCAGGGCAGAGGAGATGACCCGGGGGGTGCAGTGAGAGAGGGACTCACTGAGATCCTTGTAGAGGGAGGAAGAGAGCTTCTTCAAGGTAGGTATCCTTGCAAGAGGATTCGCAGTAGGTTAAGATCAAAAGAAGAAAGTGAGGACTGCAGATGCTGGAGACCAGAGTTGAAAAATGTGGTGCTGGAAAAACATTTCGGGCATAAGCCCTTCTTCAGGAATGAGGCTGGTGTGCCAAGCGGGCTGAACTTTTCCAGGTGAACAGGGTCGAGCCTGCCATTGTTAACGGTCCAGTTTCATTCCTTCAATAAGGGTTTGATACAACATGCTGGGACATTCCAAAGAGCAATAAATAGTAAACCACAGGGTCACATGTCGGCCAGACCAGGCAATGATGGCAGATTTCTTTTCCTAAAGGTCATTCATGAACCAGAGGTAGTTTTGTGACAATGATTGCGAAGTCATTATTAAACTTTTTTAATTCCAGAGTTTTAAAATTTCAAATTTCCTGCATAACTAGCTTAGCAACAATACCATCAATTCCCCTGAGTGTTTCAGTTTACCTTTCGTACTTACCTGATGGATGTTCAGAATCTAATCTTTTCCAGTTCCCTCCTCTACCATATCTCTCCTCGCTCATATCCCTTCTGTCCCAAATCCCTCTGTCCCATATCCTTTCTGTCTCAAATCCCGACTGTGCAATATCCCCTCTCTCAGATTCCTTCTCTTCCATATTTCTCCTGTCCCATATCCTTCCTTTCCCATATCTCCTGACACATATCCCTCCTGACACATATCCTTCCTGTCCCATATCCCTCCTGACACATATCCCTCCTGTCTCATATTGCCCCTGACACATATCCTTCCTGTCCCATATCCTTTCTCTCCCATATCCCTACCCCCCATTCCCCCCCCGCCATATCACATATCCCTCCCCTCCCAGATCCCTCCTCTCCCAGATCCCTCCTGACCTATATCTATCCTGTCCACCAACTGAGACAACGCCTGTGACAGAATTGTTGAGTCAGACTAGTTGTCGTAAACAGTGAACTCGGGTTTTTGCCCAACAGTCAGCATCCTAGCCTTTCGGGTACAAGTCAGGAGAAGGTCAGCTGTGCTTCTATCTCCCTACATCCTGCTTGAAATGTTGACCCTAATCCTGTTTCCAGCCTTTCCTCCTTTTTTTAATTATTAGAGATTAGAGGCTTTGGCTGCAGATATTTTAAAAATGCTATAAATGCAATAATAATGCCATTTGCAATTCCTTGGTCTGATACTTTGAAGTGTAAATCAAAAGAGATGTTACTTTTGCAATTAGTCAGACACCAACTGGAGAATTATGTGCAGTTGTGGCCACTGAATCACAATTTAAATGAATTTCAGAATAGAAATGGACCATTCAACCTAACACCCCGACAACTATTAGATGTTGAATGGATCAGTTTAAAATGATTCAATGTTCTTTCCCTCTCTCTTTATATAAACATAACATTTCTCCTTATCAAATGGTTAGCAATTACCTTCGGAACGACATTACAGTCTCGTCCTATTAATAGTAGAAAGGATATTATTGCTCCTGACAGGGTCCATAGACAACCATTGAGGATGATTCTGGCAGTCAAGGTCTTTGGTTATGAGAGAAGGTTAACTGGTGTTGAAGTATGCAAATGACACTCTGTCAATGTGAACAATTATATCAAAACTCATTATATGTTACTCTAAATGAAAGTGCGTAGTGGCTGCCCAGTGTAATTGTAATCATAACAGGGGGATGTTTGAGGTGACCTGACTGAAGTTTTCTGCAGAATGAAGAGGAGTTGATAAAATCAGATGAAGGAAAAGAGTTCACTGTAATGGACGGACCAAACTCCAAAGCAGAGCATGGGCTACCCGCGGGTGTGTGGGGAGAAAGGCCAGTTAACGTTTCAGGTCCAGCTCTGAAGAAAGCTCACTGGACCTGAAATATTAACTCTTTCTCTCTCTCTCTCCATCTCGCTCTCTCTCTCTCTCTCTCTCTCAGAAGCAGCTAGGTCTGCTGAGTTTCTCCAGAAATCTGTTTGGTCTAAAAAAAAGCATATAGTAGTGCAGATGCTGGAAGTCAGAAAGAAAAACAGAAATTGCTGGAGAAATTCAGCAGGTCTGCCAGGATCTATGAAGAAAGAAACGGAGCTAACGTTTTGGGTGCAGTGACCTCTCATTGGAACTGTCTGTTTTGCAGTTAATTGTGGAATGTGGGTGTCTCTGGTTGGGCCCAGCATTTATTGCCCATCCCTAGTTTCCCCTTGAGAAGGTGGTGGTGAGCTGCCTTCTTGAACTGTTGGCAGTCAGGGTCCAGTACAAGCTCAAGCGCCGTTTGCAAAGATTAAAGGCGAGGGATAATGGATAAAGATTCTGGATCATAACACGGCACTCGTGCTGAACACAAGGCTCACCATGTGTTCAGATAAGTCTGCAACACTGAGGCAGGGAGTCAAGCTCACAGCTGGCTTTTCAGTGCTTTGTGGTGTTGAGCGACAATAGCCCATTGTCAAAAACAATTTAAGGCAAGCTTTGTTTGATGTTTTTATGAGTTTGGTGGAACAAATGATAATTTCTTAAGACATAGAAGCAAAAGCAGCAGTAGGCCATTTGCTCTATTATTCACTGTGATCAGGGCTGATTTGATAACCCTCAAGTCCACTTACCTATCTATTCCCAATGACCCTTGATCCCCTTTCAGGTTAAAGATCTATCCACCTTAGCCTTGAATATATTTAATGGCCCAGCCTTGACAGCCCTCTGCGGTAAAGAATTCCACAGATTCACTACCCTCTGAGAGAGGAAGTTCCTTCTCATCTCTGTCTTAAATATGCAACCCCTTAATTCTGAGATTCTCCCCTCTTTCTCCTAGACTCTCCCACAACAGGAAATGACGTTTCCACAATAAAAGATCACTCACTATGTAAGAACATTTGTACATTTCCTGTCCTCGAATAGCACCAGAACACAGCCAGTTAAGCAAAAATTCAATGAATAAAGCTTAATGTACTCCTTTGGTCATAGTAACTGTCTGTGTCGGAGTTCAGTTAATTAGGAATGAGAAACTGATGCCTGCAGACTCATTGCAATCTCTCACCGATCCTTTGATGTGTTGATGGTCCCTGCACATAATTTTATGAACAGAATAAAATCTCATTTCTTTATTAATCTTCCAATCTGTCAATGCTCACATTGAGGTGCTCTTTTGTAATGGTAAAAAAAGGCACAGCCTGAATATCTATTTTCATAAAGGCACCCAGTGCTAGCCAGTATACAAAGGCTGTAAAAATATTGATGGGTTTCACTTTGTGGAATGATTCTTGATAGTAAGCACTGTATCGAGTATTCCATCTTTTTATTACTACTTAGACAATTAATGCCGACACTATGCCTTTCACTGATGCAAACTGTCTCAAGTCATTCTCATGCTGTTCATCTGAACCATAGCCAGATGAGGTCTTCATGGATTGGCTTCTGTCTTTTGAGAAACTGACCCGTATAATTCGGGGGAGGCGGAGGGGGTGGTTTAGCAGCATCAAGGTGAGGAGTCAGTAAATTCACACAGCTCCGTGTCTGTCTGAACCAGCATCATACTCTGGGGGTTTGACGGTGGTCTGCTTCCTCGATGGGGTCTGAGGTGACTAAGAAGACCAATGTGCAAACTAGTGAATGCCAAACAAGGACAGGTGGTTGCTGAAGGTTTGGACAAATGGGCCATTTGGAGGTTATTATGACAATGATAGGTGGACACATTGAAAGCATTCCCCACAACTCCCTGAGTATAAATGTTTAAATTCAATCATCAAATATGTCCCTTTGGTACTGTTATCCAAACTTTGACCTGGCTGTTTCAATAAATACAAAACCATCAGTCTATTAGAACACATTCTTTAATGTTTCATATCTAAAATATAATCTAGAATCAGAACTATATTAAGAGAAATAGAGTTATTATTTCAAGTCTGGTGTGGCTCTCCTTCAGTTTAGCACAAAGATGACATAGTCTATTACATCAATTAATAAACATGCTTTATTCCAAAATGTGCCCAAATAATGCAATATTTTCATGTTTCTTTCTCACTGTCCATATAGATATGTAATCCCAACATTCTCTGCAACACACGCACTGCCTCGGAATCCTTCAACTCCAGGGCATCAATGTGGACTTCACCAGCTTCCTCGTTTCCCCTCCCCCCACCTTACCCCAGTTCCAAACTTCCAGCTCAGCACCATCCTCATGACCTGTCCTACTTGCCAATCTTCCTTCTCACCTATCTGCTCCACCCTCCTCTCTGACCTATCATCTTTACTCCTTCCTCCATCCACCTATTGCATCTCAACTATCTTCTCCCCAGCCCCCCCCCCCCCCCCATTTATCTCCCCACCCCCGAGGCTCCCAGCCTCATTCCTTATTGAAGGGCTCCAGTCCAAACTGTCAATTCTCCTGCTCCTCGGATGCTGCCTGACCTGCTGTGTTTTTCCAGCATCACTCTAAACTTGATTCTAATCTCTAGCATCTGCAGTCCTCACTTTCGCCTATTCTCTGCAATACCTCAACCTCTGCCTCTCAGGACTCTTGATGCATTGCTTGTTTTCCTGAATGACTTTTCTCTATTTCACAGGCCAGAGACTCACATGAGCTGACTGTTTTGAGAACACCCTAAAACATTTCCAATGTCCTCCTGAACGCCTCCTGCCACATGTCCCCAGTGCAGAGACAAATACTGTCAAAAGGGGCGCATAAAAATCTTTCTGTTTTGGTTTGACTTTGTGAAGATGTGGGGTTCCCCTGGTCCAAGCGCACTTATTGCCTATCCCTCATTACCATGAGCAATGGTGGTGAACTGCTACAGTCAGTGTGGCTAATGGCAACATCCCTCAATGCTATTCATCAAGTGATTTTGTTGAGATTAGGAACCACCTTGAGGAGGTGCATGAAGTTGAACCGAGGGGAGGGGGAAGGGGGGTTTAATTTAAATTCACAGAATACTGAATGGCTTGGACAGAGTAGATGTTTAGATTGAGATTAGATTGCCTACAATGTGGAAACAGGTCCTTCGTCCCAACCAGTCTACATCGACTCTCCGAAGACTAACCCACCCAGACCCATTTCCCTCTGACTAATGCACCTAACACTACGGGCAATTTAGCACGGCCAATTCACATCTTTGGACTGTGGGAGGAAGCCAGAGCACCCGAAGTAAACCCACGCAGACACGGGGAGAATGTGCAAACTCCACACAGACAGTCACACGAGGCTGGAACTGAACCTGGGACCCTGGTGCTGTGAGGCAGCACTGCTAACCACTGAGCCACCATGCCACCCAATGTTGGGCAGATGTTTCCATTGGTAGGAGAGTCTAGGACCCAAGGGCACAGCCTTAGAGTAAATGGAAGACCTTTTAGAAGGGAGATAAGGAGAAACTTCTTCAGCCAGAGAGTGGTGAATCTATGGAATTCATTGCCACAGAAGGCTGTGGAGGCCAGGTCATTGGGTGTATTTCAGACTGAGATAGATAAGTTCTTGATTGTCGAGGAGATCAAGGGTTATAGGGAGAAGGCGGGAGAATGGAGATGAGAAACGTATCAGCCATGATGGGCTGAATGGCCTAACTTCTGCTCCTCTGTCTTATGGTCTTATGATTTTATGGTCATACTCAGGTACTGAAAACATATGCTGCAGAAGCATAAAGATTTGTCCCCAACACTTCATCATCTGCTATTCCACCCAGTAAAACATAGCTACAAAAATGATGTCTCTACACAAAAAATCAGGACAAATCTAACCAGTCAAACTAATGTCCCATCAGTCTTCTCCTGATCATTAGCAAAGTGATGGAAGAGATCACTGACCCATTGAGGAGCGCTCACTGAGCTCTGACTCTCACCTTGGATTCCACCAGCTTCTGAGCACGTTATCTCCTCAGTCTAAACACAGACAGACAAACAGAGGTGAGCTGAGAGTGACTGCACTTCACATCAAGGCAGCACTGACCGAGTGGAGGATCAAGAAGCCCTGGCGAAACTGAAAGCAACCCAGAAGTCAATGGGAATTGGGAAAGCTCTGTGCATTTCGGAGTCATACCCAACATAAAAGAAGATGATTGTGGCTATTGAAGACCCAATCCCTATTTCTCACCTCAGTGTTGAAAAACTGAATTTCAGTCACCTGTCTTAATGCCTATTCATTTACCGTGGCATGATCTTTGCTCTGATCACCTTGCCTGAAACTTTTCTGTAGGTTCCAAGCATTAAAAGTTAAAGTGGCCTCTCTCAGCCATAATGGCAATTAGCACATTAGAAAAATATTTGTAATTCTGCTTGTTCGAACTGGATAGAATCATCCAAAACATAACATAGACATAAAATTTGTTCAGATTTTCATTCAAGCATCAATGCAGGCTACTGGCTCTTTAGGGGAGGCAGTAGTTATTTAGGAGAGGAAATTGGGGGACGTAGTGAGGTAGGGTTGATATCACTGTTCTAGTAATATTGAACCCCAGGTTAATGCTCTGTGGACGTTGACTCAAATCCCAATAAAAATTTGGATTCAATAAAAATTTGGAATTTAAAAAAAGTCAGCCTAATTGCAACTATTTAACCACTGTCAGATTGCCGTAAAAACCCACCTGCTTCACAAATATCCATTTTTAGGGAGGAAAATCAGCCATCCTCACCTGATTTGACCCTATATATGACTCCGGACCTCAGCAATGCGGTGAACTGCCCTCCGGGGCAATTAGGGATGGACAGCAAATGCAGGCTGAGACAGTGACACTCACACCTTTGCAAATAAAACTTTTCAAACAAAAATTGAAGTGGAGTTGTGTTTTTGAGTGCCTGGAGGAAGTTGTACACCTTGACCGTTGCAACTTCTTGTTGCCACAGGACAGATGTGTTGGCTTTCATTAGCAGGAGGATTGAGTTTAAGGGCCAGGAGGTCATACTGCAGTTCTACAGAGGCCTGGTTAGATCAAACTTGAAATATAGTGTTCAGTTCTGGTCGCCTCACTGTAGGAAGGATGTCGATGCTTTAGAGAGGTTGCAGAGGAGATTTACCAGGATGCTGCCTGAACTGTAGGGCATGTCGTATGAAGAAAAGTTGCAGGAGCTAGGCCTTTTCTCATTGGAGCTAAGAAGGGTGAGAGGTGACTTGATAGAGGTGTACAAGATGATGAGAGGCATAGACAGACTGAATAGTTCAGACACTTTTTCCCGGGGTGGAAATGGCTATCACAGGGGGCCATAATTTTAAAATGGTTGGAAGAAAGTTTAGGGGTGTTGACAAAAGTAAGTTAACTACACAGAGAGTGGCAGGTGGGTGGAATGCACTGCCAGCAGTGGTGGCAGAGTCAGACATTAGGGACATTTAAGCGACTCTTGGATAGGCACATGGATGATAGTACAGTGAAGGGCATGTAGGTTAGTTTGATCTTAGAGTCAGATAAAAGCCTGGCACTTTATCAAGCGCCAAAGGGCCTGTATTGTTCTATGTTCGATGATGTGCTTCCAACCATCACGTTCCTGCCTGTGCTGTTTGAACATCATCAGAAACCGACCTGAAATCAACGGACTCAATGTCAGTTAAAGTAACCCAGGTGGGAGTTCAGCGCTGAAGCACTCGACAATTAAACCCCAACAGGGAGATTGAGATGCAAACAGCAGTGGGAAATGCAACAGGGGAACAACTGACTCCTCAGATAAATCTGGAGGTAGAGCCTGGAGAGTAAGTTTGACATTGGTAAGGAAAGCTGGCTGCTCTTAGATCATTTATATTCTGTAGAGAAGTAACCAAAATAAACACTGAGCAGAGAGCTGGCACACATTCTGATGTACATGAAGCTATGTAAATAGAATTGAAAAACTTCACGTATCTTGTTTGAATGCGAGATGACAATATTGTTTGGCTCCGAAGATAACATTAGATCTCCAACTTTTACTTACTCGCAGTGTTGTACAGTATTCCTACTTTCACGTCACCACGACATTTTCAAATTAGGTTATGCAGTTTATGTATTCTCAATAGATGTGCAGATAACTTTCCTTTTTCCATTACATTTTCTGATTTGATAGAGAAATTGTATTTGTTTGGTCGCTTGATAAATCAATGCATTCTTTTATAGCCTTCCCTTTATTTGCTATTGAGTCGAAATGTTTTGTCATAAAAGTTCCTCCTCCACAGTTGCTTTTGTGACTGAGTTTCCCATTTCCCACTCAGTACAAGTTTGAAAGGACCTTTCATGTTAGTGAAGAAGGAACCCACTTGGCTGATCTCCATTCAGGTGGGAAAAGAATACATAGAGTGACATTTTTCTTTTATCCCTTCATGTGGCGTAGGTGTCACTGACTGGTCCAGTGTCACTGATTGCCCTTGAGAGTTGGTGGAGAAATGTATGAGAACGAAGTGCCACTGTAGTGAAAGCAAGGTAACACTGGCAGCTCTCGATCACTGAGACATAATCAGTGCAGATAAAGCAACTGATGGAGATGCCTGACACAATATTATCTGATCATCTTCTGCAGTGGCAAACTTACAATACTTCATGCTCTTGAGTTAGCAATTAGTAGACGGTGGCACTTATCATGCTGAAAGGCATCTCTACAGTGTGGAAGCAGGCCATTCACCCCATCGAATCCATACCACCCTCGAAAGAGCATCCCACCCAGACCCAAGTCCCCACTCCCCATCTTATTTCTGTAACCCTGCATTTTTCATGGCTTATCCACCGAGCCAGCGCATCCCTGATCATCAGGGCCAATTCATCTAACCTTCATGTCTTTGGACTGTGGGAAGAAACCAGATCACCCGGAGGAAGCCAATGCAGACAAGGCCAGAATGTGCAAACTCCACGTAGACAGTTGCTGAGGCTGGAATGGAATCTGGGACTCACTGAGCCACAGTGCCACCCCACCGTTTGCTCATTTCCAGTACTGGAGTCAGGTTTCTCTTGTGCCACGCAACATCAATGACCTCAACAGCAATCTCGCCCCAATCCACTTTCATCAATCAGTTTGGCCTCCAGTTGCCATCTCTTGTAAACTGTACATCCCTTCTAGATGGCTGGCAGGACAACAACGAGTGACGCACTGCTGAAGCATGGAGCCGATTTCTATTTGGAGACATCTCTAAGGGTTTATGAAGGGGACCAGAGATTTGAGTGATGCTCCAGGGTTGCAGGGGGATATGCACTGTCCACATGCCTTTCAGATATGCTGCCCGGAGAGTGGAGCCAAAGGGAGACCCACAGCTGTCAGAACATCCTGCCCTCTCACCAAGAAGATTTGATGTCCTGTTTACCCACTGTGTGCGCAATGGGTAACCCCTAGTGGACTTCACCAGTTTCCTCATTTCCCTCCCCCACCTTTACCCCAGTTCCAACCTTCCAACTCAGCACCATTGTCATGACCTGTCCCACCTATCAACTTTCCTTCCCATCTATCCGCTCCACCCTCCTCTCCAACCTATCACCTTTACCCCCTCCTCCATCCACCTATTGCACCCTCAGCTACTTTCCTCTAGCCCCACCTCCCTCCCATTTATCTGTCCACTCTCCCCCCCCCCGAGGCTCCCAGCCTCATTACTGATGAACGGCTCCGGCCCAAAACGTCAATCTTCCTGCTCCTCGGATGCTGCCTGACTTGCTGTGCTTTTCCAGCACCACTCTAATCTTGAGATGAACACAGTCATGAGACACAACCCAAATCCAACCCCCTGCCAAAGTGGAGGCACCTCCCACTTTTAGATCAGAGTTTCCAAAGAATGAACCCCAAATTCCACCCACTATGGATGAATAAAGAAGTAAGGGCAAAAGTGAAACCAAGGAAGGAGAAACATGTAATGAACATAGTTGTACTGGATCATAGGGCTGCTCTCTCATTAGAGACAGAGAGACATAGAGGCAATTGGTGGTGGTTAGTCCATCAGGGAGTGGTCACCACGTAGCCGGATGAGAAGAGTGTGGATCCTGTCACATGGACGCCTGAGCAGACTGTAAAGTCATTTAGTAGAATGCCTCATCACCAGGACTTTCCATCAAGCACCAAGACATTACCTGGCTGGCACTGAGAAGGACACTACCTGTGAGATTCTCCATGTACATCCAAATGCTGCGCACCACCACACACTTCCCTTGAAGTGGCTGTGGGGGCTGGGCAGAGACTGTCACTCATCTCCTTCTGGAATGTGTCTTTGTGAAGGAAGCCTGGAGAGAGATGCTGTGGTTTGTGTCAAGGTTCGTCCTGAGCAGCTCCATGATGCCGGACTCCGTGATCTACGGCCTGTTCCCCAGGACACACACCGAGACAAACATCAACTGCGCCTGGAGGACCATCAGCTCGGTGCAAGAGGCTCTTTGATCTGCCTGAATCTTGTTGGGCTTCCAGAGCAAGATTCACCTCGACCAAGTGATGCAGACTGGCACATTCCAAGGCCAACGACTCGTATTGAGGGACACACTAAAGCTTGGGGCAATTTCTGCCAAGATGCAGTGGGGTAAGACCACTGTCTGAGGTCTTCGTGCTGAAGGTAAATGGGGTTCTGTTCAGTTATCAGACATTCAAGTGTATGTAAATATACTCTGATTCTAGTTAGAGATGCTTTTGGTTTGTTTTTTTTGGTTGGAGTCAAACTCCAATGTTTGTTTGTATGAATATAAAGATTTTGTTGAATAAAGTATATTTTGGAAAAAAATAACCTGAAGGATAACCTCAGCTGGGGGCAGGAATTGAACTCATGCTGTTGGGATCACAGCACATGCACAAACCATCCATCCAAGCTAACCAACCAAGCTCAATAAGAGTATAGACAACAAAGACAGGATAGTGAAGAGAAATATAACAAATTTGGAAGAAATGTCAAAAAATCCAGAGAGCAAAAAGAAACTACAAAATGAAATTATCGAGGAATATAAATGGAAGAAACTTCTGCTGACCCTTTAATAAACAAACACAGAGGATGTTAGAGAAACTCAGCAGGTCTGGCAGCATCTATAGAGAGATAACTGTTCAAGTCCAGCATGAGTCTCCTTCAGAACTGAAAGGGGCTGTAAACAGGATGGGAGAGTAAGCAAAATCAGGAATAAACTCATAGGCAAAGATAGTAAAGTGATGGAAATGTGTTGCTGGAGAAGCGCAGCAGGTCAGGCAGCATCTAGGGAACAGGAGAATCGACGTTTCGGGCATTAGCCCTTCTTCAGGAAGGGCTAATGCCCGAAACGTCGATTCTCCTGTTCACTAGATGCTGCCTGACCTGCTGCGCTTCTCCAGCAACACATTTCCATCTCTGATCTCCAGCATCTGCAGACCTCATTTTCTCTTCAAAGATAGTAAAGTAACAGGAATATGAAATAATGACTTTTCTTCAGTATTTGCCAAGAAATCTAATGCAGTGGACATGCTATGAAAAAAAAATCAAAAATCTTTTAAGATAGAGGGGATGGGGGAAGGGTAATTGATCATCTAAATCAAACTCAATATTGCAACTCCATATATTAAAAGAGAGATAGAAGAGGTAAAATTACATACATATTCATTAGAGATGCAATAATGCCAGAGAACGAGTGAACTGCTAATGGATTCCTATATTTAAAAAAAAAGGGAGATTGAACAAAGAACTATACAGCAATTAGTTTAATGTCTGTGGTAGGTAAGTTAATGAAACTGACTCAAAGATGAATTAGAATATATGTATTAGATTTCAAAAGTGAAAGTTACACTCGGACAGACTTATTGCAATCTTCGGAAAAGTAACAGAGATGGTGGCTAAGTCTAATGTAACTGGGATAAAGTATTTCAGTTTTCAAAATCTGTCCATCAAGACAGTGCATGGTGGTATTATGATGCAAATAGAGAGAGGGGTTAGTAGCAGAATGGATAGCTAGGTGACGTTAAAATAGAAGAATGGGGGGGGCAACACTTACAGCCATTCAGACTAGCAAAAGGTGGGAGAGAACATTCCACAAAAGAAATGTTTTCAACTCAGCAATCAAACTTTGTGGAGAGTACACTTTGGCAGGAAGAGTAAGGAAATCATATGCTGCCCGGAAAATTCAAGTCTAAATGTGTTAAAGGAACAAAACAATTTTTGTTTTATCGACTTATTATCGGGGACAGCACAGGGTGATGGTGGCATTTCATAACCTAGCGCTTCATTGTGTGTGGACGGAATTTTTTCTCACATCACCCTTGCTTTATTTGCACATTAATTTCAATCTATGTGCTCTCATTCTTTAATCTTTTACAAGTGGAGATCGCTTCTCCCCACCAATCCTGTCATCTTTGTGACCATGTATAAAACAATGGGGGCTCCTTGGTCCAGTGTGAGCAACTGACAGCCTGCATTGTTTCATGGACGTTCCCAGGTCTCCCGATTCAAGCATTCGGGATATACCCTTCTCATCTTCCCAGAATGAGGTAAAGAATTGTAGATGAACAAACAAAGACCATTAAGGCACAGGAACAGGCCCTTCAGCCCTCCAAGCCTGTGCCAATCCACATCCTCTATCTATCTTGGCTGGGACACCCGGGGTGGGGCAACTTCCTGCTCTCCAAAATAGTGCCATAGCATCTTCCTTTCCATGTGAGAAGGTGGAAGAGGCTTGGGTTTGGCATCTAACCTGAAGAAGGCACCTCTTCCATTTCTAATTTGAGGTATTGAATGAATGTTCCAATGTTTTTTTTCTCTTGTGTCTCTCACTCTCTTTGACTAAAATATGCAAAACAAAATAGTTCTTCTTTGCACAAGAGGGCTGAAGATTGACTAATTTTGACCTCAAGAACCTGTGATGACTAATTAATCCCATAGATACCGCAGGTTTCATATTTTAAAAGTAATATTTTGAATATGGGTCTCTTTCCATCTCTACATCGTGGCCTCTGGGACTCTGGAGCTGACGGTGAGTACAAGATGCAAAAGCCCCGCAGAAGATCAAGTTGTTAGCAATTAAGATAGGAGACAGCAAAATTGATCTGCAGGTGATTTGTCCTCCCTTGCTCTTTACAGAAGAATATAATTATATATTTTCGGTATATAATTAGATAATGCCCATACCTTAGCAGGCCTCACTTCCTCTACCATCAGACTCTTGTCTCTCCTCTGGTTCCATTTTATGCAGGAAAGGTAGTGATTTGTTGCACATAAACATCTTAAGTATCTGCGTGTTCACAGCATGAAAGGAAAGTTGGGCAATAGGATCACAGAGTTGGCTGTCTGCCACGTTAGAAACAAAGAAATATGTTAGTACTTCTGCATTCACCTGCCTTGTTAACATTGTTTCACTTTAAACAGAGGTGATCACCCTTTCATTAATACCATATCATTATTTAATTTAGGTGTGAGGTAGACGGTGTTATGGCATGCAACGGGGCCAACAACTGAAGACTGCCTTTAGGATTGAGTTATTGAGGGTGAAATGCAACCCCCCCCCCTGCCCTCCCTTCTGATTAGTTTTTTTCATGGAATGTGGTGAGTCACCCAACTTTAGTTACCCTTGAACTGAGCAGACATCTAAGAGTCACATAATCGTACAAAATTGGAAGAGATGTCAACCTTCTCTTCAATCATTCATGGGATGTGGGCCTCATCTGTTAGGCCAACATTTATTAATGATTCGATTAGATTGGATTTGATTTGATTTATTGTCACATGTACCTAAGTACAGTGAACAGCCTTGTTTGCGAGCAGTACTGGCAGATCATAGTAAGCGAGGACTTACAGATCATAGGGTGAAAAAAAACTTGGCCAGTGTGAGGCATACAGGCTAAATCGCACGGGGCATGGGCGAGGCAAGATCAGCATTACTTGAAGTTAGAGCGACCATTCATCAGTCTAATAATGGCAGGGAAGAAGCTTCCCTTGAACCTGTTGGTCCATGTGTTCAAGCTTCTGTACCTTCTGCCTGATGGAAGAGGTTGGAAGAGAGCATTACTGGGTGGGAGGGGTCTTTGATGATGTTGACAGTCTTTCCGCAGCAATAAGAAGTATAAATGGAGTCCGTGGATGGGAGGTTGGCTTCCGGGATGGTCTGGGCTGTGCACACAACCTTCTGTAATTTCTCACGGTTCTGGGCACAGCAGTTACTGCATCAGGCTGTTATGCACCCTGACAGTGTGCTCACACTGGTGCAACTGTAGAAGTTGGTGAGGGTCCTTATGGATATGCTGAATTTCTTGAGCCTTCTGAGGAAGAAGAGGTATTGTTGTGCCTTCTTCACCATCACATCTACCTGGGAAGTCCAGGACAGATTGTCGGTTATTGTCATTCCAAGGAACTTGATGCTCTCAACTCTCTCAACCTCTGCTCCGGAGATGTCGATGGGGGCCTGTTCTCCTCCTTTCTTTCTGACATCAATGATCAGTTCTTTAGTTTTGCCAACGCTGAGAGAGAGGTTGTTCTCACTGCACCCTGACACCAAGCCCTCTATCTCCCTTCTATATTCTGACACATCAGAATGCGTATGGGTGTGTTGCTCTTCGGAGGGTGGGTGTGGACTTGTTGGGTCGAAGGACCTGTTTCCACAGTGTAAGTAATATAATCTAATCTAATCATTATCTGATATCTGTCCTACCTCAGTGGTGTCATCATCAAACTTGCAGATGGCATTTGTTTGGAATTTGGCTGCACAGTCGTGGGTGTACAGAAAGCACAGTAGGGGGCTGAGGATGCATTCTTAGGGAGCTCTAGTGTTGAGTGTTAGCATAGCCCAGAGTGTGGTTTCGAATAAACCACATTGCTGTGGGTCTGGAGTCACATGTAAACCAGACCAGGGAAGGATGGCAGCTTCCTTCCCTAAAGGACATTACTAAACCAGATGGGGTCTGCCACACAATCATTTCATGGTAATCACTGGACTCTTAATTCTAGATTTTTTAAAATATTGAATTCAAATTCCTCCATCTATGGTGGCAGGATTCAAACTCAAGTCCCCACAATATTACGTGGAGGATCAGCCCAGTGAAAATACCACAAGGTCATTACCTCCACAGTCAGTGTGCCAGTTTGGCCTTTGTGAGAAAGGTTTCATAGTCTTAGATTACTTACAGTGTGGAAACAGGCCCTTCGGCCCAAAAAGTCCACACCGACCTGCCGAAACGCAACCCACAAAGACCCATTCCCCTACGTTTACCTAACACTACGGGCAATTTAGCATGGCCAATTCACTTGACCTGCACATTTTTTGGACTGTGGGAGGAAACCAGAGCACCTGGAGGAAACCCACGCAGACACGGGGAGAATGTGCAAACTCCACACAGTCACCTGAGGCGGGAATTGAACCTAGGTCTCTGGCGCTGTGAGGCAGCAGTGCTAACCACTGTGCTACCGTGCCACCCACATCATCATTAAACTTTTTAATTCCAGATTTTTATTGGATTCAAACACCATCATCTGTTGTGGCAGAATTTGAATGCAGGACCCCGGAAGGTTATTTGAGTTTCTAGAGTAATAATCTAGTGACAACACCACAAGACTATCACCACCGTGCCCTGCCCCTGCCCCCCCCCCCCCCCCCCCCCCCCCACCATTCTGCCTCTCAAGTTGCTTCTCCATTCAATAAGATCATGTGTCACCTGTTTGTGTTCTGAATTCCATATTCCTGTCACAATCTGCCTTCACCCAACCATGTCGACACAATGGTCAATAGAACACAACAATGTCTCTACTTCCTCAGGAGGCTCAGGAAATTCGGCATGTCCACAAGGACTCTTGCCAATTTTTATAGACCCACCATAGAAAGCAACCTGTCCAGATGCATCACAGCTCGGTTTGGCAACTGCTCTGGCCAAAGTTACAGAGAGTTGTAAACACAGTTCAGTCCATCACGCAAACCAGTCTTCCATCTATATTTCCCGCTGCCTTGGGAAAACAGCCAACATGATCAAAGACCACCCCCCCCCCCCCCCCCCCCCCCACACCCTCCCAACCCCATCTCGGTTATAATCACCCTCTTCCATCAGGTAGAAGGTAGAAACGTTTGTATTCACATCAGAATGAATGAATGAATTCAGGAACAGCTTCTTCCCTGCTGTTATGAACTTCTCAAATTTTAAATTTAATGTCAATCTCACTCTCTGTGTACCTTCTCTCCAGCTTTAACACGACATTCCTCGCTCTGTTCTATCACCCTAATGCATTCTGCATGGTATGATCCACCTGTACTGCACGCAAAACAAAACTTTCACTGTACCTAGGTCCAGTGAAATAATAATAAATCAATAATAAATAATAATAAATCAAATCAAAATCAGCATCTGGAAACTCTTGACTTCCTCTGCCCAACAAGAATCTAGACACTTAAAAATATTCAATGACCCTGCCTCCATTGCCCTCTGAGAGTTTCAACATTCCACCACCCTCTGTGAGAAAGAGAAAGCAGTCCTCCCTAATTCTGGGCTAACCCACCAGTGGAAACAACATTTCTGTATCAACCTTGTCAAGATCATTAAAGGATCTTATTAACTCCATTCAAGTCACCACTCACTCTTCTAAACTCCAATGGAAACAAGCTCAGCCTGTTGAACCTTTCTTTATAAGACAACCTGCTCATCCCAGGGTATCAACTGATTAAACCTCCTCCAACACAATCTGTGAGTCATGTACAGTCCAGACAGTCCCTGAAGGAAGTTATTGAACAGAATTCTTTTTCAACAATCAATGGTTTCAACACTGAGATTAACTTTCAAGTCCAGACATATAGGTTCCAAAAGCAGTGATGATGGTGGTTCAACCTGTATCACCAGGGAATTAGTCTGGGCCTCTAGATTACTAGGAGCAGCATGGTGGCACAGTGTTCAATTCCAGCCTCGGGTGACTGTCTGTGTGGAGTTTGCACATTCTCCCCATGTCTGCATGGGTTTGCTCCGGGTGCTCTGATTTCCTCCCACAGTCCAAAGATGTGCAGGTTTTGTGAATTGGTCATGGGAAATTGCCTGTAGAGTTAGGTGCAATAGTTAGGGGGAATGGATCTGGGTGGGTTACTCTTCGGAGGGTCGGTGTTGACTGGTTGGGCCGAAGGGCCTGTTTCTACACTGTAGGGAATCTAATCTACTGGTTGAGAGATTTTCCACTCTACCATCCTAACGAGGCGCCATGTTAAAATTATAGTGGAAAATAAAAGTTCATGGTGCTGGGGTGATATGTTGCCGCTGATAGAGGATTGGCTGGCTCACAGGAAGCAGAGAATAGGAATAAATGGGTCTGTTTTTAGGTTGGCAGGATGTCATGTGGTGTGCCCCAGGGATTGGTACTGAGGCCTTAAATCTTTACAATTTATATTTTCAACAGAGGGGTCATAAACTTAAAATTAAAACTAGACCATTCAGGATTGAAGTCAGGAAGTATTTTTTCACACAAAAAATACCTAAATATTTTGCATGCTAGATTGATTTGCATTTTTCAAGATTGAAATTAATCACTTGTTTTGAATACCAAAGGATAGGGAGCAAAACTATCTCATGACATTAAAATACTGGATGACAACAGTCTAACTGAACAGCGAAGTCACATCCAGAGGCCATATGTCTGATTCCTATTTCTACAGAGATATCTAATTTTAATTAACTGCTTTCTTTCTTAACTTGCACTTCCTTTTATTTCACCAGGTGCTCATGTCCCCCATTATTCTGTCCTTCTGTTTCCTCCTAGTGTCTTTCATATTCTGAGTCTTTGGCACTATTTATATGGGAAACAATGTGCCATTAGGATGTGAGATCATGGATTTAATGAAGGGAAAGTCTTCTCCGATTCCAGTTCCAGAATAATTGTTGGAAGTATCTAAATTAGTCCCAGGGTACAATATTCTATGAGGGCCTCTTTTGATTTGGTCTCCAAGTTGCACAGTTCATAGCAACGAGTCTGACAAGACAATGGATTTCCCATTGGTGGTGCTATATAAAAAAAGACTGACTCAAATAACTTACAGAGGCACCTTCAGACTCTTTGTTTCCCCAGGCAGCTGCAGAGCGTCAGGAAGACAGCAACAATTTGTGTCCGAATTCAATTGGGACAAAAGAACAATTGTAAACTCAGTGAAATGATGAGAGACATATGAGGGGTCTGAACACAGGAGATAGGGAGTAGCTCTTCCTCCGAGTGAAAAGATCAAGAACTAAAAGGGCACAGATTGGAAGTAACTGGTAATGGATAAGCTTTTTTCATGATGGGATTATTAATAAATTATCCTGTTTTAGAATAAATACAGAAATATTTCATGAGACTTTTAGGCATAGTGCAAGGTCAGCTCAGCACAGATACTGTTTTCCACTTTCTCTCTCTCTCTGGAAATGCACATAAACAGGAAATATCAGGATTTCTTGGTCAACATTCCCTTTGCCACTCTGAGGGTCTGTGCATGGTGTGGATGAGCTGATGCCATTCCAGCTTAGACTTGCAGCTTTGGACGTTGATGCTGAACATGGACCTGGGAGGTGCGTACTGAAGAAGAGAAAGATAAAAGGGCATGTTACTTTTAGCGCAGGCATTGACATTCCACATTAATAAGATCTTATCTTGAGCACCCTTTTATCTACATGAGTGCCCGGCAAGTGACCTTAAGTATGGCGTAAACTAGAAAGTTGACCTCGAGCAAGAAGGTGAACAGGGAGGGAAGTTCACCATTTTGGAATGCAACTTGTATTCATATGTTGGAGAGTGTGGCGCTGAAAAAGGACAGCAGGTCAGGCAACATCTGAGGAGCAGAAGAGTTGACATTATGGGCATAGGCCTTTCAGCAGAAATGTGGAGGGGAGTGGAAGGGGGCTGAAAGATAAATAAGGGGGGTGGGAGTGGAACTGTCAGGAAGGTAGGTGGGATGTTAATAGGTGGATGCAGGTGGGAGGAAATTGAGATTGAGGAGGATGGAGGGGATGGGGGGAAGGAAGATAGACAGGTGGGACAGGTCAACAGGGTGGTGCTGAGTTGGAGAGTTGGATCTGGGATGAGGTTGGGAGAGGGGAGATTTGGAAACTAGTGAAGTCAATTTTGATGCCATGTGGTTGGAGGGTCCCGAGGTGGAAGGTGAGGTGTTCTTCCTTCAGTCATCAGGTGGCTTTGACTTGGTGATGGAGAAGGCCCAGGACTTGCATGTCCTTGGGGGAGTGGGAGAGGGAGTTGAAGTATTCGGCCACAGGGTGGTGGGATTGTTTGGTGCATGCATCTCAGAAATGTTCCCTGAAATGTTCCATGAATTGGCGTCCTGTCTCCCCAGTGTAGGGGAGACACATTGAGAGCAACAGATGCAGTAAATGAGGTAGGAGGATGTGCATGAAAATCTCTGCCAGATCTCTAATGATCCTTTGGAGCCTTGGATGGAGGTGAGGAGGGAGGTGTGGGTGCAGGTTTTGCACATCATGTGGTGGCAGAGGAAGATGCCAGGAGGGGAGGGTGGGTTGGTGAGGGGTCTGGAGCTGACTAGGGGGTCATGGAAGGAATGGTCTCTATGGAATGTTGAAATATGTATGGGGGGAGAATGTCTAGTGGTGGGGTCTGATTGTAGCTGGCAGAAATGGTGGAGGATAATCTTGGTTCCAAAGATTCATGGGGTGGAAAGGGAGGACCGGGGGGTCTACCCTTGTTATGGTTGGAGGGGTGAGATTCAAGGGTGCAGTGCGGGATGTGATCGAGACATGATGAAAGACATTGCTGATCATGTGGGAGGGGAAATTGCAGTCCTTAAAATAGGAGGCCATCTGGGATGTCCTGGAGTGGGATTGCTCCTACTGGGAGCTGATATGAAAGGGGAGGAATTGAGAATAAGGGATTATGATTTTACAGGAGGGGGGCATTGGAAGGAAGTATAATCAAAGAAGCTGTGGGAGTCAATGGGTTTGAAATAGATGTCCATGTTGAGCCAGTTGCTGGAGCCAGAGACGGAGAGGTCCAGGAGGGGAGGGACGTGTCAGAGATGGTCCATGTGAACTTGAGATCAAAGTAGAAGGAATAGATGAAATTGAAGAGCTTATGACCAAAATGTCAATTCGCCTGCTCCTCAGATGCTGCCTGACCTGCTGTGCTTTTCCAGCACCATTCTTTTTGTCTCTGACTCTTCAGCATCTGCAGTGCTCACTTTCTCCTTTATTTGTTTGAGAGTCAAACAAATGATTGATATAGGATAAATAATCATTCCACATCAATGAACATGCCCTTGTCAACAGACAATCCTTGCCAGGTAATCCCTGCTGTCTTCACTTGGAAGATGGAGGAAGACCAAGGGACAGAAGTAGGGAAGATGTGTTGGGTAGGCTAGAGGTTATTAAGGTGGATAAATCCCCAGGACCGGATGGAGATAGGATCTATTTATATTTAGAAAAGAATGGGCTTATCAGTGATAGGCAACATGGTTTTGTGCGGGGGAGATCGTGCCTTACCAATTTAATAGAGTTCTTCGAGGAAGTGACCAAGTTGATAGATGAAGATGGCTGTTGATGTCATATACATGGACTTCAGTAAGGCATTTGATAAGGTTTCCCATGGTAAACTAATGGAGAAACTGAAGTCACATGGTGTGCAGGGTGTTCTAGCTAGGTGGATAAAGAACTGGTCGAGCAACAGGAGACAGGGAGTAGTAGTTGAAGGGAGTTTCTCGTAATGGAAAAAGGTGACCAGTGGTGTTCCACAGGGGTCAGTGTTGGGGTCACTGTTGTTTGTAATATACATAAATGATCTGGAAGAGGACACTGTTGGTGTGATCAGCAAGTTTGCAGATGGCACACAGATTGGTGGAGTAGCAGAAAGCATTAGGGACTGTCAGAGAATACAGGAGGATATAGATAGACTGGAGAGTTGGGCAGAAAAGTGGCAGATGGCTTTCAATCCAGACAAATGTGAGGTGATGCATTTAGGGAATTCTAATTCTAGAGTGAATTATACAATGAACGGAAGAGCCTTGGGAAAAGTTGATGGGCAGCGAGATCTGGGAGTGCAGGTCCATTGTACCATTAAGGTTGCTGCACAGGTAGATGGAGTGGTCAAGAAGGCATACAGTATGCTTGCCTTCATTGGACGGGGTATTGAGTATAAGAGCTGGCAGGTTATGTTAAAATTGTACAGGATGTTGGCTCGGCCGCATTTGGAATACTGTGTACAGTTCTGGTCGCCACATTACCAAAAGGATGTGAATGCTTTGGAGAGGGTGCAGAGAAGGTTTACGAGAATGTTGCCTGGTATGGAAGGTGCTAGCTATGAAGAGAGGTTGAGTAGGTTAGGTTTATTTTCATTAGAGAAAAGGAGATTGAGGGGTGACCTGATTGAGGTTTACAAAATCATAAGGGTATAGACAGGGTGGATAGAGACAAGCTTTCTCCCAGGGTGAAGGATTCCATAATGAGAGGTCACACTTTCAAGGTGAGAGATGGAAAGTTTAAGGGGGATACACGCGGCAAGTACTTCACACAGAGGGTGGTGGGCATTTGGAATTAGTTGCCAGCAGAGGTGGTAGAGGCAGGCACGGCATATTCATTTAAGATGCGTCTGGACAGATGCACAAGTAGGTGGGGAGCAGAGGGATACAAACGCTTAGGAATTGACCGACAGGTTTAGACAGTAGATTTCGATCGGCTCAGGTTTGGAGGGCCGATGGGCCTGTTCCTGTGCTGTAAATTTTCTTTGTTCTTTTGTTGTTTGGAAGAGCTCCCCAACATACCGAGGGCTGGACAGCAGGATGGTACCATTACAAATGAACAAAGAACAAAGAATATTACAGTACAGGAACAGGCCATTTGGCCCTACAAGCCTACACCGATCCAGATTCTCTATCTAAACCTGTCACCCATTTTCTAAGGATGTGTATCCCTTTGCTCCCTGCCCATTCATGTATCTGTCCAGATACATCTTAAATGAGGCTATCATTCCAAACCCACCCACCCCCGCCCACTGCCATCACTGGCAATGTATTCCAGGCACCCACCACCCTCTGCGCGACGAACTTTCCACGTATATCACCCCTAAATATTTCCCCGCTCACTTTGAACTCGTGATCCCTAGTAAATGAGTCCTCCATTCTGGGAAAATGGTTCTTGCTATCCACCCTGTCGACATCACTCACGATTTTGTAGGCCTCAATCAGGTCCCCCCTCAACCTCTTTCTTTCCAATGAAAATAATCATAATCTACTCAAACTCTTTATACCAGGCAACATTCTGGCGAACCTCCTCTGTACCCTCTCCAAAGCAACCACATCCTTTTGGTAATGTGGTGACCAGAACTGTATGCAGTATTCCAAACGTGGCTGAACCATAGTCTAATAGAACTGTAACATGACCTGCCAACTGTTGTACTCAACGCCCTGTCTGATGAAGGAGAGGAAAGCACGCCGCATGCCAGTGCCAGAATCACCGCACTCTGTGCCAAATATTCACTCACTGTCTAATATCAGTGATCTATCCTCAACTTTCAACGGTCATAGAGGATAAATAGGGTGGTCAGTAGGACTTTAAACTTCTGAGTTGGGGGAAGGGAAAGTGAAAGTGACAGGGAGTATGGGTTAAATGGAAAAATAAGCAGCAGGATAGCATGTGTGCAGGCGGATTTAAACTTGAGGCAGACTGGGAATGCAGCAAAAAGGAAGGATAATTTAGGACATCTTATGACTTCCAACATCTCTAATGATAAGAAAGTTAGCATTAAGGCACTTTACCTGAATGCTTGCAGTATTCGTAACAAAGCAGATGAACTAATGGCACAGATCACCATGAATGATTATGATGTGGTAGGCATCACAGAGACATGGTTGCAGGGGGGTCAGGACTGGCAGTTAAACATCCAAGGATTTTCAACTTATCGAAAAGTCGGCGGGGGGGGTGGGGTTGCCTTGTTAGTTAAGAACAAAATTAAATCTATGGCACTGAATGACATAGCGTCGGATGATGTGGAGTCTGTGTGGGTGGAATTGAGGAACCACAAAGGCAAAAAAAACATAATGGGAGTTATGTACAGACCTCCTAACAGTGGTCAGGACCAGAGGCGCAACATGTTCCGGGAAATAGAGAAGGCATGTCAGAAAGTAAATCTTAAAGTAAGGGAACACTTTGGAAGCAGTGATCATAATATGGTAGAGTTCAGTCTGCAGTTTGAAAGAGAGAAGGCAAAATCGGATGTAATGGTGTTACAGTTAAATAAAGGTAATTATGAGGGCATGAGAGAGGAACTGACGAAAATCGACTGGAAGCAGAGCCTAGCGGGGAAGACAGTAGAGCAAAAATGGCAGGAGTTTGTGGGTATAACTGAGGACACTGTACAGAGGTTCATCCCAAGAAAAGAAAGATTATCCGGGGAGGGATGAAACAACCATGGCTGACAAAGGAAGTCAGGAAATGTATTAAAGAAAAAGAAAGATGGCTGAGGAAATAGTGGAGGCGTTGGTTGAGATCTTTCAAAAGTCACTGGAGTCAGGGAAAGTCCCGGATGATTGGAAGATCGCTGTTGTAACCCCCTTGTTCAAGAAAGGATCAAAGCAAAAGATGGAAAATTATAGGCCAATTAGCCTAACCTCGGTTGTTGGTAAAATTCTAGAATCCATCATTAAGGACGAGGTTTCTAAATTCTTGGAAGATCAGGGTCGGATTAGAACAAGTCAACATGGATCTAGTAAGGGGAGATCGTGCCTGGCAAACCTGTTGGAGTTCTTTGAAGAAGTGACAA
>NC_057720.1:6922030-6959133 GCF_004010195.1 Chiloscyllium plagiosum
AAACTAACCCCACCAGACCAGAAACAATCCCCGCCAGACCAGAAACACACCCCCCAGACCAGAAACAAACACAGACCAGAAACACACCCCCCAGACCTGAAACTAACCCCACCAGACCAGAAACAATCCCCGCCAGACCAGAAACACACCCGGCCTGACCAGAAAACCAATGAACTGTGGATGCTGGAAATCAGCAGCAAAAATAGAAAGTTCTGGAAAAATTCAGCAGGCCTGGCAGGATCTGTGGAGAGAGAGCAGAGTTAACGTTTTGTTTACAGTGACCCTTCTTCAGACCTTTCTGCAGTCTATCCAGTCTCACCTCAGACTTTTCATTCCAGGCAACATCCTGATATTGTACACTTTATCCCATTTATGATTTATAATTAAACAAATGTATAATCTCCAAACTTACAATTTTTTAGCTAAGTCTCAGTAACATTGAGTGACTTCTAAATAAACTTTAAGAAGCTAATTAAAATAACTTGCAATTAGTCTGTACCTGTGGCTCCAAATTCAACTTCTAAAATGCAACAAATAGAGTCTACAATGCACCCACTCAGAGAGTGGTAAAGGTGGCTTCATTGCTTTCAAGGTGGTGTTAGACTATTAGCAGAGAAGGAGGAATGTGTATAGTTATACTACTGTTCCTCCTTTCCCCTCTGGAATTAACTCCTTCCCCCTCCCATCTCTATCATCACCCTTCCTGGTGTATCCCTTAGGGATACATAGTTGATTGGATGAGATAGAGCATCATTTTGATAATCCCCATTATCACCCTCGTAGACTCTCCCACTCTCAGAGCGAGTCCATGGGTGACTGTACAAACTGATGGAGCTACCACAGGCCCTGTTACACTTGAGTGGTCTTGGGAAGGAGATGTTAGTGTGGCAGCACGCTCCTTTCGCTGTTTCACCCAGCTTCTGGTTTTTCCCAACGGCAAGTCTCGAGTTGTCAATGTCTTCCCAGATGCTCCTCCTCCACTTCAGGACTCCCCAGGTTCCCAGGTGTCTGTGGGAATGCCCCACTTCACCCAGTGAGGCCTTGAGGCCATCCCTGAAGTGCTTCCTCTGTCCACCTGGGGCTCGCCTGTCGTTTCGGAGCTGGGAGTAGATTCACCATCAGCTCTAGTTGGAACACACAAAGTTTGGGTCACGCTCCCGTTTTTCGAAGGGACAGTCAGGCAGAGAGAGAGGAACAGCTTTAGCTTTTGAAGGATTGCAGGGCGGGCAGAGGCTGGGGGTGTGGTGGTTGAGCATGTTGTATCTGAGGTGTTCCACTTTGAACTGGACGGGACGCTGCACGTCCACCTTCTCAGCTTCCCTTTTAACAGCCCATAAACAGCACAGCTGGAGCAGCTGTATTTATTACAGCTTGACTGGTCTAATGAGGGAGGATGGACTCCAAGGGGATAGTGTAAAGTTCTGATGCCTGAACTGGCACACAGAGATTTCCCAAATTGCTATTTTTCATTTTCCACTCATGCGAAAAAGATTTAATTATTTTTTTTAACAACAGCTTGGCATCTTGAGGCATGGCAAGACCTTTCAAAGGATTGGAGTGGAGGTGACAGAAGCAACAAGGTTTCAGAGTGCCAGGAAATGATTTATAATTAAGCAGATGCTAAGACAGAGAGCAGCTCTCAGGCACTTATGCACGCAGTTCAAGAAATGAATTGGGATAGAAACTCACAAAAGGGAACAGCAACTGGAACGGAAGTCTTGGCTGCAAAAGGGTAGTGCACAGAAGCAGAGGAGGAATCAAAGAAAGTTAAAAGCAGATGAAATAAATGATCAGAAGTTCAAAAATACAAATATTGCTGGAAAGGAGAACTGAGACAATGTCAAATGGTCTAGGCTGCAAAGAGCCTCCTCTGAATCTCTTTCATCTCATCTGCTCTTTTTACAAACTTTTTACAAATTCATAAGTTATTATAGTCAGGAAAGACGTAAGAAAAGAGAAAAGTTCAAGCCCAGGAGCCTCTTTCACTGATCTAATAGACTACCAGATTTGCTCATGATACTGTAACCTTCATCAGAAGGGAAGATGAATTCATCACTGATGAGTCCAGTATCTGTTGACCTTGCTTGGAATAGCTATCTCAGCCTTTTCACAGCACACTTGAGAGTCAAGCACATAGCTTAATAATTACATTTAGGGCACACAATGAAGGCAGATTTCAGACATTCGTGATGCAGACAGGATTGTTACAATAATTGATAACAGTTTCATGGTCACCATGACTGGCATCAGCTTTTAATTCAGGATTTATTTATCAGTTGAACTCAAAGTCCACCAGCTGTCTTCGGGTTAATAATCCAGTGACATTACAGCTGTGCCACCAAATCGCCTTCCCACAGACAAAACCAAGTGACAAAGGCAGTGTGGAAGATGAATTTGTGGAATTGTTTTGCATTCCTGGAAAATGCAATAATGAAGAGAATCTTATGAGTCTGAGCAGAATCAGTCAAGAATTCCAGGTTAGGGACAAAATCGACATCAATCTATCAACAGATACCCTCTGGCAAGTTAATTCTGGGAACGACACAAGGTAAAATGGGGCAAGATTTGGGCATGTCACACTCCATAGGCGTGGGGCTGTAAGTGGGATTGGGCAGTTAATGTGGTGAGTCTGCTCTGATGCATCGAGAAATCCACTGAGGTTCTGATTTTCATCGGAATAAAGACACAGGTGCAAGAGGGAAAATCATGTCAGAAAGATTGTCAGCACCACCACCAGAAGTCAATTCAATGCACATTTCAATCTCTTCCCAATAGTTTTCAGTGTTTAGCACTGCATCTTCACAACACCAGGGACCCAAGTTCAATTCCAGCCTTGTGTTTGTGTGGAGTTTGCACATTCTTCCTGTATCTGTGTGAGTTTCCTCCGGGTGCTCCGATTTCCTTCCATATTCCAAAGATGGGCAGGTTAGGTGGATTGGTCATGGGAAATTTCCCATAGTGCCCTGGGATGTGTAGGATAGGTGGTTTAGCCATTGGAAATGCAGGGTTACAAGGATAGGGTAGGGGGATGGGTCTGGGTGGTATGTTCTTCAGAGGTTCAGTGTGGACTCATCAGGCTGAATGGCCTGCCTCCACACTGTAGAGATTCTGCAGTTCTATAGTTTTGCACCAGGAATGGTGACTTTGTGCACTTTTCCCTGTACTTCTGCACCCCTGTACTGGCGTACACGTGACAATAAAATCTAATTCAAATTTACACCCAAAGATAACGAGAAGACTGTCGACTTCACTTGCTTTTGTAAACTTGTTGACCTCACACAATGGTGGAACAGGTCAAGATCTTAGAAGCCCCTTCCTAACAACACTATGAGTATATCTATACCCCAAGGACTGCAGCATTCAAGGAGACAGCTCACTGGGGTGTAGGTTCTCAAGGTCAATTAGGAATGGGCAATAAACTTGAGCCTTGTAGCAGTGTCATAAAGAGTGAATGATTAATACAAAACTAGAGACATACTCAAACTGAATAGCATTCCATCCGCATTCTCTCAGTTAGTTACACAACTCTCTCATTGTTGGGAGAGGTCACCTTCTCCTTATGGTTATGGACTAGTAATCCACATGAGGTCTTGTATTAAAAATCCCTCAAAAAATCAACTCAACACAGCCAAAGAGCCTAAGATTCAGCCCAATGTGCTTTGAAGCTAACCAAAGTTATTGCTGTGATCTGGTGTTGAGCAACCAACCAAGACATTGAACAAAAATACAAAACAGAAGCTCACCTAGTGGCTTTGCAAGCAAGTTGGACAGAATCTTAGACTAGATTCCCTACAGTATGGAAACAGGCCTTTTGGCCCAACAAGTCCACACCAACCCTCCGAAGAGTAACCCTTCCCCCTCTGACTAATGCATATAATGCTATGGGCAATTTTAGCATGGCCAATTCACCTAACCTGCACATCTCTGGACTATGCAGGAAAACTGGTGCACCTGGAGGAAAGCCACACAGACTTGGGGAGAATGTGTAAACTCCACATAGACAGTGACCCGTGGCTGGAATTGAAGCTGGTGCTGCGAGGCAGCAGTGCTAACCCCTGAGACACCGAACCACCTCTTCTGTTGCATTAGATCAAAAGAAGAGGTTTATAATGTTGCAAAGAGTAATGATAAACTTGAGGATTGGAAGTTCTTTGGAAACCAATGAAGGAGATCAAAAAGTTGATAAGATGGATAAAAAATAGAATATAAGCGTTAACTAGCAAGGAAAGCAAAAACAGATTTTCGGAGCTTTTGCTAATACATAAAATAAAAAATAAAGTAAATATTCATTCCTTAGGGGGAGTCACAGGAATAATGAACTGGCAGACATTTTGAGCAGGTAATTTTTATGGGGAATGACTGAAGTCACATGACATCAGGTTTTAGTCCAGCAGGTTTATTTAAAATCACAAGCTTTCAGAGCGCTGCTCCCTCATCAGGAGAAGAGGAGGGAAGTGCACAGGCACAGAATTTATCGGCAGAGAGATAATTGCAAGATAATTCCGGGTAATTAAAAGTGTCAAAAGATAGTACAAATGTCTTTGTTGGGTCAACAGATTAATACAAACAATGTGAGTAAAATGTCAACAGCTGAATAACAAGTGATGGGATGACCAAAAAACTGATTAATTAAGGCAGAGAGATATTTACAAATAATCAAAAGTAAGATGGTGCTAGGGAGAAACCAAATGGTTGCAATAACATCTGTAGGTGTCAGAGTTGCATAATGAGGGTCTAACAATAATATCAAGTAATCCAAAACTGTTCAAATAATTAAGGCAGAGTTACAAATCACACAACACCAGGTTATAGTGCTCCGGTTTCCTCCCACAGTCCAAAGACATGCGGGTCAGGTGAATTGGCCATGCTAAATTGCCCATAGTGTTAGGTGCATTAGTCAGAGGGAAATGGTTCTGGATGGGTTACTCTTCGGAGGGTTGGACTGGTTGAGCCTGTTTCCACACTGTAGGGAATCTAATCTAATCTAATCTAAAATTTATCTGGAAGCAATAGCTTTCGGAGCTCCTGCCAGCCACCTGATGAAGAGGCAACGTTCCGAAAGCTAGTGCTTCCAAGTAAACCTCTTGGACTATAATCACCTGTTGGACTAATCACCCGTTGTGTGATTTTTAACTTTGTCCACCATAATCCAACACTGGCACCTCCAAGTCATAATTAAGGCAGAGCGATAATCACAAGTAATCACAGGGGACAGCACAAATTAAAGTAGCAAAATAATAGAGGTTTTTCAAGGGGCTAATAAACAAGAAACTTAACATCACTTAGTTAGCAGATACACCTCAGGGACTAAAGGTTGGTCAGTCCCAAGGACCTGATGGCCTTCACCCTAGTATTCTAAAAGAGTTTGCTGAAAAGATTGTAGGCATATTAATTAATTATGATTTTCCAAAATAGAACAGTCTTTGTGGATTTGAATTTAGCAAATGTAACCCTCTATTCAAGAAAGGAGGGAAAAGAAGATATGTAAGGACAGGTCACTTAGCAGGATAACAGTCGTGAAGCAAATGCTGCTTAAATATCTTTATCAATGCAGCTAGAGATTCAAGTATGATAAGACAGTCAACACAGTTTTACAAAACGGTGACAGTGTTTGACAAAGTGATCACAGATTTTAAGAATGCGCTAACCAGAAGGATAGATGTAATCGACCTGCATTTCTAATCACTGGGCATATGAAAGATTAATGCACAAGATAAGAGCTCATGGTGTGATACACCTGTGTAAGTATTAGATTAGATTTTATTAGATTCCCTACAGTGTGGAAACAGGGCATTCAGCCCAACCAGTCCACACCGACCCTCCGAACAGTGACCCACCCAGACCCATTTCCCTCTGGCTAATGCACCTAACACTATGGACAATTTAGCATGGCCAATTCACCTGACCTGCACATCTTTGAACTGTGGGAGGAAACCGGAGCACCCAGAAGAAACCCACGCATACACAGGGAGAATGTGCAAACTCCACACAGACAGTTGCCCAAGGCTGGAGCGAGTCGTGAGTTCACGGTCTTTACTCAGCGAGTCGTGAGTTCATGGAATGCCCTGCCAGTAGCAATGGTGGACTCTCCCTCTTTATGGGCATTTAAGCGGGTATTGGATAGGCATATAGAGGATAGTGGGCTAGTGTAGGTTAGGTGGGCTTGGATCGGCGCAACATCGAGGGCCAAAGGGCCTGTACTGAGCTGTATTTTTCTATGTTCTATGTTCTATGTTCTTGAGCCTCAGCTATTTACATCAGAACCAGGAGCAGGAGTAGGCCATCTGGACCTTCGAGTCTGCTCCGCCATTCAATAAGATCATGGCTGATCTTTCCAATGGCCTCCAGCTTCACTTATCCACCCAGTCACTGTAACCCCCAATTTCTTTACCATCTTTCCAGCTTCACTTATCCACCCAGTCACTGTAACCCCCAATTTCTTTACCATCTACATGAATTACTTTCAGGAGGAGATCAAACATAATGAATCCAAGTTTATCAATGACATGAAAGTAGCTGGGAACAGAGTTGATTTCCTCTGGGCTATGTCAAAATTCTGATTGCAGTCCTTTCCCACTGAGGAAGTTCATTTGGCTGTTCTAATTCGGTATGCGCTGACCACATGATTGACTGGGGAAGCCGAAAATCTGAAACAAATACAGAAATTGCTGGAGAAGCTCAATAAGTCTGACAGCGTCTGTGGAAACAAAGCAGAGCCAACGTTTCAGGATTCATGTTCAACCTGTTCCAGACGTGTGTAATAAATCACTGAGCAGGATGATTAGAAAATAGATTTTAAGATGGACTCAGTAATGGCTCGTATGGTGCAGTATCCCTTTCTCTGGGACAGGAGACCTGGGTTCACATCCCACCTGCTCTGGAGCTGTGTCATAATTTCGGAGCAGGTTGATTTTAAAGGGGTCTTTTGTGAGACAGTATCCTCCATCTGAGCTAGGTGGTCTGAGTGCAAGTCCCACCTGTTGCTGAGATGTGTCAGAATATGCCTGAGCAGGTCGTTAAGAAAATATTATAAAGCAGACCCAGGGATGCATAGTTCCCTACACTGGGACTACCTGATGTACGCCATGAGTAGTGGCTCTATTTTGTTCTTTTCCAGAGTTATTACACAGTGTAATGCAAGAATGAATTGAATTCATCTTTCATACAGCCCTTTACACAGTAGGATAAAGGACGATACTGGGGTGTGGGGGGGTATGGGTTATGATAAAGGAGGGATGGGGTTGGGAACATGAGAGGACATTCATACAAAGACAGAAATTGTTGGAAACGCTCAGCAGATCTGGCAGCATCTGTGGAGAGAAATCAGAGTTAATGATTTAGGTCCGGTGACCCTTCCTCTGAACCCTTATGAGGAAGGGTCACTTGACCTGAAGCATTAGCACTGATTTCTCTCCGCAGATGCTGCCAGACCTGCTGAGCTTTTCCAGCAATTTCTGTTTTAGTTTCTGATTTACAGCGTCCGCAGTTCTTTCTTGATTCAGAGAACATTTATATTCGTGTTTGATGACTTGGAAATATTGTGTGGAAAGTCTGGTGTTCCAATGTCTGGGGGAGGTCTCGGGTTGTGTGTACATGTGTGGCAATGCTCGTTCCCGCTCAGGGTGTTGGAATCTCGAGATGTGGGAGGTTTTGAATCTTTTTTGCATCATTGCTTGTGTTTTTGCCAAAGCATGCGGCTTATTCACAGGCTTTCACTTGAATATCCGGTCTCCAGTTCCAACTGTTGGACACTGCTGGCCCAGAGCCATTTGTTTAATATTCCCACTGTTTATCTTCCTTCCCTGGTTTTATTTCCTTAAATTTGTCCACATTTCATGACAGCAATGTTATAATCCCTCAGTCTTCAAAGCACTATCTCCTCCGTAATATTTATCATGTTTTCAACTGAATAAAAGCTAAAGTGTTACCAGACCATGTAGGTCCCCTCACCTTAAAGCTGAGAAGGTTCCAGAAAGATTTAGAGTGATGGGCAAATGATGCAAGGGTGATGTGAGAAAAGCTTTTTCCTATTTACACAGCGAGTAGTTAGGGTTTGGAAGGCACTGTCTGGAAATGTGGTGGAGGCAGGTTCAATTGAGGCAATCAAGAGGGGCATTGGGTAGTTATTTGGATAGAAATGGTGTCCAGGGAAGGGCAGGAGATTGGCACTGGGTAATAGGGCTGGCTCAGGCCTGATGAGCAGAGTGACCTCCTGCTGAACCATAATAACTTTGCGATTCTGAGATTTGATCGAGCTGTTAAAAATTTTGAAAGATTATGAAGGAGTAAGCAAACACAAAATGTTTTCACTGGCAGAAGCAAGAGATCATAGATTCAACTCAATTGCCAAAAACACCAGAGGCATAATGCTGCAGAGTGGGTTGTTATGAAAGAGACCGCAACTTTTGAAATAAATGGAATAGGTCGAAGCTTTTGCAGAGTTCTCGAGAAGTGAAAGTCCTTTCAAAGATCAAGTGAGAGAATTATTGCCTGCGTAGCCTCAATCCCTGTAATTTCATCCTCTGACTCTCTGACCTTCATCGCCTTCAACTTTCACTGTTGCCCAAGACAAAGATACAACAAATTCAAATTCATTATCATTGCTTGTGATTCCTTCCACTTCTTGTCCCTCCTAGTGTCCAAATAATGACATACTGCGCCCATCTCCATGGCTTCTTTGACAGCTCCTTTCCAATCTGAGATACCCACCCTCTGGAAAAGTCAAAGGTCATAGAGTCATAGAGTTGTACAGCACGGAAACAGGCTCTTTGGTCCAACTTGTCCATGTCAACCAGATATCCGAACCTAAACTCGTTCCGTTTGCCAGCACTTGGCCCATATCCCTCCCCACCTTCCTGTTCATGTCCCCATCCAGATGTTTTTTCAATGTTGTAATTGTACCAGCCTCCACCACTTCCTCCGACAGCTCATACCATACACGCACCACCCTTTGTGTGAAAGAGCTGCCTCTTAATTCCCTTTTAAATCTTTTTCCTCTCACCCTTAACCTATGCCCTCTAGTTCTGAACCCCCCTATCTCAGGGAAAAGACCTTGTCTGTTTATCCTATCTATGTTCCTCATGATTTTATAAACCTCTATAAGGTCACCCCTCAGCCTCCGACGCTCCAGGGAAAACAGCCCCAGCCTGTTCAGCCTCTCCTTATAGCTCAAAGCCTCCAACCCTGGTAACATCCTTGTAAATCTTCTCTGAACCCTTTCAAGTTTCACAACATCCTTCTGATCGGAAGAGACCAGGATTGCACGCAATAGCAGTAGTCAATGCTAGGCAGCAGCCAGCAGCTTCAGGCTCCCCTCAGAGTCACAATGCAACCTGAACTTGGGTATCTGTCACCGATCCTTCATCATCGCTGGGTTGAAATAATGGAAGTTCCTCACTAGCAGGAGGAGCATCTTCCCTACTCAGCCTTCAGTGACATGCGAAATGGTACATCTCGAGTGTGGTTGGCATTGGGATATAAATGCTGGCCTTGCTGACAGCACCACATCCCAAAGATGCACTAAAGAGAGCATGTGCTGTTCTTCCTTTTGCTTTGGCATATCTGTAAACATTTACACTCATTGGCAGAGCTGCTTTGATAACAGTGTGTGTGATAGTGCCTGTGTGCCTATACATCCGTGTCTATGTGGGTACAGGCACGTGGACGCAACAGGGCATAAATCTTATCTGACACAGTCATAGTCTGATGAATTGCATGTGGCCCATTGAGTTTGACTGCCCCGTGGGAAAAATTCAGTGAATCTGCCAAGTGTGTTTAATGAGTCTCTTGGTAATGATTTCCAGGTTTGACACGAAGCATTAACACTAAATCTCATCAGCAGGAGTTGTACAATGGGCGCAAAGATGGTAGGAATGAAATTTCACAGAAGATTTAACATATCATACCCTTTTGTCTACTCGTTCTCACTATCCAGGCATTGTAGAGTCATAGACTTATTCAGCTCACAAACAGAAATTTCGGTCTAACCAGTCCGTACCGAACGTAATCCTAAACTAAACTAGTCCCACCTACCTGCTCCTGGCCTATATCCCTCCAAACCTTTCCTATTTATGTATCATCCAAAAGTCTTTTAAATGTACCTATATCCTCAGGAAGTTTATTCCAACAGTGAACCACCCTCTGTGTAAAAAAATGTCCTCATGTCTTTTTAAAATCTCTCTCCTCTCACCTTAAAAGTGTGCTGCCTAGTCTTGAAATCCCCCATGCTAGGGACTGCCATGAACTCTGAGTATACCTCTCATTATTTTATAAACTTCTAAAAGGTCGCCTCTCAACCTGTTACTTCTCCAGTGAAAAAATTCCCACCCTATCCAGCCTTTTCTTATAACTCCAACCCTCCATATCCAGCAACGTCTTGGTAAATGTCTTCTGAAGCCTTTCAAACATAACAATATCCTTCTTATAGCAGGGACAAGAAATGGACACAGTATTCCAGAAGAGGTCTCACCAGCATCTGGTGCAACCTCAACATGACTTCCCAACGCCTATACTCAAAGGACTGAGCAATAAAGGCAAGCGTGCCACATGCCTTTTTAACCACCTTGTCTGTATGTGGCACAAAGAATTATGCACCTGCCCTCCTAGGTCTCTCTATTCTATGACACTACCCAAGGCCTGACCATGGACCAAAATAGAATACCTTGCATTTATCCAGATTGACTCGATCTGCCATTTTTCAGTCCATTGCCACATTTCATCAAGATCCCTTTGCAATCTTCAAAAGCCTTCTTCACTGTCTACTAAGACCAATCCACAAGCTTACCAACCATTACTGACAAAGCTTACAATTATTATTTATCCAGAGCTGATCTCAGGAGGTTGTGATGGTCCTTTTCTTAGGCATAGAATTACAGAGTCATATAGCATGGAAACAGACCCTTTGGTTCAACCAATCCATGCCAACTATTTTGCCAACACTTGGGCTTTTTCTTTCCAAATTCATGAACTTATCCAAATGTCTTTTAAACATTGTAACTGTACCCACACCCACCACTTCCTCTGGAAGTTCACTCCACACATGAACCACTCTCTGTGTACAAAAAGTTGCCCCTCATGCTCTTTTTAAATCTTTCTCCTCTTACCTTAAAAAATGCCCCTGGGTTTTGCACTCCCCCTCCTAGGCAAAGAATCCTTGAAATTCACCTTAACTATACCCTGTCATGATTTTACTAGCCTCAATAAAGTTACCTCCTCAACCTCTTTCACTCCAGTGAAAAAATCCCAGCCTTTCCAGTCTATTTTTATATCTGATGCCAATTAGAAATTAATCATATTTGTATAAGACAGGAGTCACATAAAGATCGGATCAAGTAAGGCAGGCAATGTTTCCTCAATTATAAAACTTTTCTTTCCCTTTAAGGACATTAATGTATCTGTGTTTTGTTTAGTGATTTATGAGTTCATAAGCAACATTGTTAAAGACTGTCCGTCACTTTCAACCACAGGATTGTCAGAGAGGGAGTTCTAAGATTTTCACACAATGATAATGAAGGACTGCGATATATTTCCAAGTCAGGTTGGTGTCTGACTGGGAGGGGAACTTGGTGATGTTCCCATTCACCTGTTGCCCTTGACTTGCTAGGTCACACGTTGGAAGTTTCTGTTAAAAGAGCCTTGGTGAATTTCTGCAGTGCCTCTTGTAGATGGTATACTACTGCTGCTACTGAGCATTGGTGATGGAGGGAGCAGATAATGAAGGTTAATGTTGAAGGTAGTAGATGTGCTGCCAATCAAGTGGGCTGCTTTATCCTGATTGGTTTCCAATGTCTTGAGTACAGTTAGTGGGGGATTCAGTGATGGTAATATCATTGAAAGTTACAGGGCTCTGGTTAGATTCCCCCTGTTGGGGTGGTCATTGTCTAGTACCTGTGTGGCATGGATGTTATTTGCCATTTATCAGTCTTGTTCATGTCTTGGTTTTGCTTCATATGGACGCAGATGAATTCAGCAGCTAAATTCCTCACTATTGACATCCTGGGGATTACCATTGACCAGAAACTGAACTGGACAAGCCATACAAATACAATAGCTACAAGTGCAGATCAGAGACTGCAAGTTCTGTAATGAGGAACTGATCTCCTGACTCATCAATGTACAAGGCACCAGTCAGGAGTGTGATGGAATACTCCCCACTTGCCTGGATGAGTGCAGCTCCAACAACACTCAAGAAGCTCGACACCATCCAGGACAAAGCAGCCCGCTTAATTGACACCAAATCTATCACCTTCATTCTTCAATCTCTTCACAACTAACACTGTGGCAGCAGTGTGTTCCATCTACAAAATGTGTGAAGCAACTTACCAAGGCTCCTTTGGCAGCACTTTCTAAACCCACAGCCACTCCCATAGAGAAGAACATCAGCAGCAGTGACATGAAAACACCTCCACCTGTAAGTTCCCCTCCGAGCCGCTCACCATGCTGGCTTGGAAATTCGGTGCCATTCCTTTACTGTCAGGTTAAAGATCATAGACTCAAAAGAGAACAAAAGAGGCCCTTCGGCCCATCAAGTCTGTGCCACTAAAGTACTGCATTAATGTTGGAAATCCCTCCCATACTCCCTTTGAGTATCCCTCCTCCAAAGACTGCAGCAGATCATGAAGGCAGCTCCTTGACCTTTCGGACAATGAGTGATGGGTAATAAATGTTGGCCCAGCCAACACTGCGCCAATCCCATGAATCAAAAACATGGCAGCAATGAGGTAATGCTATTGAATGTCAAGGAGACATGGTTAGAATCTCTGATTTTGGAGGTATTCATTGACTGTCATTTATGTTGTGCACACAAGACTTTCCACCTATCAGTTCAAAACTGAAGATTCTCTACTTGTCTACTTGCACAGGCTGTCCAGTTTCTAAAGACTTGTGAATGGCATTGAATTCCCTTTAATCACCAGTGAACATCCCCAATTCTGACCTTATGTCAAAGATCATTGGTAAAGATGGCTGGGCCTAGGAACTGAACAGAGGAACTCTTGCAGAGATAGCCTGAGGCTAATATGATTGGCTTTCACAAACCACAACCATCTTCCTGTATGCTAGGGCATGATCCAACCAATGGGAAGTTCCACCATCGATTCTCTTTGATTCCGGTTTTGCAAGAGTTGCCCGATGCCACACTCAATCAAACATTGCGTCAATGTCAGGTGCTGTCACGCTCACCTTCTTTCCTTTAGCCAAGTCTAGTGTGGAATGGGGTAGCCCTGGTAAAATGAAAGTCAGTAAGCAGCTTATTGCGACGTAAACAGTTCTTGATAGCGCTGTACACAATGTCTTCATTCAGCTGCCCAATGATCGAGATGAGGTTGTGAACATCTGTATCGGATTTGTCCTGCTTTTTTGTGAACAGGATATTCCTGAGCAAATTTCCACATCAGTTTTATAGCTGTACCGGAACAGCATGGCTAGCCAGTTCTGGAGCACAAGTCTGCGATGGAATACTGTAGTTGCCTCATGTGCGCCCAGTTCGTAATAAATCCATAAGGATGAACAGCACAGAAAAAGACCCTTTGGCCCACCTATCTGCACTGATTATTTTTCTGGGAGATTGACATTGCTGGTTAGGTTACCATTTGTTGCCAATTTGCAATCCGTAGTTTTGTTCTGTTTTTCTGTAGCACTGGCAATTTCAGAAGGCAGTTTAGGGTTAACTGTGGATCCGTTCATGAACCAGATGAAGTAAGAATTGCATTTCATTTTCTCAAGCACCTTCGTGAGACAGTTGCATTTTAACACCAATCCAATAGTTACAGACCGCCCTTACTGATACTAGCTTTTCATTCTGGATTTATTTAATTAATTGAATTTAAAATTCCCCAGCTATCGTTGTGGAGATTTGAACTTGCATCTCCTGTTGGCTCATTACTAGGCTGCTTGATTTCAGTCAAGTAACAGCCAGTTATGCTACTGTAAGCACTTTGAAATTTTTACAACATTCATAGTTGAGATTTTTATAACAATTTGACAGCTTAGTGTCACAGATGTTTTAAAAGAAATTAAATCCAACAATGAATTCAGCAGAAACTTCTTTACCAGAGATTGACGTGAAAGTTGAAGTTGCTTCGATAATAAGCATATGGCATAAAGGAAGCCAGATAGGTACACAAGGGAGAAAGATGTGGAAGGGTATGTTCATAGTGCAGGATACAGTAGATAACATTGAAGGAGGCTTGTGTGAAGCAGAAACACTGGTGTCCAGCTCAAAGACTCGTTTCTGCACTACATTTTCCATGTAATTCAAATTTTCAAAGTTTCATGGTGGGTTATAATTGAGAATTCCTGCATTGTTAATTCAGGCAATCACTAAGATACATAGTCGCATGGAGTCATAAAATCATATAGTACAGAAGAGGGTTCAATTCTGGTCACCACATCACAGGAAGGATGTGGAGGCTTTGGAGAGGGTGCAGAAGAGGTTTACCAGGATGCTGCCTGAATTGGAAGGTGTGAGCTATAAGGGAGACATGAGAAAGATTCAGGTTGTTTAGCTCGGAGTGGCAGAGAATAAGGGGAGATTTAATAGAAGTCTATTAAATTATGAGATGCATTGATAGGATTGACAGTCAGAATCTTTTTCCCTGAATTGAAATGTGTAATACCAGGTGCCATGCATTTTAGGTGAGAGGGGGAAAGTTCAAAGGGCATGTGAGAAGCAAGTTTTTTTACCCAGAGAGTGGTAGGAGTGTGGAATGTGCTGCCAGTGATGGTGGTGGAGGCAGATGCAATAGGGGCATTTGAGAGACATTTAGATAAGTTCATGAATATGCAAGTGTGGAGGGATACAGACCAAGGGCAGGAAGAAGAGATAAGTTTAATTTGGCATCATGTTTGGCACATTATGAGCTGTAAATTCCATTCCTGTGATGTACATGTTCTGTGTTCGAAGAGACCTTTGAGCCATTGAGTCTGTAACACCAAAAATATACCATGATCCACACTGCTCCCAATTTCTAGTATTAGACCCATGGCCTTGAATACTATACTATTTCAAGTTGCTGATCCAAGTACTTGCTAAAGATTGTGAAGTTTCCTGTCCAACTATTCTCTCAGGTAGTACATTTGATATTCTAGCACCTGCTGGGTGAAAAATCCTCTCTAAACCTCCTGCCTTTCACTTTATAATTATGCTCTCCTATCATTGTTCCTTTGGATAACAGCTGCTCTCTCCCCACCCTGTCGATGCCCCTCATAATCTTATACACCTCTTCAATGTTTGGGTGAAGATTTGTAGCTCGGGTGCTCGTTGTTGTGGTTCTGTTCGCCGAGCTGGAAATTTTTGTTGCAAACGTTTCGTCCCCTGTCTAGGTGACATCCTCAGTGCTTGGGAGCCTCCTGTGAAGCGCTTCTGTGGTGTTTCCTCCGGCATTTATAGTGGCCTGTCCCTGCCGCTTCCGGTTGTCAGTTTCAGCTGTCCGCTGTAGTGGCCGGTATATTGGGTCCAGGTCGATGTGTTTGTTGATGGAGTTTGTGGATGAGTGCCATGCTTCTAGGAATTCCCTGGATGTTCTTTGTTTGGCTTGCCCTATAATGGTAGTGTTGTCCCAGTCGAATTCATGTTGCTTGTCATCTGCGTGTGTGGCTACTAAGGATAGCTGGTCGTGAACTCTCAACGTTCTCCGTACCCTCTCATTTCAGATTATTACAAAGATATCCTGTTTTACAACGGACGACAGATTAAAAGATAAAAGTTGTTGAAGAAACAAAAACAGAAATTGCTGGAGAAACTCAGTGGGTCTGGCAGCATCAGTGAAGAGGAAACAGAGCTAATGTTTCAGGTCCAGTGACCCTTTTTCAGAAATTCAGTTATTTCAGAATGGGGGTGAGACCTGAGGAGATTATTGCCATTTTCTATGAAAACATGAGGTCCCAGAGAGGTCATCCAAAGTCTTCAAAGCGACTGAAAACGATGAATAGACTGAGTCAACTATTGCCAGTCACATAACAACAAACTAAAGGACAATAGAGCACAGGAACAGGCCCTATGGTCCACCAAGCCTTCATTGTTTCCCGATCCTTATTTAGACCCATTACTTATTACCCATGCGCAGTTTCTACCCTTCAGTTTGCCTGCATCAATCAAGGTACACTTTAAAAGTTGCTAATGTTCCTGCTTCCGCCACTTCCATTGGCAGTGCGTTCCAGGCACCCACCACCCTCTGGGTGAAAAATATTCCCTGCTCTTCTCCCCGAAACCTTCCTCCTCTCACCTTGAACCTGTGCCCTTTTGTAATTAACTTTTCCACCCTGGGAAAAACCTCTGACTATCCACTCTATCTATGCCTCTCACAACTTTACAGACCTCTATCCAGTTGCCCCTCAGCCTCCATCTTTCCAGTGAAAACTCTCTGAGTTTATCCAACTTCTCATCATAACTAAAACCCTCCAGACCAGACAATATCCTGGTAAACCCTCTCTGCACCTTCTCCAAAACATCCGCATCCTTCTGGTAATGTGGTGACCAGAACTCCATGCAACATTCCAAGGGTAGCCTAACAAAAATTTTATACAGCTGTAATATAACTTGCCAACTTTTATACTTGACTCCCCAGTGGATGAAGGCAAGCATGCTGGATGCCTTCTTGATCACCCTATCCACCTGTGTTGTCACTTTCAGGGATCTGTGGAAGTGTACGTCCAGATCCCTCTTTATGTCAATGCACCTAAGGGTTCTGCCTTTTATTGTATAATTTGCACGAGAGTTTGATCTTCCAAAATGCATCACTTCCCATTTCACTGGATTAAACTCCATCTTCCATGTCTCTGACCAATCTGCAATCTATCTATATCCCGCTGTATCCTTAGAGAATCCTCCTCACTATCTGCAACACCAGCAATTTCAGTGTCATCCATAAACTTACTAATCAGAGCACCTACATTTTCCTCCAGATCATTTATATATAGTACAAACAACATAGATCCAGCACTGATCTCTGTGGAACACCACTAATTTCTGATCTCCATTCCAAAAAGCACCCTTCCACTGCTACTCTCTGTCTTCTATGTTTTGTATCCATCTACCCAACACACCCTGGATCTCACAAGACTCTACCTTTTGTATCAGCCTGCCATGAGGTACTTTATCAAATGCGTTACCAAAGTCAATGTAGACAACATCAACTGCCCTTCCCTCATTCACTCATCACCTCCTCAAAACACTCAGTCTAGTTGGTGAGACATGACCTAACCCATGCTGCCTATCACCAACAAGTCCATTTTCTTCCAAATGTGAATAAATCCACCTCTCAGTTTCCTCTCCAGCAGCTTACCTGGCACTGAAGTCAGGCTCACCGGCCCGTAATTTCCTGGATTATCTCTGTTTCTCTTCTTAAACAAAGGAACAACATTGGCCATCCTCCAGTTCTTGCCCACAGACAAAAAGGATGCAAAGCTATCTGTTAAGGCACCAGCTCTTTCTTTCTTCCCTTGTTTTCATCAGAATCTTGGGATCGAACCCTTCTGGCCCTGGGGAGTTGTCTGCCCTAATGTTTTTCAAGACACCTTCATTATGTTAACCAGCCTGAGAGTATTTACACACCTTTCCCTAACCTCACTATCCTTCATGCCCCTCTCTTTGGTGAATATAAATGTAAAGTACTCATTCAAAGCAAGGACTTTTCATGTCCCCCTTTTAGCCCTCCTAACTCTCCTTATGAGCTCCTTCTTATTTTCTTTATATTCCATAACTATTTCATTTGTTTATAGCTACCTAGACCTTAGGTATGCCTCCTTTTTTTTGAAAAAGCTGAGAACTCCCCTTGTCATCCAACATTCCCAAACCATGCCCATCCCTGTCCTGCATTTCCACAGAAACATACCAGCCCTGCATTCTAATCAGCTGGTCTCTCAAAACCTCACACTTGTCAGATATGGATTCAGCCTCAAACAGCCACTCCCAATTCACATTCTCCAAGTTAACACCTTCATCCAAGCTCCACTCTCGCCCTTATCCATAAGTCTCCAAAAACATATGGAATTATGGTCACTATTCCCAAAATGCTCCCCCACTGAAACATTAATCACCTGGATGGGTTCATTTCCCAATACTAGTCCGATATGGCCCCCTCCCTTGTTGGACTATCCACTTACTGTTTCAAAAAACCCTCTGGAGCACACTGAACAAACTGTTCCCCTTCCAAACCCCAAGCACTAAGGGAGTCCTGGTGAATATGGGGAATGGGGGCAAGTTAACATCATCCACCACAACCACCCTGTTATTTTGACACCTTATCAGAGTCTGACTACATATCTCCTCCTCTATCTCCCGCTGACATCTGGGAGGCCTGCAGTACATTGTGATTGCACCCTTCCCGTTCCTGAGCTCTACCCATAATGCCTCGCTATAGGATCCCTCCATGGTGCCCACCCTCTGCACAGCTATGATCTGCTCCCTCATCAGTAGTGCAATTCCCCCTCCTCTTTTGCTTCCTCCCATGTCTCGTCTAAAACATCGATATCCTGGAATGTTCAGCTGCCAATCCTGTCGCTTTTTCAACCATATCTCTTTCAAACATCACAATTGCATGTATCAATCAGGCTCTAAGTTCATCTGTCTTACCAGTACAGTTTCTTGCATTGAAGCAAATATAGTCCAAGCCTCCAGCTCCGCTGGGCTCAGCAACCTCTCCAAGACTGTTCCTCCTCTTCATTGCATTTGCCTTTGACTCAAGCCCTTCCTCAATCTCTATTCTGACTGATCTGCTGCTCCGGTTCCCAGCAATAACAGATCCAATTACAATGCAATAACAAATGCTACAACATTCTAGTCAGAAACACTGAGGGTTAACCTTCCAGAGTCTTTTTGGCTTGGAATGATTTTATCAGTAGGATAGAAGTAAAGAAAATCATTAAGAGGCTGTAGGTGACTCCTGCGCCTGATGTATATGTTTGTTTGTATCGTTAGTACACGGAGAGCTTCCTTCACAATTAACTGTTCCTTGTATATCTACCAATCAAGAACCCACTGGCCTATCAATTAACACCCTGTTCTCATCTATCCATTATTGTTCCCTTTAAAATTTGGCATTCTTGTGACTCTGTCCTGATGGGCTTGACAGGGTAGAGGCAAAAACATTGTTTGCCTTGTGGGAAAGTCTCAAACCAGAGGGCATTGTCTCAGAATGAGATGTTACTCATTTGAGATGGAGATGATGCAGAATTTCTCCGGTCAGAGGGTATTGAATCTATGGAATTCTTTACCGCAAAGGGCTGTCAAAACTGGGTTATTATGTGTACCCTAGGTGGAGACAGACAGATTTTTAATCAGTAAGGTGATCTAGGACTATGGGGAAAAGGCAGTGAAGTAGAGTTGAGGATTATCAGATCAGCCATAATGTTATTGAATGGCGGAGCAGACTTGATGGGCCGAATGGCCAACTTGTGCTTCATCATCTCTCAATTATATGAGAACAAGGTGAAAGGTTTGAACAGTCTGTATTTTCATTCAGCAATGCTCAATAGATATTTTGTTCAGATAGCAGGTGGATATTTAACAGATTACATGATTGATAGTATAGATTAGATTAGATTCCCTACTGTGTGGAAACAGACCCTTCAGCGCAACAAGTCAATACCGACCCCCCCGAAGTGTAACGCACCCACCTCTGACTAATGCACCTAACACTATGGGCAATTTAGCATGGCCAATTCACTTGACCTGCACATCTTTGGATTGTGGGAGGAAACCGGAGCACCCGGAGGAAACCCACACAGACAGTTGCCCGAGGCTAGAATCGAACCTTAGACCCTGGTGCTGTGAGGAAGCAGTGCTAACCACTGAGCCACTGTGTCGCCCCAATAGTGCAGGAAATGCATTGAATTTCAGAATAGGGGTCTGTGAGTCTAGGTTAGACAGACCAAATATCTTGCAAGATGAAAGCAGAAGTTAGCCAAAGTTTGATTAACCAGTGTGTGTGTGTGTGTGTGTGTGAGTGTGAGTGTGTGTGTGTGTGTTGTGGAGTTGGATTGAAGATGGGCCTGGCTGTTTGTCATACTTATAAATGGACATATTTTATTACAGGCACTGATTATGCCCTGTCAAGTTCTCCTCTGTCACATTTTTGGGACTTTTGTGATTCTTTAATCTCCTGTCTCGAGAGCTTCAACGTCAGTCACTGAGAGAAAGAAGCATTCATATTTAATCAAGTACTGTCAATGTTATAATAAGACACTGAGAGCTGTCTGTATGCAAATCTGTCCCAGTCTGCCACAGTTTCCCAAAACCATGTTATGGAATTGAGAAATGCATGTAAAATGTTCTCCCTGCGTACATGGAGCCCACACCACTCATTGTGAAATGGAAATAAGCAAGCACGCAGGGCCAATAAAAGGTACGTGACACCAGGATTTAACTACTCATACACCACACTAACAAACCACAAGTGCGAAAAAAAAGGCTACGGTAACATTTACAACTAAGAGAAATACACACACAGCAGCTTCCATTTGTATCATGTTAAAATATCCCAAGGCATTTTCCAAAACGGGTTATCGGAAAATGTTTGGCACCGAGCCATTCAACGGATTTAGGACAGGTGTAGGCAGGTCATATTTAAGGAGCTGATTGAAATGCCACAACAAAGATAGTAGGAACAGGAGGAGACCATTCAGCCCCTTGAGCCTGCTCTGCTATTCAGGAGGATCATGGCTGATTAACCAACTCAGTCCCCTATTCCTGATTCCTCCCCATTTCCTTTGATCCATTTAGCACTAAGAACTATATCTAACTCTATCTTTTTTTAGATTAGATTACTTACAGTGTGGAAACAGGCCCTTCGGCCCGATTAACCAACTCAGTCCCCTATTCCTGATTCCTCCCCATTTCCTTTGATCCATTTAGCACTAAGAACTATATCTAACATAATGTTTTGGTCTTGACTACTTTTTGTGGCAGAGATTTCCACAGACCCACCACTCTCTGGGTGAAGACCTGTCTCCCCATCTCAGCCCCATATCCTGAGATAGTGGCCCTTGGTCCTGGACTCCCTGGTCAATCGGAACATCCTTCCTGTGGTTACCCTGTCAAAAGGCTGCAGTGACCCATCTTCAGACTTTTCTTCACTGGACACAAAACATCATCTCTACTTCCTCTCCACAGACCTGCTACATTTTCCAACAATTTCTGATTTTGGTTCTGACTTCCAGCAGCCTCAGTTCTTCATTGCTTTTTACCCTGTTGAGTCTTGTAAGAATTTTATTAGTCTCTATGAGATTCCCCCCTTCCCAATTCTTCTAAACTTCAGGGAATATAATCCAAACTGATCCAGTTTTACTTCATGCATCAAATTCGAGAGTGCGGTGCTGGGAAAGCACAGCAGGTCAAGCAGCATCCGGGGAGCAGGAGAATCGACGTTTCGGGCATAAGCCCTTCATCAGGAGCCCTTATGCCCAAAATGTCGACTCTCCTGCTCCTCGGCTGCTGCCTGACCTGTTGTGCTTTTTCAGTACCGCACTCTCGAATCTGATCTCCAGCATCTGCAGTCCTCACTTTCACTTCATGCATCAGTCCTGCCATCTCAGGAATCAGTCTGATAAACCGTTGTTGCACTCCCTCCATAGCCAGAACATTCTTCCTCAGATGAGGAAAACTGAAATAACTCCACAGAGGATGGTATCCCATCACCAAGTCATCCTTTATTGACATGTGGAGAGTCATTGACACTAACTCACAGCAAGAGAAACAAAGGTTGTTGAGGAAAGTTTGTCTACTGAGTCAGTATGGGTGAAAGTTAGGAACAGCAAGGGAACAGCCACCTCATTGGGGGTTTACACCAGACCATTTAATAGCAGTAGGGAGATCAAATAACTCATAGGCGGGCAGATTCTGGAAAAATGCAGAAGTAGCAGGATTGTTGTTATGGGTGATCTCAACTTTCCCAATATCGACTGGAACCTTCTAAGTGCAGGTGGTTTGCATGGAGCTGTTTTTGTCAGGTGTGTTCAGGAGGGTTTCCTTACTAAGTATGTAGACTGACGAGAGGAGAGGCCATTTTGGATTTGGTGCTCGGCAATGAGCCAGGACAGGTGTCAGATCTCGCGGTGGGAGAGCACTTTGGTGAAAGTGATCACAACTGCCTCACAGTTAGCATAGCCATGGAGAGGGGAAGCAGCAGTTATCGAGGGAAGATATTTAATTGGGGAAAAGGAAATTATGATGCTGTCAGACAGGAGTTGGGAAGTACAGACTGGGAGCAATTGTTCCACAGAAAGGGCACAGCAGACATGTGGAGACTGTTTAAGGAGCAGTTGCTGCGAGTGATGCATGAATTTGTTCCTCTGAGACAGGTAAGAAGGGGTAAGATTAAGGACCCTTGGATGACGAGAACCAGAGGAGCTTCTCGTCAAAACGAGGAAGGCAGCTTACATAAGGTGGAGGAAGCAAGGATCTAGCACAGCTTTAGAGGATTGCTAGAAAGGAGCTCAGAAATGGACTGAAGAGAGCCAGCAGGGGGCACGAAAAAGGCTTGGCAAGAAGGATTAGGGAGAACCCAAAGGCATTTTACTCATATGTGAGGAATAAGAGAATGATCAGGGAGAACGTAGGGCCGATCAGGGATAGCGGAGGGAACCTGTGCATGGAGTCTGAGCAGATTGGGGAAGCTCTAAATGAGTTTTTTGCTTCGGTTTTCACCAAGGAAAGGGAACTTGTTGTGAAGGAAAACTTTGAGGAGCTGATCAAAATTAATGAAGTTGATGTGCTGGAAATTTTGGAAAACATTAAGATTGATAAATCCAAAGGGCCAGACCAGATTTATCCTCGGCCACTCCGGGAAGCGAGAAAGGAGGTTGCTAAGTCGCTGGCGAGGATATTTGCCTCCTCACTCTCCACAGGAGTCACACCGGAGGATTGGAAGGAGGCAAATGTTGTTTTTCTTTTCAAGAAGGGTAATAGGGAAATCGCCGGCAATTACAGACCAGTCAATTTTATGTCTGTGGTCAGCAAAGTTTTGGAAAGAATTCTGAGGGATAGTATTTATGACTTTTTAGCAAATTATAGTGTGATTAAAGGCAGTCAGCATGGCTTTGCGACAGCAGATCATGCCTCATAAACCTCATTGAGTTCTTTGAGGAGGTGACAAGACAGGTCAATGAAGATCCAGCAGTGGATGTGGTAGATATGGACTTCAGCAAGGCATTTGATAAGGTTCCCCGTGGTAGGCTCATTCATAGAGTCAGGAATTATGGGATACAGGGAAATTGGCAATATGGATTCAGAATTGGCTGGCTGACAGAAGACTGAGAGTGGTTGTAGATGGAAAGTATTCTGCCTGGAGGTCAGTGCTGAGTGGGGTCCCGCAGGGCTCTGTTCTTGGGCATCTGTTCTTTGTAGTTTTTATAAATGACTTGGATGAGAAGGTTGAGGGGTGAATTAGTAAATTTGCAGATGACACAAAGGTTGGAGGTGTTATCGATGGTATAGAGGGCTACTGCAGACTGCAGCGCGACATTGACAGGATGCAGAGCTGGGCTGAGAAATGGCAGATGGAGTTCAACCTGGATAAATGCGAAGTGATGCATTTTGGAAGGTCAAACTCAAATGCTGAATATATAGGATTAAAGACAGGATTATTTGCAATGTGAAGGAACAGAGGGATCTGGGTGTGCAAGTACATAGATCCCTCAAAGTTGCCACCCTACTTGCGGAACGTTTCAGAGAACACCTCTGGGATACCCGGACCAACCAACCCAACCACCCTGTGGCTCAACACTTTAACTCCCCCTCCCACTCCACCAAGGACATGCAGGTCCTTGGACTCCTCTATCGCCAGACCATAGCAACACGACGGCTGGAGGAAGAGCGCCTCATCTTCCGCCTAGAAACCCTCCAACCACAAGGGATGAACTCAGATTTCTCCAGTTTCCTCATTTCCCGTCCCCCCACCTTGTCTCAGTCTCAACCCTCGAACTCAGCACCACCTTCCTAACCTGCAATCTTCTGCGCTTTTCCAGCAACACATTTTCAGCTCTGATCTCCAGCATCTGCAGTCCTCACTTTCACCCAAATGGATGAGCTTGTTAAGAAAGCATTTGGTGTTTTGGCTTTCATTAACAGGAGGATCGAGTTTAAGAGCCACGAGGTTTTGCTACAGCTCTACAAGTCCCTGGTGAGACCACACTTGGAAAATTGTGTCCAGTTCTGGTTGCCCTACTATAGGAAAGATACAGAGGCTTTGGAGAGGGTGCAAAGAAGGTTTACCAGGATGCTGCCTGGACTGGAGGTCTTGCCTTATGAAGGAAGGTTGAATAAGCTTGGACTTTTCTCTCTGGAGAGAAGGAGGAAGAGAGGAGACCTGATCGAGATGTACAATATAATGAGAGGAATAGATAGAATCAATACTCAGAGACTTTTCCCCAAGGCAAGATTGACTGGTATGAGGAGTCATAGTTTGAAGATATTAGGAGGAAGGTATAAAGGAGGTGTCAGAGATAGAGTTGTGAATACATGGAATGCGTTGCCAGTTGTGGTGGTGGAAGCAGAGTCATTAGGGACATTTAAGTGATGTCTGGGCATGCACATGGACAGCAGTGAGTTGAGGGGTGTGTAGGTTAAGTTATTATATTTTACATTAGGATTAAACCTCGGCACAACATCGTGGGCCTAAGGGCCTGTTTCTGTGCTGTACTTTTCTATGTTCTATGCCCCAGCTCCCTCAGAGCCAACTCTCAGTGTGAACAGAATGTCTGACACTCCTGTTTATATCTGTCAGTCAGGGCTCCCTAATTAGACCGGTTTAACAGCCCTAATCAGGGATTTCATTTTCTATGAAGCCCACCTGGCTGACTTCGTTACAATTACTACAGAAACCAAGCTGCACACTATAAACCAAGTGTGATTTCACCAATGCCCTGAACAATTGGAGCAAAACATCCCTGCTGCTCCACTCAATTCCTCTTGCTAGGAAGACCGACATACCAATTGCCTTCTTTACCACCTGATGTAGAGGGACGCGATGCAGCCATGTTTAAGGAGAGAATTGGAAAGTTCAGGATGTAGGTGGCTGAAGGTATGCCTGCCACATTGGGAATGAAAATTGGGAAGTTCAAATCAGAATTAGAGGGACAACAAGATTTAATTAAGAGTCAACCAGATTCATGGAGATCTAGAGTCACAGAGGGTCATAGTCATTGAGTCGTATGGCACAGAAACAAACCCTTCGGTCCAACCAGTCCATACTGAACATAATCCAGAACTAAACTAGTCCCACCTGCGTGCTCCTGGCCCATAACTATCCAAACTTTTCCTTTTCGTGTATCCATCCAAATATCTTTTAAACGTTGTAATTGTACCCTCATAAACCACTTCCTCAGGAAGTTCATTTCACACACGAACCAATCTCTGTATAAAAAAAATGTCTCTTATGTGTTGTGCAAACCTCTCTCCTCTCACCTAAAAATTGTGCCACCAGTCTGGAATTCCCCAACTTAGGGAAAGGACAACTACCATCTACAACGATAGATTTACTTCCCCAGGGGGCATTAAAGGATCAGATATGATCTAATGGTAACAGTGGCCATCATTTGGTTAGTTTCTTTTCTTTCAGATTTTTATTTTATTGGATTCAAATTTCACGAACTGCGGGATGAGCATTTCTATCTCCAGACCCTTAGACTGGCATTCTGGAATACTAGTCAAGTGGCATTGGCACTACCCACCCCAGCTCTTCATCTGGTCAGGGAACAGAAGCAATCCCAAGGAATTTCCAGCTGTAGAGGTTTATAATCTTTTATCAAACTAGCTCACCAGGAGGGAACATAGAAATTGGGGCACTTTCTCTGAATACAGGGAATGTGACAAGGACATCCGAATGACAAAATTACAAAAATCAGAAACAAAAGCAGAAATTGCTGGAAAAGCTCAGCAAGTCTGGCAGCATCCACGCAGAGAAATCGGAGTTAACGTTTTGGGTCCAGTGACCCTTCCCCAGAACTGCAGATGCATTTCCAAGGAAGGGTCACCGGACCTGAAACGCTAACTTTGGTTTCTCTCCGTGGATGCTGCCAGACCTGCTGAGCTTTTCCAGCAATTTCTGCTTTTGTTTCTGATTTCCATCATCCACAGTTCTTTTTTTAAAAAAATTGCTAAAATGTTTCGTTGTGATAAAGAAAACAAAGTGTTTAAACTGGTTACCGAGTTAGTACCTAAAGATTGTAAATGTAATACCAAGAGATAAAATAAAGATTCATTGGGGAGAAACTTCCCATTCTGTTCCTCTGCATTTTACAATTAGTCTTTATTGAATGTTTACCTATTTCCATTTTAAAAGGCGCCTGATGGTATTGGATTTTCATCCTGGTTTCAACTTTGGCAAACACTTGCACCCTCTCCATGGCACTTTAGCACTTGTGTATGAAAATATTCATTCATTAGTGATTTATATAGCTGTGAAATCCAAACCATAGCAATGAGGAGAGATCCTCTGTGCATGCATAAACTGATCAAAGGAAATTCATTTTGAAATATTAAAGCAGGAGCAAAACATAAGACACCGTAGGAAACACATTGCCCAGTAAAGCGCTCATGTAGAACCACTTTGTGTACAAAGAGGATGGTAATGGATATGGTTAGCCAGCGTAGATGTTACAAAATGAATAACATTTTGGGATGTGAAGCATTTCGTGTCCAATTTAGTTGTGAAAGATGTTAAGCTGAGTATTTTGCAGGTGGATGCGTGTTCCCTGATTTCTCCAGTTCCACTTTTTTTTTTCCCTCCTCAACTGTTGCAGGTCCAGACAAAGAGATGGGATTATCTCAGAGAATGTGGAAGGGGTTCCCTCTGTGTTTTCAAGAGGGAGCGGGACTATTTTTACGTTGGGGAAGAGATTGCAATGCATAAGAGGTAAGTGGATGAAGTAAAGGAAGGAACATAAAGACTGACCATGAAAGCTTCTATAAATACACAAAGAGAAAAATATTACTGAAGGCAAATGGAATATTGCGCTCAGTTCTGGTCTTCCTGCTATCGGAAAGATGCTGTTAAACTTGAGAGGGTGCAGAAAGGATTTACAAGGATGTTGTCAGGTTTGGAGGGTTTGAGCTATAGGGAGAGACTGAATAGGCTGGGACTGTTTTCCCTGGAGCGTCAGGCACTAAAGGGTGACCTTATAGATGTTTATAAAATCATGAGGAGCATGGATAGGGTAAAAAGACAAGGTCTTTTCCCTGGGGTGGGGAAGTTCAAAATGAGAGGTCTTGTGTTTAAGTTGAGAGGGGAAAGATTTAAAAGAGACTTAAGGGGCAACCTTTTCACACAGAGGGTGGTGCGTGAATAGAATGAGCTGCCAATGGAAGTGGTGGAGGCTGATACAATTACAGCATTTAAAAGGCATCTGGATGGGTATATGAATAGGAAGGGATTAGAGGGACATGGGCTGTATGCTGGCAGGTGGGACTAGATTAGGTTGGGATATCTGGTCGGCATGGACAAGTTGGAGAGAAGAGTTTATTTCCATTTGTCCATCTCCATGAGTTTATGACTTTATTAATGCAATGAAATTAAAATGGGAAATAAGGCAATAGTAGAAAGATTCAACACATATTTTTGTTCTGACTTCACAACAGAGGACAGAATAACTTTCTCGATTGTTAGGGAACTAAATGTCCAGTGACTGGAAGGATTTGATGAAAATCAGTTTATTAATAAAATGATGCTGGAGAAATTAATGGAGTTAAAGGCTGACAAATCCCCATGGCCTGACAATCGTCATCCCTGAGTACTAAAGGAAATATAATTTGAAATATTAGATGCATTGGTGATCATCTGACAAAATTCAATTGACTCTGAAGCAATTTCTACAGATTGAAGGCTGGCAATTGTAACCCTACAATATTAAACAGTCGGGGAGATAAAAGAGCAGTTCACTGTGTACATGAGTGACTTGGATGTAGGAACCAAACGCAATAGTTCCAAGTTTGCTGATGACATAAAACTAGGTTGGATTGTGAGTTATGAGGAGGAGGTAAGGATGCTTCAGTGTGACTTGGATAAGTTGAGTATGTGGGCAAAGATATGGCAGATGTAATTTTGTTAAGTGTGTCAAGTTGACTGTTTTACTGTATTTATGCACAATCTTGGCAAGAGCGTACTTGGAGTATTACATGTAATTTTGGCCTCTCGACCTGAGAGTCAAACAGTCATAGAGTCATACAGCACGAAACAGACCCTTCGGTCCAACCAGTCCATGCTGACCATAATCCCAAACTAAACTAGTCCCACCTCCCTGCGCTTGGCCTGTATCCCTCCAAACATTTCTTATTAATGTACTGATCCAAATGTCTTCTAAATATTGTAACTGTACCCGCATCCACCACTTCCTCTAAAAATTCATTCCACTCTCCATGTAAATATATTGCCCCTCCTGTCCTTTTTAAATCTTTCTCCTCTCACCTTGAAATTATACCCCATACTCGTGAAGTCCCCCACCCTAGGGAAACGACACCTGCCATTCACTTTATTTATGCCCCTCATGATCTTATAAACTTCAATAAAGGCTATCTCTCAACTTCCTAAGCTCGAGTGGAAGAAATCCTGACCTTATAACTTAAACCTTCCATTTCCAGCAAAATTTTGGTAAATCTTTTCTGAACCCTCTCCAGCTTAATAATCCCTTTTTTACAAGCCTGGTCTGTCCAACCTTTCTTTACAAGGCAACCCATCCATTCCAGATTTTAACCAAGTAAATCATTTCTGAACTGCTTCCAACACATTTGCATCCTCCCTTAAGTAAGAAGAGCTCCTCATCCTCCTCATGTATTTGCCACAGAGGGAGTGCAGCAAATGTTCCCTTGTCTGATACCAGGACATTAAAGACATCTTGGAAATGACTGCCAGATACTCAGACCTCTTGGCATCATGGTAGCCCACAAACCCACCAACACACTAAAACAGCAGCTAATGAACTTGGAAGGCCTGATATAGACAACAAGTAAAATCAATGTCAATTACAAAATACCTAGCAAGAACTGTAACAAACACTATATTGGACAAATAGGCAGAAAACTAGTCACCAGGATACATGAACATCAAATAGCCACAAAAAGACATGATCCACTCTCACTAGTATCCTGACAGACAGATGAGGAAAGACACCACTTTGACTGGGACAACACACCCATCCTAGGACAAGCCAAACAGAGACAGGCACGAGAATTCCTAGAAGCATGGCATTCCAACCGGAAATCTATCAACAAACACATTGACTTGGATCTCATTTACCATTCCCTGAGAAATAGAACAGGAAAAGACATCACCACTGGAAATGACATCACCAACCCAAGGAAACCTAAACACATAAATTAAAAAGCGGGCCATACCACCAATGTTTCCCCGGAGACTACTGGTGATGTTACCTAGCGTGGTGATGAAACGTCTGAAAATTAACCTTCCAGCTCAGTGAGCAAACCCTGATAGCAGGACTGTCTACTGAGAAGAAAGTGAGTCATGTGGGCCTGCATTCATGAGAATTTGGAAGGACTGGATAGGATCTGATGTAAATGTATGAAATTCTAAAAGAGCTGGAGAGACTGGATGCAGGGATGAAGTTTCCCCTGGTTGAAAGAATCTAGAACCAGAGTCACAATCTTCAGATACAGATTAGGGCATTTTGGTCTGAGCGAGTGGCTAATCTTTGAAATTTGCAACTACAGAAGGGCCACACAATTGAGCATATTCCAGAAAGAGATAATAAATGTTTAGAAAATAAAAGTTATGGAGAGAAAGTAGAAGTGTGGTGTCAATCGACAGGATCTGCCATGATCATATTTAATGGCAGGACAGACTCAAAGGGCAGAATGGCCTATTCCTACTACCAGTTTCCAAGTTTCTCTAAGCACATGGGATTTCCTGAATGGTTTCCAATACCTAAGGAGCCTCATTTATATTACCTCTTTGAACTTGGATCTATGCAGCGTCTTTTTTGATCAGTAGAAGTCTTTTAATTAGCTACACTGACACATACAGAACACATTTACAAATGGTGACCTCTTTCATCGAATGAAATGTTATATCCACAGGAGCTAGAATCAGTATTTGTTGATGCCAAACATCATAAAAAGGGATTTTGTTTTCCCTTGGCTGGCAGGGGAATTTCTTATTCAGTATTGAGGTGAATAATCGATCTGCTGGCTTTGTTGATCCAGACTGACTGGTTTTAACTCACCATGAGTGGATCTCACAGGGCAGCAGTTCAGAATAAGGAGAATTGCCCAACTTGGATATCCAAGGTTGGTCACATTTTAAGCCAAAACACCTTCAGAGCAAAGTAAGCCATTCAGCCCATCAAGTCTGCTACAGTGAAAGGATGGCTGATCTGATAACCCTCAATTCCACTGTCCTGCCTTTTTTCCATAACTCTTACTGATTAAAAATCTGTCTCAGCCTTGACCATACTCAATGACCCAGAGTTGACTGCCCTCTAGAACATAGAACGTTACGTCGCAGTACAGGCCCTTCAGCCCTCACTGTTGTGCCGACCTGCGAAATTAATCTGATGCCCATCTAACCTACTCCGTGTCATTATTATCCATTTGTATGTCCAATGGCCATTTAAATGCCTTAACATCAGCGAGTCTACTCCTGTTACAGGCAGTGTGTTCCACGCCCCTACTACTCTCTGAGTAAAGAAACTACTCAAAATATCTGTCCTAAATCTACCACCCTCAATTTAAAGTTATGTCCCCTCGTGTTAACCTTCACTATCCGAGGAAAAAAGCTCTCACTATCCACCCTATCTATCTGCCTGATTATCTTAAGTAACTTGTCAATCTTCTTCTCTCCAATGAAAATTGCCTCAGTTCCCTCAGCTTTTCCTCATAAGACCTTCCTTCCATACCAGGAAACATCCTCGTAAATCTCCTTTGAACGCTTTTCAAAGCTTTCACATCCTTCCTATAAAAGCGGTGATCAGAATTGCACACAATACTCCAGGTGCGGCCCTACCAGTGTCGGACTGAGGCATGACCTTGTTGCTCCGAAACTCAATCCCCCTAACAATAAATGCCAAAACACCATATGCCTTCTTAACAACCTTATTCACCTGGGTTGCAACTTTCAGGGATTTATGCACCTGGACACCGAGATCTCTCTATCCACATACACTGCCAAGAATTTTACCATTAGCCCAGCACTGTGCATTCCTGTTATTTCTTCCGACGTGAGCTACCTCACACTTTTCCCCATTAAACTCCATTTGCCACTTCTCAGCCCAGGTCTGCAGCTTGTCTATGTGCCTCTGTAACCCACAACATCCATTGACACTATACACAATTCTGCCTACCTTAGTGTCATCCTCAAATTTACTAATCTGTCCTCCTACACCCGCCTCCAGATCATTTATAAAAATGACAATCAGCAGTGGCCCCAAAACCGAACCTTGCAGCGCACCACTAGTAACTGAGCTCCAGGATGATCATTTCCCACCCTCTGTCTTCTTTCAGCCAATCTCTGATCCAAACCGCTAAATCACCTTCAATCCCGAAACTCCTTATTTTGTGCAATAGTCTACCATGTCGAACCTTATCACATACATAACTGAAGTCCATATACACCACATCAACCACCTTACCTTCATCCACCTGTTTTGTCATCTTCTCAAAGAACTCAATAACATTCTTTAGTGAATAAAGTGAAGCAAGACCTACCCTTCACAAAACCATGTTCACTATCCCTAATCAGATTATTCTTTTCCAGATGATTATAAATCCTATCCCTCATAACCTTTTCCTATACCTTACCCACAACCGAAGTAAGGCTCACTGACGTATAATTATCAGGGTTGTCCCAACTCCCCTTCATAAACAAGGGAACTACATTTATGATCCTCCAGTCTTCTGGCACCACTCCTGTCAACAATGATGACATAAAGATCAAAGCCAAAGGCTCTGCAATCTCCTCCCTGGTTTCCCAGAGAATCTGAGGATGAATCCCATCTGGCCCCAGGGTCTTAGCTATTTTCAGATCTTCCAAAATTGCTGAAACCTGCTGTTTGTCAACCTCAATCCCATCTAATCTTGTAACCTATACCTCCCGTATTCTCACTAACACTGCCCTTTTCCAATGGGAATACTGACAAGAAGTATTCATTAAATGCTTCCCCTATGTCCTCAGATTCCACACATAACTTCCCTTTACTGTCCTTGATTGGCCCTAATCTTACTCTAGCTGAAAAATCGCAGCAGGTCAGGCAGCATCCAAGGAACAGGAGAATCGACGTTTTGGGCATAAACCCTTCTTCAGGATTCCTGAAGAAGGGCTTATGCCCAAAACGTCGATTTTCCTGTTCCTTGGATGCTGCCTGACCTGCTGCGCTTTTCCAGCAACACATTTTCAGCTCTGATCTCCAGCATCTGCAGTCCTCACTTTCTCCTAATCTTACTCTAGTCATTCTTTTATTTTGCATTTACCTATAGAAGGCCTTAGGGTTTTCCTTGATTCTAGCCACCAACAACTTCTTATATCCCCTCCTGGCTCTTCTTAGCTCTCTCTTTAGATCTATTCTGGCTAACTTATAACTCTCAAGGTCCCTAACTGAGCCTTCATGCCTCATCCTCACATAAGCCTTCCTCTTCCGATTGACAAGAGCTTCAACTTCTTTAGTAAAGCATGGCTTCTTCTCTCCATAAGTACCTCCCTGCCTGATAATTATATACTTATCAAGAACCTGCAGTAGCTGTTCCTTGAATAAGCTCCACATTTCAAGTGTGTCCATCCCCTGTAGTTTCCTTCCCCATTCTATGCATCCTAAATCTTGCCTAATCACATCATAATAGCCTTTCCCCAGTTATACTTTTCACTGCGGTACATATCTATCCCTGCTCATTGCCATTGCAAATATAACTGAATTGTGGTCACCATCACCAAAGTGCTCACCTACCTCCAAATCTAACACCTGGCCGGGTTCAGACCCCAATACCAAATCCAATATGGCATCGCCCCTTGTTGGACTGTCTCCATACTGTGTCAGAAAACTCTCCTGCACACATTGAACAAAAACCGACCCATATAACTTACTTGAACTATGGCATTCCCAGTCAATATTGGGGAAGTTTAAGTCTCCCATAACAACTACCCTGTTACTCTCGCTCCCATTGAGAATCATCTTTGCTATCCTTAAAGAATTCCACAGGTACAGTACTCTCTGAGAGAACAGATTTTTCCTCATCTCTGTCTTAAAGGACCAACCCCTCATTGTGAGATTATGCCCTCTGGTCTTCGAAGGGTCCACAAAGGGGGGCAAGTTTCTACAAGCACCCTGTCAGGTCCCCTAAGAATCTTATACATTTTAAGAATGTCGTCTCTCATTCTCCAAATTCCCCTGAATACAGATCCAACTGACTCAATCTCTCCTCAGAAGAAAATTGCTCGAAATCAACTCATGAATCTTGTCTCTAGACTGCCTCCAATGACAATGTATCTTTTCTTCAATAATATTTGCTCACATTATTCCAACTGCAATCGAACTGGTGCATGGTAATGTTTGAGTTGTTCCTCATGTTCCATTTGTGGAAGAAGGGGCTACATTTTCCCTGGTCTGTCCTCAATCGGGAGACACAGTAACCTTTACCTGGAACCTGTCTCAAAGTAACCTTTTCTACGGTCTGATCAAAGGTCTTTGCCCCATAACTGCAGGGGAGACATTAAACACAACAGAGGCATAGCACTGACAATCCAAGAGCCAGTCTTGAGTCTGGACAGCTATTTTAATCACCACAGTCCCATTAGAGAATGAGGTGACTGGCTGTGGTTTAACCATAAGAGTTACTATGCCTCAGATGAGATCAAGGAGGTGCAGGAATTGAACCCATGCTGTTGGCACTATTCTAAATCGCAAACCAGCCAACTAGCTAAACGAGCTAACCAATCCTCAGGGAGTAAAGGCTCAGTGGTCTAGCTATGCTGCACTTTTGCCATGTCTTCCAAGCCCGATGGGCTGAGATATTTACCTGCATCTGAGTGAGTGCAGCGACAGGTTGACTGTGAATCGCAGGTCATTCGGACCGAGAAAAAAATACAAAACAGAAACTGCTTCTCTGCGTCTTACAATCTTATTCTCCGCAACCACCTGATGAAGGAGCAGTGCTCTGAAAGCTAGTGCTTCCAAATAAACCTGTTGGACGATAACCTGGTGCTGTGTGATTTGTAACTTTGCTTCTCTGCATCATTCTGCTCCTTATTTTAAAACTGTTTGACAGTGGACCCCTGTTGATCTGAAATTCTGCCCATTCGGAATGGCAAAGTTGAGGGGCTCAGGCAATTTTTGTTATCAGCCAATAGAGGCTGGTCCTGTTTATGGGAGATCCCACAAAAACAAGGCAGGATTGGTGCTTGCTGATTTCTTAACTTCCTGAGAAGTTCCTGGATAAATGCATGATGACAAAATAAAAACGGAGCGTGTAAATTCAGGAATATATAACATCACTGGCACTTCCCCTCTGTGGAAAACAACAAGTGTTGGAAATGGTGGTGTATTCCACAGGAAATAGTTCGACATGGAGAGTAGAACTTGCTTTTGGGAAAAGTAAAATGAAATCCATGTGTGAATAATACTGGCAGAAAAAAAATGCATTGTCAATTCAAGAGGGAAAGGAGAGGACTGCAGTGATTAATTAGCATATTATCTGTCTCTAAAAGGATGAAATTGTTCCCTTTGGAAACAGCATCAGGTAAAATACTTAAAGACAAAATCACTGAAACTTCACCTGATGAAGCACTAGCCCGCCGAAAAACTTTTAATTTTAATTAAACCTGTTGGACTATAACCTGGCGTTGTATGACTTTGTCCACCCCAGTCCAACACTGGCACCTCCACATCATCACTGTATCTTCAGTACAGGAGGGGCTTTCTTGGACATTCCTAGCTCCACAGTGGAGTTGTTTACTCTAATCTCTATTTTTTTCTTCAATATAACTCTCCTTCACGGGTTTATTCTCTTTTAAATCCCATAATTCATTCAGCTTGAAGGGGCAATTATGCTAATGAATTTCATATCCGAAATAATCTTTTTTTGTGTACGAATAAAATTCCTTCAAGCCTTCTTCTTTGTGACTCGAACGCTAAGTATCCCTCTGGTTTAGATTTGGACTTCCTCCCAGCAACCTCTTCCCGTACTCAGCGCAAAAAGGACTTATCATAAGGAGACACATGTCAAGTTCACAACATTATTCACACAGCAAATGGAATGAGCTGTCATGTGACCAACAGTTTGTGTCAGCTACGCAATTGGTGCAGGAACACCAGTGTCGTGTTTAGTTTTCTGGAGCTGTCATCACAGATTTTGGACAAAGGAAAAAACTAGCCTTTGCATTGATCTTGGGAAATCTCAAAGTATTTTACAGCTAATTAAAGACGTTTAAAGTATCACAACGTGAAGATACACACCAGCAACTTTTCAGGACAGCAAACTCCAAACAAAGTTACGGGCTTGTTTTTGACTGGCCTAGACTCAATGGGCCGAAGGGTCTTTTACTTTTTAAAATTGATTTCGTGGGATATGGGCATCGCTGGCTGGGCCAGCATTTATGGCCCTTCCCTAGTTGCCCCTTGAGAAGGTGGTGGTGAGCTGCCTTCTTGAACCACGATGAGGAGGTGTGATGTTGGACTGGGGTGGACAAAGTTGAAATTCACACAACACCTGGTTATAGTCCAACAGGTTTATTTGGAAGCACTAGCTTTCTTGAACCGCTGCAGTGTGCCCGCTGTGCATTGACCCACAATGCCATTGGGCCAGGAATGTCAGGATTTTGACCCAGTGACAGTGAAGGTACGGCGATATATTTGTTGGACGGGATCCTGAGGAACAGGATTTACGTGTATTTGGAAAGACAAGGACTGATTAGGGATAGACAAATGGCTTTGTGCGTGGGAAATTATGTCTCACAAACTTGATTGAGTTTTTTGAAGAAGTAACAAAGAGGGCAGAACAGTGGATGTGATCTATATGGACTTCAGTAAAGAGTTCAACAAGGTTACCTCAGATTACAACAGGATCTTGAGCAGATGGGCCAATGGGAGAAATGGCAGGTGGTGTTTCATTTAGATAAATGTAAGGTGCTGCATTTTGGAAAAGCAAATCAAAGCAGGACTTGTACGCTTAATCGTATTGTCCTGGGGAATGTTGCTGAGCAAAAAGACCTTGGAGTGTAGGTTCATATCTCCTTGTAAATAGAGTCGCAGGTCGATCGGATAGTGGAGAAGGCATTTGGTATGCTTTCCTTTATTGGTCAGACCATTACGTATAGGAGTTGGGAGGTCATGTTGCAGCTGTACAGGACATTGGTTAGGCCGCTGTTGGAATATTGCGTGCAATTCTGGTCTCCTTCCTATCGGAAGGATGTTGTGAAACTTGAAACGGTTCAGGAAATATTCTCAGGATGGTGTCAGGATTTGAGGATTTGAGCTATAGGGAGAGGTTAAATTGGCTAGGGGTGTTTTCTCTGGAGTGCCAGAAGCTGAGGGTTGACCTTATAGAGGTTTATAAGATCATGAGGGGCATGGATAGGATAAATAGATAACGTCTTTTCCCTAGGGTGGGAGAGTCCATAACTAGAGGAGAAAGTGAGGGCTGCAGATGCTGGAGATCAGAGCTGAAAATGTGTTGCTGGAAAAGCGCAGCAGGTCAGGCAGCATCTAAGGAACAGGAGAATTGACGTTTCGGGCATAAGCCCTTCTTCAGGAACTAGAGTGCATAGGTTTAAGGTGAGAGGGGAAAGATATAAAAGAGACCAAAGGGGCAACTTATTCACGCATAGGGTGGTGTGTGTATGGAATGAGCTGTCAGAGATGCTGGTATAATTACAACATTTGAAAGGCATCTGGATGGGTATATGAATAGGAAGGGTTTAGAGGGATATGGGCCAAGTGCTGGCAAATGGGACTAGATTAAAATAGGATATCTGGTTGGCATGGACGAGTTGGACCAAAGGGTCTGTTACCATGCTGTACATCGCTATGACTCTATGACCCTCTGAAGAGATCCCACCCAGAGTGTGTTTATGTGAGTATGTGAATGAATGTGTGAGTGAATGTTTGTGCGTATTTTTGAGTGAATAAATGTAATTGTGTGAATGTGTGTGCATGCATGTATGCTCATGCATGTG
>NC_057720.1:6959178-6965129 GCF_004010195.1 Chiloscyllium plagiosum
AGTGTGTGAATGTGTGTGTGTATTGTATGTGTGTGTAACAGAGTGTGTGTATGAAAGAGTGTGTGAATGTATCTGTGTGTGTGTGTGAGAGTGTGCGAGTGTGTGTAACAGACTGTGTGTATGAAAGAGTGTGTGAATGTATCTGTGTGTGTGTGTGAGAGTGTGCGAGTGTGTGTAACAGACTGTGTGTATGTGTGTGTGTAACAGATTGTGTGTGTGTGTGTGTGTGTGCGCCACATCAATCACAAGCGGACAGTGCAAGCCATGATGCATGTGATGCCTTGATGCCTGGAGATGCTGCATCTGGAGTATGATTGACGTTATTAAGGCTGAGTGGAGAGGCAGCATGGAAGGGAAAAGCAGGAGAAGGATAGATCTATCCCCCTGGGCAGTGACTATGTGTTCACACACCCATTGAGGGAGAATGTGACTGTCATAAAATACGACTGACAAGCCAGCAGCGGGTCAGCAACCAATGAGCAAAACTCTCTCTAAAATCTTACCAACAAAGTGATTGCTGAGAGAGCAAGAGATGCTAATCCCATTATTCTCCATCTCTGAAAAAATCAGAGCAGTCATGTTGTCAGACCATCAACAGTTTGAGGCTCCCTCAAATTCACATTCCTCCTTGATGTGATCATATATTAGGATCATTTATTGGCCAATATATTAGAATTCTCTTTCTAACAACAGGATTGGATCAGAATCATCAAAAAGATTGCAGCGGTTTAAAGAAAAGATCCCTTTCCCTGGGCATCAGAGGATGGACAATAAATACGGCTTTGCCAGAGCCCTCACACGTCCTGAGAACAAATAAAATAAAAGAGGGATCATCTTTCATTGCAACGTCTTTAATGAAAGAAGACCATTGTGAAAAGGCCTAAGTGCAACCAATCAGTCCAGACTTGGGGAACGGGATTGTGCAGTTAATCTCTGTTGAGACAGAGAGCGATGGCACCATTTAAAAAAAAACGCAGCGTAAAGCTTCAAGAAATGAAGCTGTGGCGATCTCAATGGAAGGAGATAAAAGTGTAGAGAATAACTGACAGAAACGACCTTTAGCTCCCCAGCTCCTTGAATTGACATGAGTGAATTCATGTGCAGGGAAATGGAGCTAATTGCCAAGAAATATCAGGACATGGAAAAAAAATTGCAGTGAATCCAAACAAATAAAATTGAGATTTGTTTGAAAGGCTCTTGCAACAGAAAGGGTACACCATTGTGCAGCTGCAAACATAAAGTGATACTTCCTGCCAATTTTAATAAGGTAGAACTACAAGTATCTCATGGTGAATGGTTCAGGACAGTGAGGCAGATGGTGAAGATCTCCAAAACCTGGCTTGATTAACCATCACTTGGACCTGGGAAGTATTTGACGTTTTTGCGATAAGATTCCTAAAGAAGGATTTGAGTTGTACCTCCTACATTTTAGAGACAAAAATATTAAGGTGATACTTAATATTACCTACTGGTGCTAAATCTACTCACTTTTAACATAATGGTTACAATAATCGTTTGGTATTATAGAGCTTGAGAATTGTTTAAAAAAATATACATTTTTTTCAAATATTCTTGTCTTGCACTCATCAAGACAATTAGAAATGATTCTGTGTTTGGACTGCCTTTGTTAAATAGTCTGCTAAGAATGAACTCTGACAATTGATTTAAGTTTGCAATTCAGAATCGCAGTGTGGTGCACTTGTGAAACTGGAAGCGACATATATTCCCTGTCCTTTGCATGCAGAAAGAGTATTGTGTCTGTTTCAACTCAACACAATGGGCAATAATCATTCCCCCTTTGTTCAGGCCTCAGGACAATACTTTGAACATTTAGAGTCAACTTGCCTGCTTTGAATTTAAACCAACCTTAGCAGTTACCTGTCAGTCATCATCTAATGCATTCATTTTCTATGGCGATGCCTCTACCAATCCGAGACCACTTGACAAACACTTTGCTTAAACTTCACAAAAAATGTTGTTCCCTTTACACTGGCACTTCTTGCAAATTGTCCTGATGATTGCAAGATGAAAAGGCAGTAAAGATGGCACACTGTATGTTGGCCTCCACAGTGAGAGGGTTCAAGTACAGGTACAAGGATAGATTGCTGCAATTATTCAAAGTATTGGTAAGGCCACACCTGGAATATTGTGTGCAGTTTTGGTGCCCTTATCTGAGGAAGGATATTCTTGTTAAAGAGGGAGATCAGTGAAGGTTTACCGGATATACTGTTCAGATTAAGGATCACGGGACAGCAAAGTTAACTCTGATTTCTTCCCACAGATGTCACCAGACCTGCTAAGTTTTTCCACCAACTTCTGTTCTTGTTTCAGATTTCCAGCATCCGCAGTTCTTTCAGTTTTTTACCAGAGTGATTCCTGGACGGACATATGAGGAGAGATTGAGCCAGTTAGGGTTGTACTCACCGAAGTATATGAGAAGTGAGGATTGGGATTCCATAGAAATTCATAAACTACTAACAGGATCAAACAGGTTAGATTCAGGAAGGATGTTTCTAATAGAGGGGGGAGCCCAGAACCAAGGGTCATAGTTGAAGGGTGTAGGGTAAACTTTTTAGGGATAGGGCTATTTAGGACTGAGATGAGGAGAAATCTCTTCAGTCAGAAAGCTATGAGCCTGTGGATTTCACTATCACAGAAGGTGGCAGATGGAATACAATGAATGATGGAGCAGGTTCAAGGGGCTGAGTGGTCAACTCCTGCTCTCATTTTCTACGTTACAATGTTTTTATGTTCTTTAAAAAGTTCAACAAAATATGTCCTTTCCGCAATACTCATGTTTACAAAAGCATAAATAATAAATGACACGAGAAGAAATAACATTGAAATTTCATCATGATCTTGAAAAGTCAAGATTATTTAAATGTATGAACTGTATGACATTTTACAAAACTAACCCCTCTTGACTATGGCCATACTACAATCAAAATGTTCTACCTCACCCAAGTGAGAAGTGAAACAGTGTCAGAATTTACATTTGATGCAGTGTAGTTTGGCCTGAAGAGAAATAAAAGGTTAAATGGCATTCCATACCGTGCAGAGAATCAACCATAGGTGCTCAGGTTTGTGTAAAGTTTTGTAGCTTAGCTGCCTGTTGCAGTGGTTGTGAGTATGTTGGCCGAGCTGGGAAGTTAGTTTGCAGATGCTTTGTTCCATGGCTAGGTGACATCCTCAGTGCTGTGGAACCTCCTGGGAAGTGTGTACTGTGTCAGTTGGCATTTATTTGGTTTCGTTCCAACTGCTTCCAGTTGGCAGTTCCGGTTGTTCATTATCATGGCTGGTCTAGGTCAATGTGCTTGTGGATGGAGTTCGTGGCTGAGTGCCATGCTTCTAGACATTCTCTGGCTGCCCTCTGTTTAGCTTGTCCTATTGTTGCTGTGTTACCGCAGTCAAATTTGTGGGCCTCGACATCTGTATGTATAACTACCAGGTAGAGTTGGTCGTGGTGTTTCATGGTTAGTTGATGTTCACACAGACGTATCTATACACACAGACAAGAACCACAACTTCAACTGGGCTCACACAACAATTATAGGTCAAGTTAAACAGAGGACAGCCAGAGTTTCTAGAAGCATGGCATTCAGCCACGGACTCCATCAATAAACACATAGACCTAGACCCAATATATCAACCTCTGAAACAGACAACTGAAACCAGCATCCAGAAGCAGTGGGAACGGAACCAAATAAATTCAAACCAACGAAGTACAGGAGTGGTTCACAGGAGGGTCCACAGCACTGAGGATGTCATCTCGACAGGGGACAAAACATCTGCAAACCAACTTCCCAGCCCAGCGAACATTCCCACAACAATGCAGCGTATCAATGTTTGGAATGAACTGATGTTTGAAGGTAGGTGGAGAAATAGGTGGAAGTGACAAAATCAAGCATGTCGATTTCAGAGTCACATGGGTTAAGGAGAGAGAAAGAAGGAAAATGTTACAGAGGCACAAAGTAGGAATCCCATGAGAAACAGAGTCGTAGAGTCATAGGGATGCACAGCATGGACCCTTCGGTCCAACTCATCCATGCCGACCAGTTTTTCTAACCTAATCCCATTTAGAGTCATAGCGTCATAGAGATGTACAGCATGGAAACAGACCCTTTGGTCCAACCTGTCCACGCCGACCAGATATCCCAACCCAATCTAGTCCCACCTGCCAGCACCTGGCCCATATCCCTCCAAACCCTTCCCATTCATATACCCATCCAAATGCCTCTTAAACCTCTATAAGGTCACCCCTCAGCCTCCGACACTCCAGGGAAAATAGCCCCAGCCTGTTCAGCCTCTCCCTATAGCTCAAATCCTCCAACCCTGGCAACATCCTTATAAATCTTTTCTGAACCCTTTCAAATTTCACAACATCTTTCCGATAGGAAGGAGACCAAAATTGCACGCAATATTCCAACAGTGGCTTAACCAATGTCCTGTACAGCCGCAACATGACCTCCCAACTCGTGTACTCAATACTCTGACCAATAAAGGAAAGCATACCAAACGCCTTCTTCACTACCCTATCTACCTGTGACTCCACTTTCAAGGAGCTGTGAACCTGCACTCAAAGGTCTCTTTGTTCAGCAACACTCCCTAGGACCTTACCATTAAGTGTAGATTTGCTTTTCCAAAGCAAAGATTTGCTAAGATTTGCTAAGATTTGCTTTTCCAAAATGCAGCACCTTGCATTTATCTGAATTAAACTCCATCTGCCACTTCTCAGCCCATTGGCCCATCTGGTCCAGATCCTGCTGTAATCTGAGGTAGTCCTCCAATTTTGGTGTCATCAACAAACTCACTAACTGTACCTCTTATGCTCGCATCCAAATCATTTATATAAATGACAAAAAGTAGAGGGCCCAGCACCGATCCTTGTGGCACTCACATGTATCCAAATGCTCTGTATTCCATGAGATCTAACCTTACTAATCAGTCTCCCATGGGGAACCTTGTCGAACGCCTTACTGAAATCCATATAGATCACATCTACTGCTCTGCCCTCATCAATCCTCATTGATACTTATTCAAAAAACTCAATCACATTTGTGAGACATGATTTCCCATGCACTCTAAACCCTTCTGATTATGTACCCATTCAGATGCCTTTTAAATGTTGTAATTGTACCAATCTCCATTTCCTTTGGTAGCTCATTCTATACACACACCACCTTCTGTGTGAAACATTTGCCCCTTTGGTCCCTTTTATGTCTTTCTGCTCTCACCCTCAACCTGTGCCCTCTAATTTTGGACATCCCTACCCTGGGAAATGCATCGTAGCTATTCACCCTATCCATGCCCCTCATGGAGTCGTAAAGTCATAGAGATGTACAGCATGGAAACAGACCCTTCTGTCCAACTCGTCCATGCAGACTAGAAATCCTAAATTAATCTCGTCCCCTTCCTATTCATGCACCCATCCAGATGCCGTTTAAATGCTGTAATTGTACCAGCCTCCACCACATCCTCTGGCAGCTCATTCCATACACGCATCATCCTCTGCGTGAAAAGGTTGTCCCTTCGGCCCCTTTTATATCTTTCCCCTCTCAACTTAAATATATGCTGCCTAGTTCTGGACTCCCCTACCCCAGGGAAAAGATTTTGTCTATTTATCCTATCCATGCCCCCCATGATTTTTAAACCTCTATAATGTCACCACTCAGCCTCCGACTCTCCAGGGAAAATAGCCCCAGCCTATTCAACCTCTCCCTGTATATCAAACCCTCCAATGCTGGTAATATGCTGAAGTTCAATTAGGTACAATTTCTCATTCGTTTGGCCAAACTGGTCCTCACCCTTAACAATTTCTCCTTCGAATCCTCCCAATTCCTCCAGACCAAAGGGGTAGCCATGGGCACACGTATGGGCCCCAGCTATGCCTGTCTCTTTGTTGGCTACGTAGAACAGTCGATCTTCCGTAATTACACCGGCACCACTCCCCA
>NC_057720.1:6966082-7055814 GCF_004010195.1 Chiloscyllium plagiosum
CCCTCCTCTAGCTTATCTATCCACACTTCAGGCTCTCTGCTTTTATTCCTGGTGAAGGGTTTTTGCCCGAAACGTCGATTTTCCTGCTCCTCGGATGCTGCCTGAACTGCTGTGCTTTTCCAGCACCACTCTAATCCAGAATCTGGTTTCCAGCATCTGCAGTCATTGTTTTTTCCACAATTGAGGTTGTGACAAATCTCATTTAACCCACTGCAGGGGCCCAGTAGGGATGAAGATTGATGGTTTTTTGATTTTCACCAGGTCTGACTGGAAGAAATCGCAGCTCCATCAGGACTTAACATTAATTTAGCGTTCTGAAAGCATTCGGAAGAGATCAAGCTGGGTGCCAGTGTGTACATGTGGAAGCTAATCTTATCAAAGATCGTGTTCTCGTGAGCTGGTAAAATGGAAGTTGGGAAGCTTGATGTAATGACGACCTTGAGGGAAGAGAACCCATGGCAGGAGATACTCTGATTATGTCATTAAAGATTCATTCTGTTACATCAAAAAATGGGTTGGGATGAGAAAGATCCTTTTGCATAATGGATCCTTCGGGGTTTTCACTGGGCGAATGTCAAAAGGATGTTTCCTCTTGTGGGAGAATCGAGAACTAGGGGTCATAGTTCAAAGATATGGGGTTACCCATTTAAAGCGAAGATGAGAAAATAATTTTATTCTCGATTCCTTTCTTCAAAAGGTAGCGGATGCAGAATCCTTAAACATTTTTAAGGTAGAGGGAGATAGCGTCTTAATGACCGAGGGGATGAAAGATTATCTGGAGATACGCAGGAATGCACAGCTGAAATCAGGTTAGTCCATGATCTTATTGAATGGGGGAGCAGGCTTGAAGGATCTAGTAGCCTACTCTTGATTATATGTTGATATGGATCTCCTCTTTCTCAACCCACACCAATTCTCAATTTCCACCATAATATGCAGACTTCTCAATAATGTATAATACTTTACCAAGCCAACCATTCGACCATGTCGAGTAAAGGCCAGATTAACTAGTTAATCTTCAATTAATCATCTACTAACTAACTAATCAATCTTCAGCCAAGATTACTTTGATAGTGCCTTCCAAGTCCATGACCACTATCGCCCAAAGGGCATGGACAGCTGATATGTGGGAAATCCACTATCTACAAGTTCCTTTCCAATCACACACCGTCCTGACATGAAAATGTATCTCTGTTCCTTCACTGTTGCTGGATCAAAGTCCTGGAGCTAACTCAAGAACAGCACGGTACTATTTACATCACATGGATTGCAGAAGTTCAAAAAAGGAACTCAATACCATCTTTCAAAGTCCAATCAGAGATGTGCATTAAATGCTGGACTCAGCAAGGGACACCCATATGGCTTTGTGTTTATAAAGACATTGAAGATGTTCTCACGCAGTTGAAATATGTTCTGACACGTTCCTCAGCAAATGTCAGAGCTCTCACAGTCAGGCTCTCACTCAAGTTCACTTCTGAGATACAACATTCATCTTGATATTGATTTTTGCCTGTGGTCCTCACCTCCTGCCAGATCCCTTCATTGCAAATGAATGACTGTTCACTTACCAACCTCGTTACTTCTCTTTTCTATAGACTTTGAGGTTGGCGAGATAGACAGTGGTCCAAACAATGCAGACAAACGCACCTTCCTAATACATCTCGATACCTGACTAACTGAGTACTTTATCTAAAATAAAATTGCGCCTTCCTGAAACTTGCAAAGAGGTTATTTTATGTAATGTTCTACTGTTGACATTGAAACAAGATTAATTTACAGTCTCCCATTTTACGCCGTTTAAGTTGCTTAAACTAATTATTGGAAAATGCGTTCCCATTTTATAGCCCAACTTATCAACTGTAAATGACCATGCTGAACTTAAAGCAAAAAGGAGCAGTGTTCTACCAGCTCCGTGGTTGCAATATATATATAATTATCAAGCAGTTACCACAAAAATAGACTCAACAGCCACAAGTAGGAGGATTGCTGCCTCCACAATTAGTTTTGTTACTGCTGTTTGCTATTCCATCTGGTATTAATCAACATCACTGCACTAGTCTCACTGCATTCAGAAAGCTCTGCATTAAATTAATGCAAAGTAAATTTAAAGCAGATATTACGAGAACTTCTTTACTTTAAATAGCAATAAATGTTTAGCATAGGCTGCAGGGCAGAAAAGATCAAAAATATCAAGACATTTAAATTGCAGCTTGATGCTGTAATTGGAGCATAATGTAATGACATCAACAAGCAGCTGAAGGCATCGGGCCCCAGCAGTATTCCGGTTACAGATCTGAAGATTTGTGATTCAGAATTAGCCGCAACTTCAGCCAAGATGTTCCAGCAAAAACTCAGGTCTATCCTGGCCGCAAAAAGCAGGGTGAACCCAATGGACACTTACTACCCTTCCTGTTTTCTCTCAATCCTCAGCAAAGTTCTGATGGTGCTGCACAGCTGCAAATGCACAGCCACAACCTGCTCACTGTTTAAAGAAGGATCACTGGACTCGAAATGTTCAGCTCTGCTTGCTCTCCACAGATGCTGCCAGAGCTCTGGCAATTTCTGTTCTTATTTGTTTCAGATTGTCAACATCTGCAGCTCTCTGTTTTCGCTTCTTATACTTGCGCAGCTTGGGTTCCATACTTGTTCAGTGATGCCCAGCTTGGGTTCTGCCAGGGCCACTCAGCTCCTGACCTCATGACAGCCTTGATCTGAACATGGACAAGGGAGCGAAATTGCAGAGGAGAGGCGAGAGTGCCTGCCTTTATAGAAAGGCTGTACTTGACTGTGAATGTCATCAAGGAACTCCAGGAGATAGTGAAGACTGCAGATGCTGGAGGGCCAGGGTGGATAAAGTGTTGGGCTAGAAAAAGCATAGCTGCTCAAGCAACATCTGAGGAGCAGAGGAGTCGATATTTAAGGTTGGAACCTTTCATCAAGGAACTCTAGCAATCATGGAGTCATAAAATCCCTACAGTGTGGAAGCAGGCCATTCAGCCCATCAAGTCCACACAGACCCTCTGAAGAACATCCAGTTCCTGACATAACCCCTACCCTACTCCCGTAACCCTGCATTTCTCATGGCTATCCACCCAGCCTACACATCCTTGGGCACTACAGGATAATTGATCATGGCCAATTCATCTAATCTGCACATCTTTGGACTGTGGGAGGAAACACATGCGGACACAGGGAGAATGTGGAAACTTTACACAGACAGTTGCTGAATTGAAACTAGGTCTCTGGCACTGTGAGGCAGCAGTACTAACCATTGGATCACTGTGCTGCCCTGTCAATGGGAACCAGGAAACACCTTTCAACTAGTTGCAGTCTTACATAAAATATAGAACATAGAACAGTACAGAGCAGTACAGCACAGTACAGGCCCTTCGGCCCTTGATGTTGTGCCAACGTTTAATCCTACCTGACCATGTATATGATGGTTAGAAGTTCTGGACTTTGGTTGCAGGAGATCCTTGGTATAATGTCCAAGACCCAAAAACCTTCAGCTGCTTTATCAATGACCTTCCATCCATCATGAAGTCAAAATTGGGATCTTTCCTGATGATTGCACAATATTTAACACCATTCACAGTTCCTCAGATAGTTAAGTAGTCTGTATTCAGATGCAGCAAGACCCGTACAATATTCAGGTTGGGGCTGAAAAGTGGCAGGTAATATTCACAGCACACATGTGCCAAGCAACCACTATCTCCAGCAAAAGAGAATCTAACACCTTTAACATTCAATAGGGTTACCATCACTGAATCCCTTCCCATCAATACCTTGGATTTTATTATTGACTAGATATTGAACTGGGTGGAGGTGGGTACTACAGATGCTGGAGATTAGAGTCCAGATTAGAGTGGTGCTGGAAAAGCACAGCAGGTCAGGCAGCATCCTAGGAGCAGGAAAATTGGCCATTATTTAAGAAAGGTGGTAAGGACAAAGCAGAACGTTAGACTGGTGAGCCTGATGTTGGTGGTGGGCAAGTTGTTGGAGGGAATTCTGAGGGACAGGATGTACATGTATTTGGAAAGGCAAGGACTGATTCGGGATAGTCAACATGGCTTTGTGCGTGGGAAATCATGTCTCACTAACTTAATTGAGATTTTTGAGGAAGTAACAAAGAGGATTGATGAGGGCAACGCGGTAGATGTGATCTATATGGACTTCAGTAAGGCATTCGACAAGGTTCCCCATGGGAGACTGATTAGCAAGGTTAGATCTCATGGAATACAGGAAGAACTAGCCATTTGGATACACAACTAACTTGAAAGAAGAAGATAGAGAGTGGTGGTGGAGGGATTTTTTCAGACTGGAGGCCTGTGACCAGTGGTGTACCATAAGGATTAGTGCTTTTTGTCATTTACATAAATGATTTGAACATAGGAGGTATAGTTAATAAATTTACAGATGACACCAAAATTGAAGGTTTGTGGAAAGCAAAAAAGGTTACCTCAGAGTACAACAGGATCTTGATCCAATGGCTGGTGGACCAGGGAGTGGCAGACGGAGTTTAATTTAGATAAACACAAGGTGCTGCATTTTGGAAATTCGAATCAGAGCTGGACTTATACACTTAATGGTAAGTTCCTGGGGAGTGTGGCTGAACAAAGAGACCTTGGATTGCAGATTCATAGCTCCTTCAAAGTGGAGTCGCAGGTAGATAGGATAGTGAAGAAAACGTTTGATACTCTTGCCTTTATTGGTCAGTGCATTGAATATAGGAGCTGGAAGGTCATGGTGCAGTCTTACAGGACATTGGTTAGACCACTTTTGGAATACTGCATTCAATTCTGACAGGAAGGATGTTGTGAAATTTGAAAGGATTCAGACACGATTTACAAAGATGTTACCAGGGTTGGAGGGTTTGAGCTGAATACACTGGGGGCTATTTTTCCTGGAGAGCTAGGGTTGAGGGTTGACCTTATAGAACATTGTAACATCATAGGGGCATAGGTAGTGTGAATGGCTAAGGTCTTTCCCCCAGGGTGGAAGAGTCCAAAAATAGAGGGCATAGGTTTAAGGTAAAAGGGGTAAGATTTAAAAGGGACCTAAGAGGCAACTTTTTCACACAGAGGGTGGTACGTGTATGGAATGAGCTGCCAGAGGACTTGGTGGAGGCTGGTAAAATTACAGAATTTAAAAGGCATCTGCTTGGGTGTGTGAATAGGAAGGGTTTAAAGGGATATGGACCAAGTGCTGGTAAATGGGACTGGATTAATTTAGGATATCTGGTCAGCATGGACGGGCCAGACTGAAGGGGCTGTTTCCATGATGTACAGCTGTATGACTTTTTCACTCTATAGGAGAAAGTGAGGACTGCAGATGCTGGAGATCAGAGCTAAAAATGTGTTGCTGGTAAAGCGCAGCAAGTCAGGCAGCATCCAAGGAGCAGGAGAATCGACGTTTCGGGCATGAGCCCTTCTTCAGGATTCCTGAAGAAAGGCTCATGCCCGAAACATCGATTCTCCTGCTCCTTGGATGCTGCCTGACCTGCTGCACTTTTCCAGCAACACATTTTCAGCTTTTTCACTCTATAATCAATATTCCTTCAGTTCTGTTGGGTCAAAATCCTGGAAACTCCCAAGTGCTGGATGTCTTGAAATGCATAAAGGTGGATAAATCCCCAGGACCTGATCAGGTGTAACCTAGAATTCTGTGGGAAGCTAGAGAAGTGATTGCTGGGCCTCTTGCTGAGATATTTGTGTCATCGATAGTCACAGGTGAGGTGCCGGAAGCCTGGAGGTTGGCTAACGTGGTGCCACTGTTTAAGAAGGGCGGTAAAGACAAGCCAGGGAACTATAGACCAGTGCACTTGACGACGGTGGTGGGCAATTTATTGGAGGGAATCCTGAGGGACAGGATGTACATGTATTTGGAAAGGCAAGGACTGATTAGGGATAGTCAACATGGCTTTGTGCATGGGAAATCATGTCTCACAAACTTGATTGAATTTTTTGAGGAAGTAACAAAGAGGATTGATGAGGGCAGAGCAGTAGATGTGATCTATATGGACTTCAGTCAGGCGTTCAACAGGTTCCCCATGGGAGACAGATCTCATGGAATACAGGGAGAACTCGCCATTTGGATACAGAACTGGCTAAAGGTAGAAGATAGAGGGTAGTGGTGGAGGATTATTTTTCAGACTGGAGGCCTGTGACCAGTGGAGTGCCACAAGGATCGGTGCTGGGACCTCTACTATTTGTCATTTACATAACTGATTTGGATGCGAGCATAGGAGGTACAGTTAGCAAGTTTGCAGATGACACCAAAATTGGAGGTGTAGTGGACAGCGAAGAGGATTACCTCAGATTACAACAGGATCTGGACCAGATGGGCCAATGGGCTGAGAAGTGGCATATGGAGTTTAATTCAGATAAATGCGAGGTGTTGCATTTTGGGAAAGCAAATCTTAGCAGGACTTATACACTTAATGGTAAGGTCCTAGGGAGTGTTGCTGAACAAAGAGACCTTGGAGAGAAGGTTCATAGCTCCTTGAAAGTGGAGTCACAGGTAGATAGGATAAATAGACAAAGTCTTTTTCCTCAGGTGGAGGAGTCCAGAACTGGAGGGCATAGGTTCAGGGTGAGAGCTGAAAGATATAAAAGAGACCTAAGGGGCAACGTTTTCACACAGAGGGTGGTACGTGTATGGAATGAGCTGCCCGAGGAAGTGGTGGAGGCTGGTACAATTGCAACATTTACAAGGCATTTGGATGGGTATATGAATGGGAAGGGTTTGAAGAGATATGGGCCGGGTGCTGGCAGGTGGGACTAGATTGGGTTGGGATACGTGGTCGGCATGGACGGGTTGGACCGAAGGGTCTGTTTCCAAGCTGCACATCTCTATGACTCTATGACTCTGTAACTGTGGGTGCCCTTCCACATTAAGGACTGCAGCAGTTCAAGAAGGTGGTTCACCACTGCCTTCTCTCGGACAACAGGGGATGAACAATCAATGCTGACATTCATGAAGGACTATTTTTAAAAAGCCATTCAGCCCCTCTGCGAACTTTCTGATGAAGCTGTCGACTTAGTTCCATTCCCCTGTCCTTCCTCCTTTTAGTTTTACCCTTTGCCTAACTCCTACCTTTCCCTGTTTTGACTACCTTTTAAAAATATTTCATGAATGATTTTCAACACTGCTTGAGCTAAACACTAGTGGGTGTAAATCAGTGTGAACATCTTGCATTTACGTGATACCTTGAACATAATTAGAAAGGAGCTTGATCAAACCAGACCATATCGGGCAACATTGGGCCAGGTGACCAAAACCTTGACAAAAAGATAAATCTTTTTGAATGTCTAAGCAAAGGGAAGAAAGGAGGGTGTTGTGCCCATGCTCTGAAGACTACAGTAAAGGAGTTTCAACGTCATCAAGTGACCCACAAATACACTTTGTGGTCTTAAAGTGTTTTCCCACTTGTGCCTATCACACCTTAGCAGCAGAATGAGCTGTTGTACATCTCATGGTGTAACACGCTGGTCTTTGTAAAAGCAGAACTTCAGACTTCCCATAAGCAGGATCGATGTGAATTGTACAATGAATGAGTAAGAAGCAAACGAGAAGCCTCTGATGATTCCCGGCCTCAGAGCAGATGTGGCAAGGAAACACCTTGGCCTGGCATGACTGGCCTGGCATGGTGGGCTTGTGGTGTGGCATGGTTGGCTTGCGGTGTGACATGGTGCCCTTCTCTCACCTCTCCCCCCAGGCGTGGCATCCTCTCAGCCACGCGGGGCACTCTTCTGATGGTATTTATCCTCAATAGGGCGGCACGGTGGCACAGTGGTTAGCACTGCTGCCTCACAGCGCCAGAGACCTGGGTTCAATTCCCACCTCAGGCGACTGACTGTGTGGAGTTTGCACATTCTCCCCGTGTCTGCGTGGGTTTCCTCCCGGTGCTCCCACAATCCAAAAATGTGCAGGTTTGGTGAAATGGCCATGGTAAATTGCCCATAGTGTTAGGTGTAGGGGAATGGGTCTGGGTGGGTTGCGCTTCGGCGGGTCGATGTGGACTTTTTTTCATTACTGTAAGTAATCTAAACTAACATGGTTAAAATCTGGTCATTGTCATCATGTTGTGTGTGAATTGGCAACTGCAATTCCTACATTACAAAACTGGCTAGAGTTCTTTGATTGCTCATTGTTTAAAAGTCACTTTGGGACATCTGCAAGCCATGAAACATGTTAAGTAAGTGCAAGTTCATTCTTCCTATTCCGACATTGCAACAGGTGAGTCCACAATGACCATCCGAAAAGGGCCCCAGGATAGTGCTGGATAATCTCAGTTCAGGCCTGGGGGAGGCTACGGGAGGCTGGAGAGCTGACAACGCCACAGTGAGTTTTCTGCATGTGAGACAAGAACACAGAACATGATTAACCATGTGTTTTGGCCTTCGCTGATCAATGGTGAAAGGTGATTGGTTGTGAGGTGAAGCCATGGTGATGACCAATACTGATTTAGCTTGGCTCATGGACAAAGAATGGGGGATTTAGAGGAAAGCCAAATCAGGTCATTCTGTGGCAGTGCCACTGGATTCGGTGAAGGGGTAAATACATTGAGGAAATTGCAACACTAGATGGATCACAATGGATCAATGTAAAAGAATTGTTGGGGTTTATATCACTTGACATTCCTGATGAAGGGCTCCAGCCCGAAACGTCGATTTTCCTGCTCCCCGGATGCTGCCTGGCCTGCTGTGCTTCACCAGCACCACATTCTCAATTCTGTAGGACGTAACATGTCATTCCATTTGTGATCCAGAGACCCAAGTGAATGGTCTGGAGGCATGGGTTCACCATCGCATCTGGTGGAATTTAAATTAAACTTATAAGCTGAAAAGGGAAAATTGTATCCTAGTGAAGGTGCCTGTGACCACTATTGTGAAACCCCACCTGATTCATGGATTTCGTTTCAGGAGGGCAATCTACTATTCTTACTCAGTCTGGCCTATGTCAGACTCCAGACTGACAACAATGTATTTGACCCCTAACTACCCTCTGAGAAGGCCAAAATAGATGCCTAGATTAAGGCAATTAGGAATGGGGAACAAATGCTAGCCTCAGCAGCAATTAACATAACACACAATAACATATCTTTTTTAAATAAAAGATTTTCAAGTGCAGTTTTTTTTATTCATTCACAGGATTAAAGTGTCACTGGTATTTTTTGCCCATCACTAATTGCCCCAGAGAGCAGTTAAGAGTCAACCACATTGTCTGGAGTCACATGTCGGCCAGACCAGGTAAGGATGGAAGATTTCCTTCCCCGGAGGACATTAGTAAACGAGATGGGTTTCCCCTGACAATGCATTCATGGTCACCATTAGACTCTTAATCACAGACTTTTGTTGAATTCAGATTTCACCGTCTGCCATGGTGGGATTCAAACCCAGGTCCCCAGAACATCTCCTGTCTAATAATAAATCAAAAAGTGTGATAGTGGAAAAGCACAGCCAGTTAGGCAGCATCCGAGAAGCAGGAGAGTCGACATTTCAGTCATAAGCTCTTCATCATTTCTGATGAAGAGCTTGTGCTTGAACTGTTGATTCTCCTGCTCCTCGGATGCTGCCTGACCTGCTGTGCTTTTCCAGCACCACACTTTTTGAATCTGATCTCCAGCATCTGCAGTGCTCACTTTCTCCCAGGTCAGTGATAATACCAGTGGACCATCTCCTCCCCTTAATCACTGATCATGCAATGTTAGAAATGCAACAACCAATTTGTTCATTGAAAGGCCCCACAAACATCAATATAATTGTTAGCCAGGTATCTTTTTTTTAATGGATTTTGGGTAAGAGATGAGCATTGGCTTGGGCACAAAGATGATCAATTTTAGTTAAGAGCTTTGTGGTAAATGTAAAACCTGAATAGCATTGAAGTGAAATCCGACTGAGGGGAAAACGCTGCAGGAATTCTGCACTTATACCGGAGAAAGGCTTTGTGAATTTGTGGCAAACCATGGTTCACCTCCTTGTTTAAAAATAAGGATGATTTTATAACAGGGTTAATAAGTCACCTCATTTTTCTTTCACTGAGCTTGATGCTAGCTGCACTCTCTAACCTTTAGACAATAAACGCCTCTGCACTTGGGAGTCAGTAACTAAGATAACAGTAGCTGTTTCAGGCAATTTACAGTGTCCAAATCCAAGGGTTAAAATTGTGAGATAATCACTAATAAATAACAAGAAATGCAGAAAAGTCACCTCAACCCAGAAAGTGATTAAAATATAATACTTGCTATCATAGGGATAAGGTAAAGCAAATAGTAAGGGTGATTGGGTAGACAGGAAGGAGAATGGAAGGTTACGCTGATAGCATGAGAAGGCTCTTTTTAAAATTTGTTTCACAAGTGCAAAGCCCGTGCAACCCAGTAATAGCCTCCTCATATTCCGAGTTTAAGCCGAGTTAGTGTGCCAAGGGAACCTCTTCATCAACATTGCTTGTGTCTATCTACAAGTACATGAGGGGTTTGTCCTGAGGATCCAGTGGTGGAGGTTAATTGCTCATGGGTCTTGTTTTATCTTGAATCTGTTTAACAAGGACCACTCACACCCTGGTAGTTCCACGTTGGCCATTCAGCAGATGGGTTTTGTCACAAGCAACTTGTTAGTGACTTTCCATGGTTCTCTTTTCTTGAAGGAGGGCTCGTTAATAGATCTCGCTCGAAGGTTTCTCCATATTGGGCACCAAGTTGGAAGGCAGGCAGTAAGTGGCTGAACAGGCCGTTGCGAGGTAATAGTGGAGGCCTATCTGGAGCATGGACCAACACAAATCGGTGATCAGCCATCATGTCTCGGATGAAGCGATTCATAAGAACCAGTTCCCAAGGAATAAAGATTAAATTATGAGGCGGAATTTCATAAACTGAACTTGAATTCCCTGGAATTTAGAAGGTTAAGAATAAGGAGCACAGGAACAGGAAAAGGCCATTCAGCCCCACAAGCCTGTTCTACAATTCAATTACGGAGGTAAAAACAATGACTGCAGATGCTGGAAACCAGATTCTGGATTAGTGGTGCTGGAAGAGCACAGCAATTCAGGCAGCATCCGAGGAGCTTCGAAATCGACGTTTCGGGCAAAAGCCCTTCATCAGGAATAAAGGCAGTGAGCCTGAAGCGTGGAGAGATAAGCGAGAGGAGGGTGGGGGTGGGGATAGAGTAGCATAGAGTACAATAGGTCAGTGGGGGAGGAGATGAAGGTGATAGGTCAGGGAGGAGAGGGTGGAGTGGATAGGTGGAAAAGGAGCTGGGCAGGTCGGACAAGTCCGGACAAGTCAAGGGGACAGTTTTGCTGGAGGTTAGAAACTAGGATGAGGTGGGCACATCAGGGCAGATCTGTGGCAGAACTCCATATCCCATTGGTCCATATCCCTTCGTACCTTTGATAAACAAAAATTATCTATCTCAGATCTAACATTGACACTGATCCTGCAATCACTTCACTTGTGGATGAGAGTTTCAAACATCTACCATCTATTGTATGTAGAAGTGCTTCCTAACATCTCTCCTGAATGGACCAACTTCTCAGACTGTGCCCCTTAGTTCTAAAATCCCCAACGATGGAGAACGTTTATCTTTATCTACCCTATCTTGGTCACTAGCGGCTAGAATAGACTGTTTCAGTATCTGTGGAGTTGCAATGGCTATTGGACACTCTGCAAATGTGAACAACTATCTCTGCTTCTGACCTTGTGATAGACAGGACTACAGAGGAACCTCAATTATCCGAACGAGATGGGCGAGCACTATTTCATTCGAATAATTGATTATTTAGATCATCGATTTTACCTTAACCAAGGGAAGCCATACTGATCTAACGCGGTGCTCCACTGGAGAATTCGTTTAAATCGATCATTTTAATGAGTCTGCTATTTAAACAAACTAACCTTTGCATTCTGCAAATTACAGGTTAAACTAAGAAGGACTAAACCCAGAATGAAATCCCAGCATTAAACAAGGTCCCGAACGGCTTCTACGATTGCAGGAGCATTTGTCAGTTTCCGGGAACTCAGTGTCGCGATAGTAAGACAGAAGTGCCGTCTCGCGCATGTGTTTACTTGCTCAGTCATATTTTTCATGAACACCTTGGTAAAGTGATGAGAATATTCTGTAAAATACTTTTGCAAAGGGCTGAGTACCTAACCCTCACTTCAAAAATATCCAGTCGCTGATGTTCGAAGTGCTTGTGTATCTTTGTTTTTGCCAGCATTTTCACATCTTCTTCAGTACAGGTAAATTGAATACACTTATATCTTTGATGTAACATTTTTGCGGGACCTTGAGATCTTCTTCGGATAACCTGAAATTTGGATAATTGATATTCGGATAATCGAGGTTCCTCTGTATTCAGGCCATTCAGCCCATTCTGCCATTCAATGTGATTATAGCTTGATCTGATCGCCCTCAACTCCATTTTCCAGCTTCCTCCCCATAATTTTTCATTCCCTTACTGATTAAAAATCTCTCTATCTCAGCCTTGACAGCTCTTTGCTGTAAAGAATTCCACAGATTCACTACCCTCTGAGTGAAGACATTCCTCCTCATCTCTTTCTTGAATCTCTTGTTCTGAGATTTTGCGGTCTGGTCCTAGACTCACCCACAAGGGACCCAACTGCATCTAAAACACTCGGTTCATGGGTACTGGGGGATGGGTAACAAATTGTGCCCATTTCCTGTGAAAGGGTAAGGGTAACAACAAAACCCAAACTGGAGATCAATCGATGTTTCCTGAGAAGGAAATGCAGACAGAAGTGGAGAGAATCATGATTCTTGTATTTCATTGTAATGGGTATGAGGCGAGAAGGTTTAACAAAACATCTGTCTTTTCAGGAATACCCTGTTCAAAGTTCTGGGTCACCAGGTGACAGTCAGGATACAGATTGGACATTATTCCCTCCCTAAGGGCATTGTGGGTCAACCTTCAGCGCACAGATTTCTGTGGTTCTAGAAGGTATCTCACCACCACCTTCTTAAGGACAACTAGGGATGGGCAAGAAATGTTGGCTCAACCAGCAATGCCCATATACCGTGAGATAGACAAGATGCCAGCACAGTAGGACAGTCTGTCCATTTCTTTTTTACTTCTTGTCTTCCTTTCTCTTTTGTGTTTCTTTTTTCTCTTCTCTTGTCAGCAACGTCCTGAACTCTTGACCTCAGCAAGGTATCCTTTCAGCTTGATGTAGCCATCACCTGGACCAGCGTGGTGGTCTCTCGGCCTAATGTGGTGATCTCTTGGCCTGATGTGGTGGTCTCTTGTCCTGACATGGTGGTGTCTCAGCCTCATATGGTGGTCTCTTGCTCAGCAAGGTGTTCTCTTGGCCTGATGTGATGGTCGCTCAGCCTGATGTGGTGGTCTCTCAGCCTGACATGGTGGTCTCTCGCTCAGCGTGGTGGTCTCTCGCTCAGAATGGTGGTCTCTCGGCCTGATGTGGTGGTCTTTCGGCCTGACGTGGTGGTTTCTCGGCCTGATGTGATGGTCTCTCGGCCTGATGTGGTGGTCTCTCAGCCTGATGTGGTGGTCTCTCGGCCTGACATAGTGGTCTCTCAGCCTGATATAGTGGTCTCTCGGCCTGACATGGTGGTCTCTCGGCCTAATGTGGTGGTCCCTCTGCCTGACATGGTGGTCTCTCAGCCTGATGTGATGGTCTCTCGGCCTGATGTGGTGGTCTCTCAGCCTGACAAGGTTGTCTCTCAGTCTGGCATGGTGACCTCAGTGTGGACATCCGGCCTTGAGATGATTCTAGAATAGTCTCCTGACCTTGAGATTCTCAAGGTGAATCCCAAGAGTGATTTGGAGTCAATCTACCAGTGTGGGTGGGTTGGAAGGACTGTAGCTCTGAACTTTTCATTTCTACATTTTCTAATTTATTCTTATGATGTGTAATGCTTTTTATTTCTTTATTTTTCTAATTATTTTTCCCTAATAACTTGTACTGAAGAATCTATATGTAAATGTTTCATTGTAATCACGTGAGCATAAAGCTAATTCAATTCAGTGCAACAAATTCTTATTAATTTGTGGAATAAGCTTGAGAAGTTGTGCCACCTCTTCCTGTTCTGATGAATGCCCTGTTCGATGCAATTCTATGCCGTGATCTACCTTTGCTGAAAATTGGGCTAATCTTTACGAAAGCTCAGGACCTCTGTTGTGAGTCACTACAAGTAAGGTGAGCACAGCCACCAATCAACCTGAGGACTGGGATCACTGTAGTGAATTCATCATAGATAATCATAGAATCCCTGCATTGGGAAACAGGCTCTTCAGCCCAACAAATCCACACCAACCTTCCAAAGAGCAACCCACACAGATCTATTCCCCTACCCTATTACTTTACATTTACCCCTGACTAATGCACCTAATCTACACATCCCTGAACACTATGGGCAATTTAGCATGGTCAATTCACCTAACTTGCACATCTTTGGACTGTGTGAGGCAAGCAGAGCACCCGGAGAAAACCCACGCAGACACGGGAAAAATGTGCAATCACTACACAGGCAGTCACCAGTCGGTTAGCACTGCTGCCTCACAGCGCCAGGGACCTGGGTTTGATTCCAGTCTCAGGCAGTTGTCTGTATGGAGTTTGTACATTCTCCCCGTGTCTGCATAGGTTTCCTACAGGTGGTCTGGTTTCCTCCCACTGTCCAAAGATGTGGAGGTTAGGTGAATTAGCCATGATAATAGCGAGGTTATGGAGATAGCGCGGGTGCGGTTCTGATACCCTTGGGAGGGTCAGTATTGACCCGATGGGCCAAATAGCCTGCTTCCACAATGAAAAGTACTCTCCAAAAGTAAAACATCAAAAGTGTAAGTCACTGAGGGGGTACAATTTTCAAGTGCTCAATTAGTGAACCACACTAAACAGCAACATTGGCTGATGAATTCCTGAACTGTTCTGAGCTCCTATAACACTCCAGGGTTCAGTCTCATGGCTGAGTTTTCTTGGTGAGTTTTCTGCCAAAAGGACATGCATCTGACTGAACAAACATAGGCCATCATACCAAAGGAGTGGCAGAAATGCCATCTTTCTGATAGAAACGTCACCCAAGTCCCTGGCTAGAGTCCCCGTATGGATGTGAAAAAGGTTCCAGTCAGACTATTTGAAGACAGTGCTGTTGGTTTTAGAACATTCATGAGGACAGTTATCTAATCTAGGCAGTCAAGGACTTGTAGCAATTTTCTCATATTTTATTGAGTTTGCTAAGGAGTAGCAACTGAGATATGATCCATTAGTTCATTAGACAAAGAAAATGTGCAACCACAACAGTTGGAAATAGTTCACTGATACCAAAGGACAAACATGCAGAATGTTGAGGTCTCGTTAAAGTGGTGGCAGCGGCATCCTGAGCACATGCCCAGGTGTGAGGGAACTCATCCCTGGGTCTTCTTCTGGTCCATCTTCCATTTGCCTGATGAGGACGTCTTGATGAAGTTGGGGACTACCCAATGAAAACTGTTGCCTACAAGGTCTGCTTGATGAGAACTGCACAAAAACGATCTGCCCTCTGTCCTGAGTACATATTGTTATTTCATATTTCTAGGGACCAGTAACTTGCACTGTGTCAGTCAATTGTCTGACCCCACTTGGCCATACACATGCTGTGGTTATGAGGATGGGTCAGTGGCCAGGATTATAGGCAGAAATTCAGGGAGCTAGGGTGGAAGCTTAGAGCCAGAACAAACAGAGTCGTTATCTCTAGAAGGACAAGGGCAACAGTTTCATAGGCACACCACTACCTGAAAGTTCCCCTCCAAGTCACATACCATCTTGACTTGGAAATATGTTTGCCATTCCTTCACTGTCACTGGGTCGAAATTCTGGAATTCCCTCCCTCGGGGCACTATGGGTCTACCGACAGCACATGTACTGCAGCGGTTCAAGAAGGCAGCTCTCTCCCTCCTTCTCAAGGGAAGCTAGGGCAATAAACGATGGCCAGCCAGCATCACCCATGTCCCAATAATGATCATAACATAAAGAAAAAAAGCACACTGATCATAGAATGCATTTGTTGCCAGATAAATTTTTGACATTATTTCAATGGATATCATGGCTTCCCTGTATTTTTGTCATTCTCTTTGTTTTCCCATGCTAGAATTTTGAAAAGGTAATTACTCCTGGAAAAGCTGTTCAATGAAATCTCATGCTAAATGGTAAATCAAGGAAAATTCAGTTTTTAAGGAATACCAACATCTAACAGTAGAAGGGAGTTATCCGCAAGATTCTGCTCTCAATCAATGAGATACCCAAATGGGATTAATTTGTGCAGTCACTCCTATAACTTACAGCAGCCAATTGTCACCCAGGGAGGTCCCACAAACAGCAAAAATATGAGCCAATACACTGGGAATAACTCCATAAGATCTTCTTTGAAATAGAGCCAAAGAATTGTTTTCACCCACCGAGAGGGCTGGTGCGTATATAATTTAGTATCGCATTCAAAAGAAGGTACCTCCCACATTGCAACACGCTTCATCTGAGACTGAAGTGTCAGCCGTAGGGCTGAAACCTCAGAGCGCACCTTCAACCCCAAACTGTAAAACTTGGAGGCTAATAATTTTCATTGGTTCTTGTAAATTGGCTGTTGTTCATTAGACCAGAATTTATTGCCCATAGGGCAGTTAACTACATTACTGTGGGTCTGGAGTCACCAGGTCAGACCAGGTAAGGACAGTTTCCTTCTCTAAAGGACATCAGTGAACCAGATGGAGTTTGAACAACAATCAATAGTCTTCATTAAACTAGCTTTTTAATTCCACCATTGAATTTGTCTTCTGTCATGGTGGGATTCAAATCCACATTCTCAGATCATAAACATGGTGCTCTGGATGACTAGTCCAGTGACATTACCAATTCACCATCACCTCCCTGTAGGGGAGCCACTGATGACAGGGTGAGATGAGCTAACATAATTTTTGAAGTAGTGAACTGTTCAAATCTTTGAAGCAGAGCCGAAATAAAAAAATCAAAAGATTCATCCTTGGTGTTCTGACTTATGAGGAGAATGTTAAAAATGTCTTCGTGTTGAAAAAGAAACAGATGTGAGATGATCTGGTGAGGGTTCAGAAAAAAACAGCAGAGGAAAGCAAGTAGGGTAGTGGGGAGGCAATATCCTAGTGGTATTACTGTTGGAGCTTTAATCCAGATAACATTCTGAGGAACCTGGGTTCAAATCCTGACATGGCAGATGGTGGAACTTGAATTCAATAATAATCAGGAATTAAGAGTCTAATAGAACATAGAACATAGAAAAGTACAGCACAGAACAGGCCCTTATGCCCACAATGTTATGCTGAGACTTAATCTTAATGTAAAATATAGTGACAACATACACACCCCTCAGCTCACTGCTATCCATGTGCACGTCCAGCAGTCGCTTAAATGTCCCCAATGACTTCGCTTCCACCACCACAGCTGGCAACGCATTCCATGCATTCACAACTCTCTGTGTAAAGAACCTACCTCTGTCTCCTTTATACCTTCCTCCTAATATGTTCAAACTACGACTTCTTGTACCAGTCAATCCTGCCCTGGGGAAAGGTCTGTGGCTACCATGAATCGATTTTCGGAAAAAAACCCCATCCTTCTCATTAATGTCCTTTAGGGAAGGAAACTGCCATCCTTACCTGGCCTTGCCTACATGTGACTCCAGACCCACAGCAACGTGGTCGACTCTGGGGCAATTTGGGATGAACAATAAATGCTGGCGTAACAAGTGATGCCAAATCTTCTGAGTGAATAAAAAAAAGCAAATTGTGAAAAGTAGACTTTGAATTAGATATCAACAAGTTTCCCTTCATGAGGTAAAAACAATGACTGCAGATGCTGGAAACCAGATTCTGGATCAGTGGTGCTGGAAGAGCACAGCAATTCAGGCAGCATCCGAGGACAGGCAAAATCGACGTTTCGGGCAAAAGCTTTTTATTCCTGATGAAGGGCTTTTGCCCGAAACGTCGAAGTTTCCCTTCATGTCAGTATGATCAGCAGTTGGAAATGGAACCCACATCAACCATTGGGAGTGGACCCCCAGAACGGTTGAAGATACAGTGATGGCGACAGGATCTTTTAGGAATCAATGCTATGATAGGATGGCCTGAGCATGCTTTTACTCATTCGGCACTAATCTTGAGGAGTGAAGAAAAGATTTCCAGCTTGTCCCTGAATGATAAAACTCTGTAGATAAACCTCATCATTTTGACAAAACTCTTGGCAACAGAAAGAGAGAGAAGAAAAATCATCAAGAATCAGGTGAAGGAAACCCTAAGGGTTCCCTGAAAAGTGGGTGCTGTAAATGTAATTTCTAATTAAACATTAGATTGTGAAGATTAAGATAATGCTTGTCCAAGATCTGGCATTACTTTGCATAATGATGTATTAGTTTTTAAGACATCCCCTTAAGGTGGCACTATCCCACATGTACCTCATTTGCATAGCAGCATTGCCGCTAATTAGAGTGGGCTGGCCAATGTTGATAATTATACAATCTGCCCATCTTGCTATTATATCCGCCTGATTGCTTCGCATCTGACATTTCCATTTAATTAATAACTGTTGCCAAAATTAAAGATTTTTATTTTTAAAATGATCTAATTCATTTTCACATTTGGAGTTTATAAATCCTGCATTAGACAGCTATTTCTGGAAAGTCATTCTTTCCTGATAATGTCGCATTGCTACAAAATGAGATTTTCATCCTGATGCTTTCCGTTGGCAGCCAGACAGAGATAAGAAAACCCGATCAAATTTTAACTGATTGAGTTATCTAGAGTTGCAATGAATGGCTTCTCTGCTCAGTCCCCATTCTTTCGGCTCTTGCAGAATTATGCAGGGTCACCCTGGTGAGGTTTTGCTGTCACCTTGTAAGCTCTGCCCCATGGTATTGCAGCTCAGGTGGTATGTTGACCAGCCTGCCTGAATCAAACTGTTGTCGCAGGGAGTTTTCTAAAGCTTCTCATCCAAAAGTAGCTGATGCCACAGCAAAGACTGAGCTGCAGTGGCTCTCCCGCCAGTCCAAAACACACAACATAGAACATAGAACATTACAGCGCAGCACAGACCCTTCGGTCCTCGATGCTGTGCCGGCCTGTGGAACCAATCTGAAGTCCATCTAACCTACACTATTCCATTTTCATCCATATGACTATCCAATGACCATTTAAATGCCCTTAAAGTTGGCGAGTCTACTACTGTTGCAGGCGGTGTGTTCCAGCCCCTACTACTCTCTGAGTAAAGACACTACCTCTAACATCTGTCCTATATCTATCACCCCTCAATTTAAAGCTATGTCCTCTCATGCTAGCCATCACCATCCAAGGAAAAAGGTTTTCATTATCTACCCGATCAAATATTTTGATTATGTTGCATGTCTCAATTAAGTCACCCCTCAACTTTCTTCTCTCAAACAAAAACAGCCTCAAGTCCCTCAGCCTTTCCTCAGAAGACCTTCCCTCCATTGCACATAGAACAGAACAGTCCCTGGTGCTGATCAAATCTCAAATCCAGGCAGTATTTGAGAAAACAAGCATCGCAGCCTTGGCTTAACTTCACTCTTACCACTCAAAAGGAAAGCAAAATTTTCTCCGCACTTCGTTCTCACATTAAACTCTGTTGCAACCAAAGAATTTGACAGCATTTGCCCCAGTCCTGATGAAGGGTTTCGGCCCGAAGCATCGATTTTCCTGGTCCTGTCTGACCCCATCTTCGTTGCACTGGAGGGAAAGCAGAGGCCCTCAATAATAGCGAACAAAGCAAACTACTGATTCAAACAGGAAGTTGCTGGAGAAACTCAGCAGGTCTGGCAGCATCAGTGGAGAGAGTAACAAGGTTGACCTTTGCAGGTCATTATGAGTTTTCTCCAGAACTGACCCTATTGATGAAAGGTAAACCTGAAACATTAACTTTGTTTACTCTCAGCAAATGCTGCCAAATCTGTTGAGTTTCTCCAGCAATTTCTGTTCTTGTTGCAGATTTCCAGCATCCACAGTTCTTAGTTCATAGTGAACAGCTAGTTAATTTGGTCTTTGTTATGCAGTGTTTTCTTTGATGGTGGAATGGTGCCCAAGAACTGCAGATCCTACTTTTTGTTCAAATTTCTTTTTTATATTTAAAAAAAAACAGAAAAATAAAAGCTAGAGCCAACATTTAAAGTCTCAATTCTGAGGTGAGAGTTCTATCCAGCATTGTATTGGATCATTTTTCTGGTGTTGGATTCAGAAACCTTCTCTGGACTGACTCCAATGCCATTTTATCATTCCATAGATAAGGGAACCCAGAACTTTTCACAGTCTTTCAGCTGTAATCAGGCCTGTGCCTTGTCTAGTTTTAGCAAAACCTCCCTATTCCATTCCCTTTGAAATAAAGGCCAGCATTCCAGTTATCTCCCATTACCCAACAAAGCTGGATGCTCTGGTGGCTCAGTGGTCAACAATACTACCTCACAGCACCAAAGAGCTAAGTTCAATGCCAGCCTCGGGTGACCCTTTATGTAGAGTTTGCATGTTCTCCCCATGTCTGTCTGGGTTAGAATCATAGAGTCATAGAACCCCTCCAGTGAGGGCGCAGGCCATTTGACCCATCGGGTCTTCACCAACCCTCTGAAGAGCATCCCAACTAGACACACCCCATTACCCTATCCCTGCATTCCCCACCGCTAATCCACCTAACCTACACATCCCTGGACAATGTGGGCAATTTCCTATGGCCAATCCACCTAACCTGCACATCTTTGGGCTGTGGGAGGAAACCAGAGCACCCATGGGGAGAATGTGCAAACTCCACATGGACAGTTGACTGAGGGTGTTTTCTGCTGGGCGCTCTGTTTTCCTCCCAGAGATGTGCAGGTGAGATGGATTGGCCAGGCTAGATTGCCCATAGTGCCCAGGGGTGTACAGGCTTGGTGGGTTAGCCATGGGAAATACGGGGATAGGGTCGGGAGCTAAGTCTGGGTGGGATGCTCTTTGGAAGGTCGCTGAAGACTTGATCTGATTTATCATTGTCACATGTACTGAGATACAGTGGGAAGTATTGTTTTGTGTGCTAACTACACAAACCATACTGCCTCTTTGCGCACTGTAGCGATTCCAAACAATCAGAGATAGAATTGGAGTTTTCGACAGCCTGTCTGAATCAGGTTTAAATATCATACTGTGAAAGTCACCTGCCTGCTACTTTCTTACCACATATCTCAATCCCTTTATCTCTAGATGTGTAACTAGTTCCCTCTTTAATAGAGTGATACTGCCTGGCCAGAACAGAAGGAATAGGAAAAGGAGTGGGTTATTTGGTTCTTTAAGCCTACTCTGCATTTAGTAGGATCGTGGCTGATCCAACATTCTCCACTTACTCTTTTGCCATAACCCTGATTCCCTGAATGATCAAGAGTCTATCTTACCCTTAAATATACACAAGGACTCTGCCGCCACAGGTCTCTGTGGTAAGGAGTTCCAAAGACTCACAACCCTCTGAGAGAAGAAATCCCTCCGTATCTCAGTCTTAAGTCGGTGCCCCTTTATTCTGAGACTATGCCCTCTGCTCCTAGACTCTCCCATAAGGGGAAACATCCTCTCACCATTTACACTGTCAAGGTCCTTAAGAATCCTAGAGGTAGCACAGTGGCTCAGCAGTTCGCTCTGCTGCCTCTCAGTGCCAGAGACCTGGGTTCGATTCCGGTCTTGGTATGGAGTTTGCACATTCTCTCCATATCCTTGTGGATTTCCTCCCACAATCCAAAGGTGTGCTCATCAGGTGAAGCGGCCAGGTTAAATTGCCCATAATGTTAGGTGCATTAGTCAGGGGTAAATACAGAATAGGGAAATGGGTCTGGGTGAGTTTCTCTTCAGAGAGTTGGTGTGGACTTGTTGGGTCAAATGGTCTGTTTCCATACTATAGAGAATCAAATCCAATCAAATTCAACGATGTGCCGGCCATGCTAATTGCCTATTGTATTCAGGGATGTATAGGTTAGGTGCATTAGTCGGGGGTAAATGTACAGTAACAGGGTAGGGGAATGAGTCTGGGTGGGTTACTCCTCCAAGGGTCGGTGTGGACTTGTTGGGCCGAATGGCCTGTTTCCACACTGTAGGGATTTTATTTTATGATTTCAATGAAATGTTGCAATGGCTTTGAATGTCAGCATGTCTTTATCTTTTTCAAGTGTCTGAGTCTAGCCCCTAACTTCTTAAACTTGTGCTTCAACTCTTGACTGTTAAGAAAGGGATTTGCCTTCAGCCATGGTGGTAGACTTGAAACTTTGGTGAGGTTGTACAGTTCTTCCATATCTAATGAAGAACAAGTTGGTTTGATCTTCAGCTCCTTTTATGATAGTTTTGATGTGAAATAATTTGGCAAAAAGTGTTGAGGGTCTTTCTTTAAGACTCAAAATGGTTAGAAACTAAAATGCAAGAATTTGGCTTTGAAACTTTGGCCTGCTGGGGATGATTGCTCACAGACTGAACATTTCACATACAAATGAATTTGTTCAACTGGCAAATTATGAAATAAAAGCCGGAGTGTTGATTTCTCGGACCACGTAACAGAATGAATTATTTTCTTTTCAAAGTCTGCTTTCTTCATCATCATAAAGTTTTAGGCTTGATCTCAGTGTCAGTGCCTGGCTCCAAGTCAGAACGTAGTGGCTTTGAGCCCTGTTCCAGGAACTGAGCAAATAATCTTGCTGGGTCTTTCATCTCATTGTGCTTGGTGGATCTTGAAGTACACAGATGGACTACTGTGTTTGTCTGCAGTGATTAGACCATACAACCATAGGAAATCGGAACAGGGTAGGCAGTTTGGCACCTCGAGTGAGCTCTGCCATTCAAAAGGATCTTGGCTCATCCAACATTCCTCACTTCCATTCTTCTGGTCCTTTTTCTGTAACTCTTGATTCCCCAACTGATCAAGAATCTATCTATCTCAGCCTTAAACATACACGAGGACTGTGCCCCTGCAACTTTCTGTGACAAGGAGTTCCAAACACACAGAGCCCTTTGAGAGAAGAAACTCAAAGTGCAAAGAACAGTATTGCACAGGAACAGGTCTCCTGATACCTTTCGAAACTAAAAACCCTTTGCTTCCTCAGCTCCGTCTTAAATTGGTGCCCCTTTCTTCTGAGATTGTGCCCTCTAATCCTAAACTCTCCCATGAGGGGAAACATCCTGTCAAGCCCTTGAAGATTCTGATATAGTCATACAGCACAAAAATAGACCCTTCGATCCAGCCAGTCCATGCCGACCATAATCCCAAACTAAATGAGTCCGATCTGTTTGTGTTTGGCCCATATCCCTCCAAACCTTTCCTATTCATGAACTTATCCAAAGGCCTTTTAAATGTTGTAACTGTACCAACATCCACCACTTTTTCTGGCAGTTCATTCATACACAAGCTCCCCTCTGTGTAAAAGATTGCCCATCATGTCTTAGAGTCAAAAAGTCATAGAGCTGTACAGCATGGAAACAGATGAAGGGCTTTTGCACGAAATGTCAATTCTCCTGCTCCTCAGATGCTGCCAGGCCTGCTGTGCTTTTCCAGCACCACACTGATGACTCTGAACTCCGGCATCTGCAGTCCTCACTTTCTCCTAGATTCTTCGGACCAACCCATCCATGTCGACCAGATATTCCAACCTAATCTAGTCCCATTTGCCAGCATCCAGCACATATCCCTCCAAACCCTTCCTATTCATATTACCATCCGGATGCCTTTTAAATGTTGCAATTGTACCAGCCTCCATCACTTCCTCCGGCAGCTCATTCCATACACACCATCACCAGCAGCATGAAAACGTTGCCCCTTAGGTCTCTTTTATATCTTTCCCCTCTCACCCTAAACCTATGCTCTTTAGTTCTGGACTCCCCCATCCCAGGGAAAAGACTTTGTCTATTCATCCTATCCATGCTCCTCATGATTTTATAAACCTCTATAAGGTCACCTCTCAGCCTTCGATGCTCCAGGGAAAACAGCCCCAGCCTGTTCAGCTTCTCCCTATAGCTCAGATCCTCCAACCTTGGCAACATCCTTGTAAATCTTTTCTGAACCATTTCAAGTTTCACAACATTTTTCCGATAGGAAGCAAAACAGAATTGCACACAATATTCCAAAAGTAGCCTAATTGTGTCCTGTACAGCTGCAATATGACCTCCCAACTCCTGTACTCAATACTCTGACCAATGAAGAAAAGCTTACCAAATGCCTTCTTCACTATCCGATCTACCTGATACATTAAATTTAAAGGAGCTATGAACCTGCACTCCAAGGTCTATTTGTTCAGCAACACTCCCTCAGAGAAGTAACAAAGAGGATTGATGAGGGCAGAGCGGTAGAGGTGATCTATATTGAGTCAAGAGTGTGGTGCTGGAAAAGCACAGCAGATCAGGCAACATCTGAGGGGCGGGAGAATCGACCTTTTGAGCAAATTGACTTTGATGTTCAAACCTCATTCCTGATGAAGGGCTTTTGCACGAAATGTCAATTCTCCTGCTCCTCAGATGCTGCCAGACTTGCTGTGCTTTTCCAGCACCACACTCATGACTCTGATCTCCAGCATCTGCAGTCCTCACTTTCTCCTAGGTGATCTATATGGACTTCAGTAAGGCGTTCAACAAGGTACCCCTTTGGAGACTGGTTATCAAGGTTAGATCTCATGGAATACAGGGAGTATTAGCCATCTGGATACAGATACAGGGTGGTGTTGGAGGGTTGCTTTTCAGACTGGAGGCCTGTGACCAGTGGAGTGCCACAAGGATGGCCCACTACTTTTTGTCATTTATATAAATGATTTGGATGTGAACACAGGATATATAGTTAGTAACTTTGCAGATGACACCAAAATTGGAGGTGCAGTGGACAGCAACTAAGGTTACCTCGGAGTTCAATGGGATCTTGATCAGATGGGCCAATGGGTTAAGGAATGGCAGATAGAGTTTAATTTAGATAAATGTGAGGTGCTGCATTTTGGAAAAGCAAATCAGAGCAGGACTTATACACTAAACCATAAGATCTTAATGGTAAGGGCCTAGGGAGTGTTGCTGAACAAAGAGACCTTGGAGTGCAGGTTCATAGCTCCTTGAAAGTGGAGTAGCAGGAATATAGGATAGTTCTTTGACTCTTTCTCCCCTCACCTTCAAAATATACCCCCTGGTCTTGGAATCTCCTACCTTAGGGAAGAGACACCTGCCATTCACTTTATCTATACCCCTCATGATTTTATAAACTTCTATATGGTTGCCCATCAAACTCCTATGCTCAAGTGAAAGAAATCCTATACACCCTACTCAGTCTCTCTTTATAACCCAAATCCTCCATTCCCGGCAAAACACTGATAAATCTTTTCTGAACCCTCTCCAACTTAATAATATCCTTCCTATAACAGGGCGACCAGAATTGGACACAGTACTCCAGAAGAGGCCTCACTAATGTCCTGTATCACCTCAACATGACGTTCCAACTCCGATATTCAAAGCTCTGAGCAATGAAGGCAAGCATGCCAAACACGTTCAATGAGATTACCTCTCATTCTCCTAAGCTCCGGTGATTAGAGTCCCAAACTGTTTCACCTTTGTTCATAAGGCAATCCTTCTAAACCGAGGACCACCGTCGTGAACCTTCTCTGAACTGCCTCCAATGAAATGCTATCTTTTCTAAAATAAGGGGACTAAAACTATAATTCTGCAGCTGCAAGGCAATTCAGACACCCTGGCAGAGTGCAGGATATTGCATGAATGCAGGTATTGCTTACTCACTCATCAATTGATAAGGTCTAATATAATGCACTGTTCCTAAATATGACACTCACAAGCAACTTTCACCTTCAGTTTTTATTTTGGGTTCCTCGGTGTTTAATCTCTTGGATGGCTCCAGGTCAGTTCTCATTATTCTTTATGACGAAGAATCATTCTGTTATGTAAATGGGTGTACGTGACACAAATGGGGAGATGGTATACAAATTGGTAAACATTATACAAACTAGTATGCATTCTACAGGAAGGATATGGGTCAAGGACAGGCAGAAGTGATGAGTTTAATTGGACGTCATGTACAGCACAACATCATGGGTCGTAGAGCCTGTTCCTAGGCTGCACTGTTCTATGTTCTATACAAATTGGTATACACCATAAAAATGAGTATTCATTAAACAAATTAGTGTACATTATACATTAGGTATGCTTTCCACAGATTGATAATTCAGTCACATTTAGTTTAGTGATGGAAAGTGATAGGTACATGCTACAGATCAAGAATTATTGATGGGGCAAGGGCAATTATAATGCGATTAGGCAAGAATTAGGATGCATATAATGGGGTAGCAAAATGCAGGGGATGCAGACAATGGAAATGTGGAGCTGGTTTAAGGAACAGATATTGCGTGTCCTTGATAGGTATGTCCCTGTCAGGCAGGGAGGAAGTGATAAGGTAAGGGAACCGTGGTTTACTACAGAAATTGCATCTCTCGTTACAAAGAAGAAGGAGGCTTATGTGTTGATGAGGCAAGATGGTTCAGATGAGGCGATGGAGAGTTACAGATCAGCGAGGAAAGATTTAAAGAGAGAGTTAAGAAGAGCAAAGAGAGGACACGAGCAGTCTTTAGCCAGTAGAATAAAGGAGAACCCTAAAGCTTTCTATAGATATGTGAGGAATAAAAGGATGACTAGGATAGGAATAGGGCCAGTCAAAGACAGAAGTGGGAAGTTGAGTGTGGACCCTGTGGAGATCAGAGAGGTGCTAAACGAACATTTCTCATCGGTTTTCACTCCAGAAAAGGAGAATAGTGTTGAGGAGAAGAATGAGGTACGAGATATTAGACTAGAAAGGATCGAGGTTAGTTAACAATTCTAGAAGGAGTGATAGTAGACAAGTCCCCTGGGCCAGATGGGATTTATCTGAGGATTCTCTGGGAAGCTAGAGAGGAGTTGGCAGAGCCTTTGGCTTTGATATTTGAGTCGTCATTGTCTACAGGTTTAGTACCAGAGGACTGGAGGATTGCAAATGTTGTGCCCTTGTTCAAGAAGTGCAGTAGAGATGACCCAGGTAATTACAGACCAGAGAGCCTTACTTCTGTTGTAGGAAGGGTTTTAGAAAGGATTATAAGAGATAAGATTTATAATCATCTCGCAAGCAATGATTTGATTTCAGATAGTCAACATGGTTTCGTCAAGGGTAGGTCGTGTCTCACAAACCTCATTCAGTTTTTTGAGAAGGTGACCAAGCATGTAGATGAAGGTAGGGCAGTTGACGTGGTATACATGGACTTTAGTAAAGCCTTTGATAAGGTTCCACATGGTAGGCTGTTGAAGAAAATGCAGAGGCATGGAATTGAGGGTGATTTAGCAGTTTGGATTAGAAACTGGCTTTCTGAAAGAAGGCAGCGAGTGGTGGTTGATGGAAAATATTCAGCCTGGAGTCCAGTTACCACAAGGATCTGTTTTGGGACCATTGCTATTTGTCATTTTTATAAATGACTTAAACGCCGGCATAGGTGGATGGATTAGTAAATTTGCAGGCGACACTAAAGTCAGTGGCGTAGTGGACAGTTTGTAAGAATGTTACAGGTTGCAGGAGGACTTGGATAAACTGCAGAATTGGGCTGAGAGATGGCAAATGGAGTTCAATGCAGCTAAATGTGAAGTGTTGCACTTTGGGAAGAATAACAGGAAGGCAGAATACTGGGTCAATGGAAAGATTCTTGGTAGTGTGGATGTGCAGAGGGATCTTGGAGTCCATGTGCATAAATCCCTGAAAGTTGCCACCCAGGTTGATAGTGCTGTTAAGAAGGCATGCGGTGTGTTAGGTTTCATTCGTAGAGGGATTGAGTTCTGGAGCCGCAATATCATGCTGCAACTATACAAAACGCTGGTGTGGCCACACTTGGAATATTGTGTACAGTTCTGGTCCCCATATTTCAGGAAGGATGTGGAAGCATTGGAAAAGGTGCACAGGAGATTTACCAGGATGTTGTCTGGTCTGGAGGGAAGGTCTTATGAAGAAAAGTTGAGAGACTAGAACCTGTTCTCATTGGCAAGAAGAAGGCTAAGAGGGGATTTGATAGAGACATACAAGATGATCAGTGAATTAGATAGGGTAGACAGTGAAAGTCTTTTCCCTAGGATGATGACGTCAGCTTGTACGAGGGAGGGCATAAGTACAAATTGAGGGGTAATAGATTTAAGACATTGGCAGGTTCTTTACGCACAGAATGGTAAGGACGTGGAATGCCCTACCTGCTAATGTAGGCAACTCAGCCACATTAGGGAGATTTAAACAATCCTTAGATAAGCACATGAGTGATTTTGGGATAGTGTAGGGGGAACGAGCTGAGAATAGTTCACAGGTCGGCGCAACATCGAGGGCCGAAGGGCCTGATCTGCGCTGTATTGTTCTATGTTCGCTATATACCTTCTATCCATTTAAGATTGCAAACTCAGATCTGGTGTATTCCTGGAGATGTAAGCGCTTGACTAGTGTGGCTCATTGGCTCAGTGGTTAGCATTGCTACCTCCCAGCACTAAGGACACAGGTTCAATTCCACCCTTCGGAGGCTGTCTGTGGGGAGCTTGCACATTCCCCTGTGTCTGCCTGGGTTTCTTCCTGGTGCTCCAGTTTCCTCCCACAGTCCAAAGATGTGCAGGTTTGGTGGATTGGCCAGTCTAAATTTCCCATATTGTTCAGTGATGTGCAAGCTAGGTGGGTTAGCTATGGAAAATATATGATGGGCCTGAATGGGATGCTCTTTGGTGGTGGGTTTGGTGTGGACCAGTTGGGCCAAATGGCCTGTTTCCACACTATTAGGATTCTATGACCACCTATTAAAAATTGCCCCATTTTCACACTTGACCATTGGTTACCCAGCCAACCATGCTCACCGTTCCCTGCACCCCTCCACCACCCCACCACCCCACCACCCCGACAGTCAATTCAAAAGTGAGAAGCTTCATCATTGACCAATTAGGCAATTTTTGCTGATCAGTCAAACAATACATCAGTAATATTTCAGAACTTGCTATGATCAGGTGAGATGGAGGATTTGGCTCCATCCCTTTTAAACACATTCTCAATTGTAACAAATTACAATTCTTTTTTCACCGTAGTGATGAAACTCCATTTAAATTTAGCAAACCAGATCAAAATTGAAGGAAATCTAATTCCAAGATTTCTTGATTGAGAGTGCCATTTTCTTACCAACTATCCTGAGAAAATAATAAAAAGCAACATTAAACGCATACTCACAAACACAGGTAATAATGCTTTAAAATAAAGGATTGGGGAAGAAGATGTCTAGTATGGAAAGGAATAACAACAGCAAATGCAAAAATAGGGTTAGTGGATCCATTGGCTATAATATTCCAAAAGTCCCCGGAAGTGGGAAAGGCTGGAAAATGTCTAATTATTCAAAAAGACAGGGAGGCAGAAAGTACAGACCAATCCGTTTAACATCAGTCATTGGAAAATTGGTAGAATCCATTAGTAAGAAAATAATACAGCAAACTTTGTTTTAACCAGTGACTTATGAACCAGCGTTCTCAATAAACCTGGCAAAACTTATATACCTGAAATATCAGCCCTTTACGGTATTGTTGCAATCTTCATGCAGTCGGCTAAGGGTGTGTGTGAGAAGGCTTTCCACCGGCAAATTTTATTTAAGGCAAAGTTGCATTATTATTTAAGTGATTTATGTTGTAAATAAAGTATATCAGTGATGTGTATACCCTCTGCATTACATTTTGATTACTTAGTGTGTGTTTTTACATTAAAGTGATAGAAGGTGACATCAGCAGTGCAATCAAGCAGCACCTGCTCAGCAATAACCTGCTCAGTGAGGCCCAGTTTGGGCACCGCCAGGGCCACTCAGCTCTTGACCTCATTACAGCCTTGGTTCAAACATGGACAAAAGAGCTGAATTCCAGAGGGGAGGTGAGAGTGACATCAAAGCAGCATTCAACCAAGTGTGGCATCAAGGAGCCTGAGCAAAACTAGAATCAATGTGTATTGGGGACAAACTGTCCGCTGTTGGAGTCATACCTGACACATATGAAGTTTGTCCATGGTTGTTGGAGGTCACCACTTCAGCTCCAGGACATCGCTACAGGGGTTTCTCAGGGTGGTCTCCTAGGCTCAACCATCTTCAGCTCCTTCATCAATGACCATCCCTCCACCTGTCAGAAGTGGGGATGTGCGTTGATGATTGCACAATGTTCAGCACCATTCACAACTCCTCAGAGACTGAAGCAGTTCATGTTCAAATGTAACAAGATCTGGACAATATCCAGGCTTGGGCTGACAAGGGGCAAATACCATTCACTCTACACAAATGCCAGGCAATGACCATCTCCAAAAAGAGACAATCTAACCACCACCCCTTGACATTCAATGGTATTACCATAATTGAATCAACATCCTGGAGGTTTAACATTGACCAGAAATTCAAGTGGACTCCACAATGACTACAAGAACAGGTCAGAGGCTAGGAATACTGCAGTGAGTAGCTTACCTTCTGACTCCCCAGAGTCTGTCCACTGTCTACAAGGAACAAGTCAGGAGTGTGGCGGAATACTCTCTACTTGCCTGGATGGGTGCAGCTCCAACAACACTCAAGAAACAACACCACCCAGGACAAAGCAACCGCTTAATTGGCACCTCATCCACAAACATTTACACCTTTTCCACTGATGCTCATTGCAGCAGTGCATACTATCTGCAAGCTGCACTCCAGAAACTCACTAAAGACCCATAGACAGCACTTTCCAAATCCATGACCACTTCCATCGGGAAGGACAAGGGGAGCAGATACATGGAGACAACAGCCCCTGTAAATTCCCTTCCAAGCCACTCACCATCCTGACTTGGAAATATATCATCATTCCTTCACTGTCACTGGGTCAAAATCCTGGAATTCGCTACCTGAGGGCATTTTGGGTCTACCTGCAGTGTATAGACTATAGCGGTTCAAGAAGGCAGCTTACCATTACCTTCTCAAGGACAACCAGGAGCAGTCAATAAACAATGGCTAGCCAGCGACACTCACATCCCATGAATGCATAAATAATTTAAAAAAGACAAAATATAATTAAGGCCAGAAATGTTTTCTCAATATCCCATGCAAACCTTCTACTGTTAGTGCAACAGCGCAAAAAATGTCTGTGTGCATGTGTTAGACTTGTGGGTTAATATAATCTGGGATATGAACTGAATCAGAGTAGAATTAAGTCTCAACCCTAGGAGATCATATTCATTTTGGATCATCCTGATTCAAACTGAATGGAGAATCAGTTGGAGGGGATGTAATACTAATAGGCAGTACGCATCACTGAGCAATTCACTTGGCTCAATCCTTGAAATGCACCAAGGTTTACACGACGCGATATTGAATCAGAACAGCACAAGGCAGCCACAGGTACAATGGTAGGCTGCTATGCCAACACAAGGAGAATCAGAAGCAGGTCAAAGTTACAAAACCGAGAGCATTTTCTCTTCAGTACCAAACAGCAGGTTTGATTCATACCAGAGATTTGAGAAGAAATTAAAATAAATTGTTGCTTAACTATCAGACTGCTTCTCCGGCAGCCAGCTCTGGAACAGAACGTTCCTCCAGTTAAATATATGGAAGCAATTGTTTTCAGTCAATATCCGTTCCCCACTTACTGATTCTAACCCTGTCGTTGGTAACTCTCATGCTAAAGCAGACTATTTTAAAATTGTCTTTGAGTAGTTCTTGACCATGGGTTGAACTCCAATCAACACCAATACTGGGACTGTCTACTTCCATCTCCATAACATCACCTACTTCATCCCTGTCTCAGTTCTCCCTTCTATTTAAGGAAAGATATAATTTCACTGGGGGCAGTTCCAGGAAGGTGCACAAGAATGATCCCTGGTATGGGATTGTCTAATGAGCAAAGGCGAAATGGACTGGGACTGTACTCACTGGAGTTGAGAAGAATGGGAGGTGATCTGATTGAAACATATTGAATTCTTAAGCGGATTGACAGCTGTTAGATCATAGGATCCCTATAGTGTGGAAACAGGCCCTTCGGCCCAACAAGTCCACACCGACCCTCTAAAGACTAATCACCCAAACCCATTCCCCTATCCTATTACTCTACATTTACCCCTAACTAATACATTCCCGAACACTATTGGCAATTTAGCATGGCCAAATCACCTAACCTGCACATCTTTGGATAAATGCTGAGAGGGCGTTTCCCCTCATGGGAGAATCTAAGACCAGAGCGCCCAGTCTCAGAATTAAGGGGTGCCAATTTAAGACTGAGATGAGGAAGCATTTCTTCTCTGAGAGATTTGTAGTCTTTGGAACTCCTTCCTGCAGAGAGCTGTGAGGACAGAGTCCCTGTGTATATTTAAGGTTGAGATAAATAGATTCTTGATCAGTCGGGGAAATCAAAGGTTGCAGAGAATTGTCAGGAATGGGAATGGGAGGAATGTTGGATCAACCATTAAGGGGCCAAACAGCCTACTCCTGTTCCTATTCCTTATGGTCTTATGACCTGTTGCTAAAACACTCATCCACACCTTCGTTAACTCCAGGCTGTTTCACATGGTCACATCAGTTCACTGTATGAGCTGTTGATATTGTTGATAGTTACTGCTGCCATCTGCACTTACTGCAGCTAGCGACAGGACCTACTTGATCAAGTGTGGTCAAGGAAAACCACTTCCTGGTCAAAATAGAAGTGTCTCTTGTTGCTAATAAGGTTAAGTTTATTGCTTACTGGTGACTAGTTACAGTTACACTGATATAATAGACATCGTTACAGAGACTTTGAGAAGGACTAGATGTAGAGTCTTACTCTGAGTTGTTTTGTCCACAAATCCATATAACAACAAGATAGTAAGTGGTGTTTATGTCACATATTCTATGTATACTTACTTCTTTGGTTTATCACAAAGTTAAGCATCATATTGAATGTGTTTACCAAGCTGTATTGCATCAGCTTTGGGCTTGTCAATGGATTAATTGAGGTATGCTTTCCATTGACCATCTCATTTCTTGTTCCTCCTTGTCAACTTTGCTGGTTACTGCAGTCTGATGGCTCTCCAGTATTAATGGCATTGTATCAATCCAGCACAATCACAGATTCCCATCTCAATGTTGGTGTGCAACAAATGTGTAATGCCAATCTAACAAAGCTCAATGAATGTTAGTTTTTGTATTTAGGTTCCATTGTACCTGCATTGACCTTCTGAATGAGCATTCTTACTGTATCCCTGTGCCATTCTTCCTTTTCAGATAATATTCCAATTCTGTCCAGTGATTCATAGAACACAGAACATAGAACATAGAACATAGAACAATACAGCACAGAACAGGCCCTTTTACCATCTACCGCCACTCTCTGACTTCGACCGGTTAGCCGGTTTTCTATCCAATTGGCCAAATTTCCCTCTATTCCATGCCTCCTGACTTTCCGCATAAGCCTTCCATGGGGAACCTTATCAAATGCCTTACTAAAATCCATGTACACTACATCCACTGCTCTTCCCTCATCCACAAGCTTGGTCACCTCCTCAAAGAATTCAATAAGACTTGTAAGGCAAGACCTACCCTTCACAAATCCGTGCTGGCTGTCCCTAATCAAGCAGTGCCTTTCCAGATACTCATAAATCCTATCCCTCAGTACCCTTTCCATTACTTTGCCTACCACCGAAGTAAAACTAACTGGCCTGTAATTCCCGGGGTTATCCCTATTCCCTTTTTTTGAACATTTGTCCACCAAACCCCTGAGAACACATTCCAGATCTTAGCCATTTGCTCCATGAAAAGTTTCCTCCCCTTGTTGCTCTTTTGCATCCTTTGCCAATTACCTTTAATCTGTATCTTCTGGATCTCAAACCTTCCATTAATGCAAACCGTTTCTCTCTATCTCCTCTTTCCAGACCTCTCCTGATTTTCAGGATCTCTATCAAATCTGGTAAATAAATTCAGTGAACTGTAAATAAAGTGGATTAAAAAGAGATCACTGTGCAATAATGCCACACAAAAAGCTGTTAACTAAATTGTTTATTTTATTGTGAAACATTGTATGATTTCAGGAAGGAGTTGGGTATCTGCATACTTGCGGTTAGGGGTATCAAAAGGGAAAGTGGAAACATTCTCTTGACTTGGATAACAAGCCATGATCACATTGAATGATGGAACAGGCTCAAGCGTCAAATAGGCGAAAGTGATTTTAACCTCATTGTGAAGCCTCTTCCAAGGATGCCTACCTTGAAGACGTTCTCCACCTCTCTCTACATTCCTGATGAAGGGCTTTTGCCCGAAATGTCAACTCTGCTGCTCCTCGGAATGCTGCCTGACCTGCTGCGCTTTCCCAGCACCACACTCTCGACTCAAGGGTCAAATAGCCTATCCCTGTTCCTATTTTCTGTGTTTTCTATCACAAGAAGATACAGTTAAGTGAGCACAAGACAACGTCCTGTAGCATTGTTTTAAGTAAATTGAACGATTCAGCGCCGTATAAATCTCAGAGACCAATTAATGAACACCATCTTGTTCAGTGACTAAGTTTAGTAATGAGCTTTATTTTAAAGAATCTTTAATTACTTATTATTTATCTTTTAAAAATATTTTCTCTTATCATTTATTCTCTGACCTTTTTAAGAATCATTTATTACTTTGGGGCATTAAATTTAATCTTTTACACTCCTGCCAAAGGTGATCTCCTGAAAGTGGAACTGTGGCAATATTAAGAGAGTTCCAAGCGAGAAATGAAGATGGTGGATATTGACAATGACAACTGAGAGGCCATCGCCAAGAGCTAAAAATCATACAACACCAGGTTATAGTCCAACAGGTTAATTGGAAGTATTAGCTTTCAGAGCTCTGAAAGCTAGTATTTCCAAATAAATGGACTATAACCTGGTGTTGTGTCATTTTTAACTTTGTCCATCCCAGTCTAACACCAGCTGCTCTACATCATCATCAAGAGCTGTGACTCTGGAGACTAATTGCTTTGGAGGGGCATGGGCTGGGGTACATGGGGACATAAAGCTCAGCCAGTCAAGCAGATCGCCAAGGGGAGAAAGAGAGGTGAGAGAATCCAAAGCTAAAGATGTGCAGGTTCGGTGGATTAGGGGCGTTAAATTGTTCAGAGTGTCCAGGGATGTGTAGGCTAGGTGAATTAGCCATGGGAAAAGCGCAGTTACAGAGATACGTTGGTATGCTCTTTGGAGGGATGGTGTGGACTCGATGGGCTGAACGGCCTGCTTCCCCACCATAATGAGTCTACGATTCTATGGCTTTCTGAATCCTGCAGCTTCTCAGCCCATGGTCTTGATCTGCAGCCAATGTGACAGAGACTGCTGTGTCAGAATGGGGCTCCTGAGCCAAGGTAGTGTTTAATATAGAGTTGATCACATTGCTGATCCCATTGTCATACTGACTGGAAAGCTGCCACCTTTTAAGCCACTAAGTCACTGTAAGGATACATACCATGAGTTCAATTATAAGTCAATTATCATTGTTGAATGTAAGTTTCAGAGTGGGTTGCTGTTTGCACTAACTAGTCGACTTTAATGTGTGAGTTTCAATCAATGACGGTAAGACAATGTGCTCACAAGAAATGTTAATTTAATTAAAGCATTAATAACTCAAATGAATTTTAAGTACTTACAACCAAACGAACTTAGCTGGGGAATTAATGTCTTTCAAATTACAACTCTTGAGCTCAATCGAATCTGAATTCTCGCTCGAGTTTTCTGGCTAAGTTCCTTAGTTTCTATTCAAAAAGCCCCATGTAACGATGGATGGTTGCTCAGTGGGTCAGTGGTTAGCATTGCTGCCTTACAGCACTAGGGACCTGCGTTCGATTCCAGCCTCGGTGGACTGTCTGCATGGAGTTTGCACATTCTCCCTCTGCCTGCGTGGATTTCTTCCGGGTGCTCCAGTTTCCTCCTACAATCCAAAGATGTGCAGGTCAGGGGGATTGGCCATGCTAAATTGCTGCATAGCATCCAGGGATATATAAAATAGGTTGATTTGTCATGAGAAATGCAGGGTTACAGGGATAGGAAGAGGTGGGTCTGGGTGGAATGTTCTTGGAGTAGATTCAATGGGCCAAATGGTCTACTTCCACACTATAGGGTTAATGTGATTTGTTGCCTAGAAATACATTATCTGGCCCCCAAAATGTCGCTAAGCATGAGATCAATGGAAAGCTTCAAAATGGGTATTGGTAAGTTGTCAGTAGTCAAATATTGTAATGTTTGTGGAAGTGAGCTGGCTAGACAGAATTAAGATATAGATCAGCCCAAGCTCTCAGTGAACAGTGGAGCAGACTCAAGGAAACAAATGGCCTTCCTCCTGGTTCTAAGATTCTCTCTTCCTTCTTATGCTTCATAAATTACAATATATTTATCATACAGCATGGCATATCAAACACAAAATCTTCTAGGAGAAAGTGAGGACTGCAGATGCTGGAGATCAGAGTTGGAAATGTGTTGCTGGAAAAGTGCAGCAGGTCAGGCAGCATCCAAGGAGCAGGAGAATCAACGTTTTGGGCATGAGCCCTTCTTCGATTCTTCTGCTCCTTGGATGCTGCCTGACCTGCTGTGCTTTTCCAGCAACACATTTTCATATCCAACACAAAAGCCAAATCTTTGTTCAAAAACAGAAATTGCTGGAGAAACTCAGCAGCATTGGTGAAAAGCAAACAGAGTTAACATTTCGAGTCGGGCAACCCTTCATTGGACTGTTGAAGAGTCTTGGAACATTAACTCTGCTTTCTTCCCACAGATGTTACCAGACCTGCTAAGTTTCTCTCAGAATTTCAGTTGCTGTTTCGGATCTCCAGCATCGACAGTTCTTTGCTTTATTTTACTCTCTGTCTGTTCTCTACTGTCAAAACCTCTTTTTAAACCAGTTCATCGTCCCTTCAGCAGTTGTTGTGAGCTTTGACTTTTATCTGGTATACCAGAGACCTTTCAATAAGTGACATTTTGTCTCTTACGAATGAGTGGAAGAATCCAGAGAAAGATAACTGAAAAGTGACATTCTGACCAGTATAAGAATCATCTGTGTGTGTGTGTGTGTAGTGTTATGGTGACATACTCATGAAACAATCCCACTCCCCCATGGCCAACCACTTTAACTCCCATTCCGCCAAGGATATGCAGGTCCTGAACCTCCTCTGTCACCAAAACCTTACCACCCGACAGCTGGAGGAACAGTGCATCATCTTCTGCCTCGGGACCCTCCAACACATGAGATCAATGTGGATTTCACCAGTTTGCTCATTTCCCCTCCCCCCACTTTGTCCCAGATCCAACCTTCCAACTCGGCACTGCCCTCATGACCTGTTGTACCTGTCCATCTTCCTTCCTATCTGCTCCACCCTCCTCTCTGACCTATCACCATTACCCCCACCTTCATGTTTCTATCGCATTCCCAGCTGCCTTCCTCCCAGCCCCACCCCCCTCTCATTTATCTCTCAGCCCCCTTGGCCCACAAGCTTCATTCCTGATGAAGAGCTTATGCTTGAAACCTCGATTCCCCTGCTCCTCGGATGCTGCCTGACTGGCCGTGTTTTTCCAGCACCGCACTCTCGACTCTGATCTCCAGTGTCTGCAGTCCTCACTTTCTCCTAGTAGTGTTGTATATCAATAATTCATAATTAGTTAACTCTTGCTAGAGTCTAATTATGTGCAACAAGTAGTAATTCTGTCACTTGGTCTGTGCTTTGTATCTCGGTCTGGAAATCAGATATATTGGGGAATTCTGTGCACCTTTTTTTAGAATTAGAATCCCTACTGAGTGTAGAAACAGGCCTTTCAGCCCAACAAGTCCACATCAACCCTCTGCAGAGTATCCCACCCAGACCCAGATTCAACCTTCCAACTTGGCACTGCCCTCATAACCTGTTGTACCTGTCCATCTTCCTTCCTATCTGCTCCACCCTCCTCTCCGACCTATCACCTTCTCCCCCATCTCCATCTTCCTATCACATTCCCAGCTACCTTACCCCCAGCCCCACCCTCCTCCCATTTATTTCTCCTGACGAATGCACCTAACCTACAGGTCCCTGAACATTATAGGCAATTTAGCATAGCCAATCCACCTGACCTGCACATCTTTGGATTGTGGGAGGAAACCGGAGCACCCAAAGGAAACCCACATAGACACGGGGAGAACGTGCAAACTCCTCACAGACAGTTGCCCAAGGCTACGATCAAACCCGGGTTCCTGGTGCTGAGAGGCAGCAATGCTAACCACTGAGCCACAGTGCCAGTTAAACGTTAAAATCCTTAACTTTTGTGATATTTACGAGAAGAGTAGATATCAATTGCTGAGCACTACCCCAGTGAGATGTGATGTGGAGGTACCGGGGTTGGACTGAGGTGGTCAAAGTCAGAAGTCACACAACACCAGGTTATTGTCCAATAGGTTTATTTGAGATCACAAGCTTTTGGAGCGCTGCTCCTTCATCAGGTGCAGTCCTGTGGACCATACAAAGACTGGTCAGACCACATGTGGGGACTTTGAGCAGTTCTGAGCACCGGGAATGTAAAAGCAGAAAGGATGGGCTCAGAATGAAGGGTGATAATGTCCCTGCCTGTGAGACAAGGGTGACGTAGCCTAAAAATTAAAGCCAGAGTTTTGAGAGATCAGGTTAGGAAACACCGCTGTGTGCCAAAGGAAGTGCAAGATTGGTATTCTCTACTGCAAAGATCAGTTGACGCTAAATCAATGGTTAATTTTAAATTTGAGATTGGTAGATTTTTATTTTCCTGAGGTAACAGGGATTGAGTCAAAGAAAGGGTCACATTGGGACCCTCCAGCAATGCTCTCATGTGATTGGTGGAATAGCTCTGGGGCTAAACAGTCTGCTATTATTCCTAAGCCTTTGGAACTCACTGAACGGTCTAGTGTCCAGAGCAGTTGTTGCCATCCCACCCCTGCACTGCAGAGAGACCTGAACTGTGTAATGGTAACACAGGAGTGTTAGCCACCAGTAATGATGCCACTGCATTCTGAGGATTTGATGGGAGGAACATCAAATAAATGCTAGTTTGCTTCTTGAACTCAAACATCATCGAGCCTGAGGTGATTTGAACTCATGTCTCCAGAGATTGGATGATGATCGCTGGCCCAGTGACATGGTCGCTAATCCACCACAACCCTGACAGTTGAAGAGAAGGTCACCCCAACCCCTGCCCATGTCCTTCTAAATACACAGCTGGCATTCAAGAGAAGGGAGTTAGAAAATGTTCCAAAGACTCTCTGAAGCTTTCCTCAAAGCAGAGCGGCATTAACATTAATGACTCGGAGGGCTATGTCACCCATCATTCAAAATGGCGACTATTTGCCATAGTCATTTGAATCTAAATTCCTTCATCATGAGATGGCGTGATGGCAGAGAGGGAAAGGAAAGGAAGCAAATCCTTTCCCGGGGATCCCACTGCATCGTTGGATAGGCTGTCCTATGTGCCAAAGAACGACACACCAAGAATTGGCCAATTCAGTGGGACAAAGACCCAAGACAGAAGTGTATCCCTCTGAGAAGACGTGACGCTCAAATTGAGAGAAATCTGACAACAACATTGCTGTGTTCTTAAACTACAGAGCAGATATTACAATAGTGTTTTGACACAGGTGATGCTGCTTCCACATTCAATCAATCTGTTTTCAACTTGCCTTCATTCATTAAAGCAATCAAGTGTCCTTATTATTCTTTTCCAAGGTTACCCTGCATTTCTTTAATTAGTTTTTATGATACATAGATGCTTGAAAGTTCCAAGAAATGTCAAGTTAAACATTGCCTCCTTGCAAGGAAACCACATGATTATTCAGACAGCAAGTTGATTCTTCTTTATACATTTATGTGCTGTCTGCTGAGTGAAATCCACATTGAGTCATAGAGATGTACGGCATGGAGACAGACCCTTCGGTCCAACCTGTCCATACTGACCAGATATCCTAAATTAATCTAGTCCCATTTGTCAGCATTTAGCCCATATCCCTCCAAACCTTTCCTAATCATATACCCATCCAGATGCCTTTTAAATGCTATCATTGTAATTCAAAGGATGTCAGCACTCCTGGCCAGGCAATCATGTGCTGACTATTTGGCATCGCCATTGAATTAAGTGGTTTGTTTGGCCATTTCATAGGGTATTTAAGAAAAGTTGACCACATTGCTTGCTGTGGTCTACACGTGACTCCAGACCCACAGCAATATGGATGACACGTATTTGTGCTCTGAAATGCCCTCGGGACCCAATCAATTCAAGGAAAATGTAGGATGGGTAACAAACGTTGGCCTTGCCAGCAATGCCCTCTTTCGTTGAAAGAATATGGAACAAATATTTGCCTGGCCCTCTGGATTACATCCCAGTGATACTGTCTCTCCCTTAAAACCATAAAACCACGCAGTGTTTAACCAACCAAAATTTGGCATTGAGTTAAAGAAGGAGAGGTGAGAGCAGGTACCCCATAGCTTGCTTGAAGGGATAATTTTTACATTGTGGTTTGAAGGTGGAAACATGTATAAAGGGATTTCCGAAGATTATTGTCTAGACTGCTGAAGGTTTGGCTGCCAATTGGTCACTTAATCTCATTCCTCATGCTCAACCTGTTACTGACTACCCCGCTATTTACTAATCGAACCTCACTCTCTCCAATGCGTTTCAATATGCCAATGTCCTTTATTCCACTATGCTACCTAATTCATTCACTCTCATTTTTCTTTGATAGCTTTTTTTCACCTTGAAAAATGTTTCTGAGTGATGCAGAGTGTTGCATGATGTTCAAGATGGCACTCTTAAGGATAAAATTCATCGAAAGTACTCCATTGTTCAATAAAGACCAGTCACTGTGAGAAAAGGATATGAACTTGAAGTTGCGCTGTATCTAAAGCCTTTAGGTAAAAAGTTTCATTAGTTCCCTTTTAGGTTGAGAAGTTAAACTGATCTGATATTGCAGGAATAGACAGAAAGCTGGACAGTCTAAATTCATATGTCAACCCATTTGTCATTAAAAACCACTTACTCTTAAACTGTGGCAAGTCATTCACAAACCATAGCTAATGTGTAGGCAGTCACACAAAACAATGTAAATAATGAGAAAATAGTTGGTTATTTCCAAGAAGGCACTTATGACGGTATCTTTTTTGATGTCAAAAGTCACACATACAAAGTGTAGCATCACCCACAGTACTTTACATTCACAACTCTACTGCTGATTTGGGGAAGGACATGATATGACATACTTCATCGAAATGCAGCTAGTCCCTGGAAGCTCTTTGGAGGTCATAGCATATTTGTGGCCAATATTTGTTCAGACAGAAAGCACGACACTGAGTAAAACACAAATCCTGCTCATAAAGATGGCTAAAGGCACCTGAACTAGAGTCACAGAGATGTACAGTACAGAAGCTCACCCTTCGGTCCAACTCCTCCATGCAGACCAGATATTCTAAGTTAATCTAGTCTAATTTGCCCATATCCCTCTAAATCCTTCTTAAACATGTACCCATCCAGGTGCCTTTTAAATGTTGTAATTGTATCAACCTTCACCATTTCCTCTGGCAGCTCAGTCCATACACGCACCACCCTCTGTGTGAAAAAAGTTTCATTAGTTCCCTTTTATATATTTCCCCTGTCACCTTAAAACTATATCATTTAGTTATGGACTGCCCAAAACTGGGGAAAAGACCTTCTATTCATCCTATCCACGCCCAACATGATTTTATAAACTTCTCTAAGATCACCCCTCAGCCTCCTACGCTCCAGGGAAAACAGCCCCAGCCTCTCCCTGTAGCTCAAGCCCTCCAACCCTGGCAACATCTTGTAAATCTTTTCTTCACCCTTTCAAGGTTAACAGCATCTTTCCTAAAGAGACCAGAACTGAATGCTCTGAGAAGACGTGACGCTCAAATTGAGAGAAATCTGACAACAACATTTCTGTGTTCTTAAACTACAGAGCAGATATTACAATAGTGTTTTGACACAGGTGATGTTGCTTCCACATTCAATCAATCTGTTTTCAACTTGCCTTCATTCATTAAAGCAATCAAGTGTCCTTATTATTCTTTTCCAAGGTTATTCTGCATTTCTTTAATTAGTTTTTATGATACATAGATGCTTGAAAGTTCCAAGAAATGTCAAGTTAAACATTGCCTCCTTGCAAGGAAACCACATGATTATTCAGACAGCAAGTTGATTCTTCTTTATACATTTATGTGCTGTCTGCTGAGTGAAATCCACATTTTAACTCTTATACTCCCATATTTCCATACACTTGGAAAGCACCAAAGGTCTGCATCATTGAAAATACACCTTGAGTTCACAGGAGAAATCATACACCCTTCAATAGTAAAACAGAACATGCTGGAGAAACTCAGGAGGTCTGGTAGAAACCATAGAGTGAGAGAGAGAGAGACAGAGCTAATGTTTCGAGTTCAGTATGGCTCTTATTCACAATCATTCTGATGGTCATTCATCGAGCCTGTGCCTAATGATTTACTCCAAATGAGTGACATGTTAATCCCAATTTTCTGCTTTTTCCCAGTCCCGTTGAATTCTAACAGCAACTAACATTGATATATTGCCCTTAAGTTATTTTCTCCATTCTTTCAAGTGATGCAAGCATTACTGTCAAGGTCAGCAAGTGCTGACTATCCTTCATTGCCATTGACCTAAGTGGTTTGTTTGACCACTTCATAGGGTATTTAAGAAGCATCAACCACTTTGCTGTGGGTCTGGAGTTGTATGCCGGCCAGACAACGTAAGGATGGCAGTTTTCCTTCCCTGAAGGATGTTATTGAACGAGATGGGTTTTGACAAAATCAAAGATAATTCAATGCTCATTATTACTGAGGCTAGCATTTCAATTCCAGTTCATTCATTGAATTTAAATTCCACAAGATCTGCGTTGGGGTTTAAAACTGTGCTATCTAACTCGAATCTTTATTTGTAGTTTTGATATTTTGGAAGCAATGCACCAGATTAGTAATCGATAACCTTTGGTTAATAGTGGGAGGTTGGGGAGGGGGTGGAGGAGGGCATTAGAATGATCTGAATGCTGGCAATGTAACAGTGTGGACTGCTGTAAAAGTCCCATCTGATTACTGGCGTCCTTTATGGACAGAAGTCTGTTGTCATAGAGTGTACAGTACAGAAACAAACCCTTCAGTCCAACTCGTCCATGTCAACCAAACTAAACTAATCCCACCTGCCGAGTGCTGGCCCATATCCCTCCAAAACTTTCCTATTCATGTATTTATCCAAATATCCTTGAAACATTGTGATTGTACCCATGCTCACCACTTCCTCAGGAATTTCATTTCACACACAAACCAACCACTGTGTAAACAATCTGCCCTCATATCTTTTTTAAATTCCTCTTCTCTCACCTTCAAAATGTGTCCCCGAGCCTTGAAATCCCCCATCCTAGGGAAAAGAAAATTACCATTAACCCTATCTATACCCCTCATAATTTTATAAACTTCTATAAGCTAACCTATAGCTAACCTAGGGCGGCACGGTGGCTCAGTGGTTAGCACAGGGGTAAATGTAGGGGAATGGGTCTAGGTGGGTTGCTCTTCGGAGGGTCGGTGTGGACTTGTTGGGCCGAAGGGCCTATTTCCACACTGTAGGGAATCTAATCTTATCTAAAACTCTCAACCTCCTTTGCTCCAGTGAAAAAGCTCCCAGCCTCGCCAGCCTTTCTTGATCACCCATAGCTTCTATAGCTAGCAACATCCCGGCAAGTCTCTTTGTCATTGCTTGCTGTGATCTACACGTAACTCCAGACCCACAGCAGTGTGGTTGACACATACCTGTGCTCTGAAATGCCCTAGGGACCCAATCAATTTGAGGGAAATGTAGGATGGGTAATAAATGTTGGCCTTGCCAGAAATGCCCTCGTTCCATGCAAGAATATGGAACAAACATTTGCCTGGCCCTCTGGATTACATCCCAGTGATACTGTCTCTCCCTTAAACCAACCAGAAATTGGCATTGAGTTAAAGAAGGAGAGGTGAGAGCAGGTACCCCATAGCTTGCTTGAAGGGATAATTTTTACAATGTGGTTTGAAGGTGGAAACATGTACAAAGGGATTTCCAAAGATTATTGTCCAGACTGCTGAAGGTTTGGCTGCCAATTGATCACTTAATCTCATTCCTCATGCTCATCCTGCTACTGACTACCCCGCTATTTCCTAATTGAACCTCACTCTCCCCAATGTATTTTAATATGCTATTGTCCTTTATTTCACTATGCTACCTAATTCATTCACTCTCATCCTTCTTTGGTAGTTTTTTTTCAGCTTGAAAAATGTTTTCTGAGTGAACGCGGGATGTTATGTGATTCTTGAGATATGCATTCTTAAGGGTAAAATTCATCGAAAACACTCCATTATTCAATAAAGACCAGTCACTGTGAGAAGTTGTTCTATATCAAAAACCTTGAGGTAAAATTCTTTAGGTTGAAAAGTTAAATTGATCTGATATTGCAGGAATAGACAGAGAGCTGGACAAGCTAAATTCAAATGTCAATCCATTTGTCATTAAAAAACAGTTACTCTTTGGACTCCCTTGCCCTGGGGAAAAGACCTCAGTTATTCACCCCATCCATGATCTTTATGATTTTATAAACCTCTATAAGGTCACCTCTCAGCCTTCGATGCTCCAGAGAAAACAGCCCCAGCCAATTCAGCTTCTCCCTGTAGCGCAAATACCCCTAACCTTGGCAAGATTCTGGTAATTCTGTTCTGAATCCTTTCAAGTTGAATGACATCTTTCCTATAGCAAGGAGATCAGAATGAAGTGCAGCATTCCAGAAGTGGCCTAACAAATGTCCTGTACATGAGCTTATTTTTTCAAGAGTTTGCATCATTGAGATGACCTTTGATTGCAACCTCTGCAGCTTTCTTCAGACGGTGTGGGTGCTGGTGAGGATTGTAAATTTACGAATTTCCTGCAATTAAAACCAGGAGGATTCCATCAACAGCAAAGCACTTATCGATCTTTCTGAAGTGGCAGCTTTCTATCGCTGATATAAGGATAAAAGGATGAAGATCAATTCATAAAAGATGCTCAATAGAAGTAAATGGCTATTATAAATGACTGAAGTCAGTAATTATAATCACAAATGACTGCAACCTTGTTCCTCTTCATCGTTTCAAATGAAAAGAGCTGAAATGAAACCTTAGTGGACAGATATCCAAATTCCAGCTCTCTGTTCACAATCTTTCTTTTGCTGGTGTGGTAATTACAACTTTTACAGGACGGATAAGACTTTTCCTATAACATCGATCAGTGCTGTTCAATAGAATTTACTTAAATAATGAATATCTATGCCATGGAGCTTTGAACAATGAAACTCAGAGTCCACAGAAGTTGTCAATGATTCACAAAGGTCAATATGTTATTGATCTCCACTTGAGAGATAATTACAAACTAACCTATCAACAAAGCACGAAGGTAAGTCACTTGGCCAGTTTGAGCCTGCACTGTCACTCAATCACATCATGGTTTATATGATTTTAACCTCAAATGTACACTTCTGCATATTCAATAATTTTTCATCCCCTCAGTCATCAAGAATCTATCAACCTCTATCTTAAAAATATTTGGTAGCCATGATGTGGAGGTGCCGCTGTTGGATTGGAGTGGACCAAGTCAAAAATCACGCATTACCAGGTTATTGTCCTACAGGTTTATTTGGAAACACTAGCTTTCGGAGCACTGCTCCTTCATCAGCTACCTGTATCTATTTTGAGGAAGGAAACTGCAAAGACTCACAACTCTCTGAGAGAAAAAAAAACTGTTTCCTCATCTCTGTCTTCAATCGGCAACCCCTTATTCTGACCCCTCGTTCCACAAGACAAAACATCCTTTTGATTTCCACCTGGTCAAATGCCCTCAGGATCTCATATGTTTCCATTAATCATCAACGGATACAGGCTCAGTCTGTCTATCCTTTCCTCCTCAGGCAATTCTCTCACTCCCGGTAATAGTCTAGTGGGAGCAAATTACTGCAGATGCTGGAATCTGTCCTGAAAACAACAAACACTGGAGATCACAGCGTGTCAGGCAACATCCACGGAGAGGGGGAAGGGTTTCGAGTTAAGATGACTTTTCATCAGGGCTGGCATGAAGTGTGGAGGTGGCAGCATTTATACAATAGTGTGGGTATGGAGTGCTGAGAGAGAAGGGTAGATTGGGTGATTGGAATGTGAGAATGGCAGAACAATGGCGTGTCTAACTGGAAGACTTGAAAGAGAAGACAGGGAGTAATGGAGGACTGCAGACATTGGAGAGTCAGAGTCAAAAACTGTGGAGGGGACATCAGGAATGAAGGGCTTATGAAAAAGAAAACAAGGGCATAACCTTTTAGTACAACAACATTTCACAAGCAAGGGCATTATGATCAAAAAACTAGAGGGCATAGATTTAGGGTGAGAGGGGAAAGATGTAAAAGAGACCTAAGGGACAACTTTTTCATGCAGAGGGTGGTACGTGTATGGAATGTGCTGTCAGAGGAAGTAGAGGAGGCTGGTAAAATTACATTTAAAAGGCATCTGAATGGTTATATGAATAGGAAGGGTTTAAAGGGATATGGACCAAATGCTGGAAAATGGGAGGAGTTTAATTTAGGATATCTGGTCGGCATGAGCAAGTTGGACCAAAAGTTTTGTTTCCGTGCTGTACAGGTTTATAATTCGATGAGATAGCCTCTCCTTTCAATGAAACAAGAAAGGTTCATTCTTGTTTGATATCATACACTGCTTATTCAGCAACACTTCTACTTCTCAGTTGGATGGTTCTGGGTTCAAATCCCACTCCAGGACAAAAGATCAACAACATCTGTAGAGAGGGAAACTGTTCAGAACAGGAGTGATTGCACTCGAAATTTTAACTCTGATTTTCTCTCTCCACAGATGCTGCTAGACCCGCTGAGCTTCTCCAGCAATTTCTGTATTTGTTTCGGATTTCCAGGATTAATTATCTATGATATGATCACAAAAAAACTCGAAGTTGGTATGCTAGTGTGGTGTGGAGGGAGTCCTGTTTCTCTCCACACTTTCTCTAAAGGTTGTAAAGGTCCTAAATGGGCAGCAGGGTGGCTCAGTGGTCAGCACTGCTGCCTCACAGCGCCAGGGGCTCGGGTTTGATTCTAGCCTCGGGTGACTGTCTGTGTGGAGTTTGCACAGTCTCCCCGTGTCTGCGTGGGTTTCCTCCGGGTGCTCTGGTTTCCTCCCACAGTTGAAAGATGGGTTGCAAGTCAGATGGATTGGCCATGCTCAATTGCCTCATAGAGTTAGGTGTATCAGTCAGAGGGAAGTGGGTCTGGGTGGGTTGCTCTTCAGCGAGCTGGTGTGGACTTGTTGGGCCGAATGGCCTGTTCACACTGTAGGTAATCTAATCTAAAAATGGAGAAGCACTCAGTCATCAGCTGAGGTGGTGGTATGTGGTAGTCAGCAAAAGATTTTCTTTCTCTTATCCAACCTGACCCTATGAGACTATACGGGTTCCAGACTCACTGTTGAAGACTCAAAAGGCAACATCCACCTCATGATATATCATTGTGCTACCACCTCTGCTGGCTCTGCCCTGCTAATGGGACATGACATCCAGGGATGGTGATAGCGGTATCTGTGATCTTCAGTAAGGTACCATTCTGTGAGTACAACAACGTCGGCCTGATGCTTGACTCATCTGTGAGATATCTCTTCCCGTTTTGTCATTTGCCCTCCAAATGTTAGTAAGTAGGAATTTTCAGGATCTATCGGGCTTTTTCTACACTATCACATTCCTGATGAAGAGCCTATGCTCGAAACATCGACTCTCCCGCTCCTCAGATGCTGCCTGACCTGCTGTGCTTTTCCAGCACCACACTTTTTGACACTGTTTCTACCACTGTCGATTCCAGTGCTAGGTAAATGCCAGATAGTCCATCCAGTTTCACTCCTTCTTGGAGACTTTTAAGCAGTTATCATACAATGAGTGGTTTGCTAGCCTATTTCATAAGGCAATTAAGAATTAACCACATAGCTCTAGAGTTGCATATTGTTTAGAGCTGGTGTTGACAGCAAATTTCTTTCCCCAAAGTGCGTTGGTGAACCAAACGGGTTTTAAATAGCAATGGTTTTGAATTCTACATTTAGTTTTAAAATTAGAATTGAACCAAAACCCCCACAGCATTCTCTGGGTCTTTAGATTTCCGTGATTCTGAAGTTTAGATAAAACTAGACAAAAAAAATCTCTTCCCAATAGTCGCAAGGATGCAGGGATTGAAGATTCTGAGCAAGAGTTGCAGTGGCAGGAATGGGAGAAAGAGGTTTTCCAGACGGTAAGGGGTGATAGCTTGGAGCTTTCCATCCGCAGTAGGGTGGGGGGGGGGGGGGGGGGCGGAGGTGGAGGAAGAGTCGATGGAAGTTTTCTAAAGGAAATTTGAAGGCCATTCCAGGGGAAAAAAGGCTGGAGGATGTGAGGATTGACTGGAGGAGCAAAACTGTCTGCATTACTCCTGAGAGAGAGAGAGAGAGGAGACAGTTCAAAGTTTGGGTGAAGATTTGTAGCTCGGGTGCTCGTTGTTGTGGTTCTGTTCGCCGAGCTGGGAATTTTTGTTGCAAACGTTTCGTCCCCTGTCTAGGTCAAACGACAAGCAACATGAATTCGACTGGGACAACACTACCATTATAGGCCAAGCCAAACAAAGAACAGCCAGGGAATTCCTAGAAGCATGGCACTCATCCACAAACTCCATCAACAAACAAATCGACCTGGACCCAATATACCAGCCACTACAGCAGACAGCTGAAACTGACAACCGGAAGCGGCAGGGACAGGCCACTATAAATGCCGAGAGGAAAGATCACAGAAGCGCTTCACAGGAGGCTCCCAAGCACTGAAGATGTCACCTAGACAGGGGATGAAACGTTTGCAACAAAAATTGCCAGCTCGGCGAACAGAACCACAACAACAAGAGAGACAGTCACCATGATATTCAAGGGTGAAATGGCCGTTTATGCTTTTCATTCCTTATGCACATAGAATGCCTGGATTCTAAAATTTTTCTGTCTTTAATGGTGGTGACAGATTGATGTCTGTCCCCAAAAGCTTACCCAGAGAGAAAAACCAGTAAAAGAAAATCATTCACACTTGGAAATAGACGCAGTGGGAGATCCCAAATTGAAGATTTGGATATAATTCGGACCAGTCCATGTCACTTACCCATCTTTCTAGTTTATCCTTCTTAGAATCACAGAATATAGTATAGACTCTCTGACCCATCCAACTTGGGCCACCATCAATTCACTAGTTCCTACATTAGTCCCAGCTTCCTGCACTCGGCCACTCAGTTTAGGTGGGGGGTGGGGGGGGGGGGGGGTTGTTTTATTTACCCTGCCTAACAATACTCCACTAAAAAAGCCAGAGGGCCTAGTCATTTCTCTCCTTGCCATTTGTGGGGTCAGGTGGCACGCAGACTATGTATTTCTCTGTTACAACAGCTCCAAGTACCTCATCAATTCTGAAGCACTCCCAACCATCCTAACGGTGCAACAGGGGCTAAACAAATGCAAGGTTCTGTCTTTCAGTTTGTCAAAATCAATTGTTCCTGTTCTCACACGTTTTCAGACTTTCAGATTCTCTTTTTCTCCTTCAAACCAATTTTTCAATTGGAATCAAACAGCATGCACATTCAGAGATTTGACATTTGGAATTAAAATGCAGTATCCTTCTACCTCACAGTAATGAGTCCCATTTGAATCTTTTTAATTGGGAACCCTGGTGTAAAATGAAATTGCCCAATATATCAAACCATCTCTATTCAGCAAAATCCATTAGTATTGATTTAAATACATTAGAAATCAGTTGGAGCTTTAGATAATATTTCCTGCATAATAAAACGAGAACTCCGTCAGCCACATCCAGAGGAACATGCATCATCGAAATCTGAACTCATCTTTCAAAATACAAAAGGCCCGATAAATCACCGCTGCTTCTATATCTCTTTTGAAAGATTTAATCAAAAAGTAAAATGTTGCCACACTAAAAATGAGCTCAAATTTAAAGGAATCTGTGTTCCATTGAATTCCAGTTAAATCACATAGCAAATAATTTCGGCTCCCTACAGTACTGTAATGTCAGAACAGTAGCTCCTCTATGCCATGACTTCAATGCTACCCCTTCTAATCCCAATTCCTCATTTTCACCTTGAACTTCCAATAATTTTCCTCTTCAATGCTCATCTCTCGATCCCTGCTCAATTGACTTTGTTACTTTTTCCTTCCCTACAGTGTCAGTTGCTGGTTGCATTCCCTGTTTGGACTCAATGGGTTGTGAAGTCAAGTTCACTGATGCTCCTTAGATAATTGTGGTATCAGAGAGGGCACTGGATGATTATTTGGATGGAAACAATGTGCAAGGGTTTTGGGGTAAAGCAGGAGATGGGCACTCGGTAATTGTGATAATGTAACAAGCCAGAGCAGGCACAATGGGCCAAATGGCCTCCTTCACCACTGCAACAATTCTGTAACTTCATTCCAGACACTTAGAGTCACAGAGCTGTACTGCACGGAAACAAACCCTTTGGTCCAACTTGTCCAAACCGACCAGATATCATAATTTAACCCAGTCCCATTTGCCAGCATTTGGCCCATATCCCTCTAAACATTTCCTATGCATATACACATCCAGATGCCTTTTAAATGTTGTAATTGTACCAGCCTCCACCACATTCTCTGGCAGCTCATTCCATACACGTACCACCCTCTGCATGAAAAAGTTGTCTCTTAGGTCTCTTTTAAATCTTTCCCCTCTCACCCTATTTGCCCTCTAGATTTTTGATCATAATGTCCTTGCTTGCAAAATCTTTGACATGTTGTTATAGAATCAGAGGTGTACAGCATGGAAACAGATCTTTTGGTCCAACTTGTCCATGCCGACCAGATATCCCAACCCAATCTAGTCCCACCTGCCAGCACCCAACCCATATCCCTCCAAACCCTTCCTATTCATATACCCATCCAAATGCCTTTTAAATATTGCAAATGTACCAGCCTCCACCACTTCTTCCGGCAGCTCATTCCATACACGTACCACTCTCTGTGTGAAAACGTTGCCCCTTAGGTCTCTTTTATATTTCCCTCTCCTCACCCTAAACCTATGCCCTCTAGTTCTGGACTCCCCGACCCCAGAGAAAAGACTTTGTCTATTTATCCTATTCATGCCCCTCATGATTTTATTCCTTGTAAATCTTTTCTGAACCCTTTCAAGTTTCACAACATCTTTCCGATAGGAAGGAGACCAGAATTGCACGCAATATTCCAACAGTGGCCTAACCAATGTCCTGTACAGCCGCAACATGACCTCCCAACTCCTGTACTCAATATTCTGACCAATAAAGGAAAACATACCCAACGTCTTCTTCACTATCCTATCTACCTGCGATTCCACTTTCAAGTACTAAAAGATTATGTAAATGCAAGCCACTGTTTTCTTTTACAAAAACCCTCTCCTTACCTTCTCTAATAAACCCCTGATGACATTCATTTCTTCTATCACTGAATGTAGGCATCCTTATTGGCCAATGAGTGCTTTGCTGGGCCATTTCAGAGGATATTTTCAAATCAACCATGTTGCTGTGGATCTGGGCAGCACAGTGGTTCAGTGGTTAGCACTGCTGCCTCACAGCGTCAGGAACCCGAGTTTGATTCCAGCCTCTGGCCCCTGACTGTGGGGATTGCACATTATCCCTGTGTCTGCCTGGGTTTCCTCCATGTGCTCCAGTTTCTTCCCAAGTCCAAAGGTGCCCTTGTGGCAGCAGGTTAGGTGAATTGGCCATACTAACTTATCCATAGTATTCAGGGATGTTTAGATTAGGTACATAAGTCAGAGGTAAATGTAGAGTAATAGGGTCGGGGGAATGGGTCTGGATGGGTTACTCTTTGGAGTGTTGGTGTGGACTTGTTGGGCCGAATGGTCTGTTTCCACACTACAAGAGTTCTATGAAATGGATATATTCTTTGGGTCACATGTCAGCTAGACCAGGGAAGGACAGCAGATTTCCTGCCCTCGAGCTCATCAGTGATTCAAATGAGATTCTATATAATGGGATTCTAGTTTTATGGTCTTGGTCACTTAGACTACATGTGGATTTTTACAACAATCACTGATAGTTCTTATTGTCATGGTTACTGAGATTAGCTTTAAATCTGTAATGCCAGATTTATTCATTGACTGTGAACTTAAATCCCATGAGCTGCTGTAGTGGGGTTTGAACTCATATCCCTAGACGATCAGTCTGGGCTTACCAGAACCCAGTGATATTACTACAACTGTCATCATCACCAGCATAGATTACCTTTCAGTATTTATAATTTTACTTGTTCCTGCCCTTGTGGCAGCATCTTTTCATCCTTAAGATATAAGATTTCCTTCTTAAATCTCTCTGCCTCACTTCCTTGCTTTCCATTTGCAGTACAAAGGCAGCACGGTGGCTCAGTGATTAGCACCGCTGCCTCATAGCGCCAGGGACTCAATTTCAATTCCAGCCTTGGGCGACTGTCTGTGCCAGTTTCTTCTGGGTGCTCCAGTTTCCTCCCACAGTCCAATGATGTGTAGGTTTGTGGATTGGCCATGCTAAATTGCCTATTTAGAATCCCTACAGTGTGGAAAAGGCCCTTCGGCCCAACCAGTAACCCAGCCAGACACATTCCCTTATTCTATTATCCTTCATTTACCTCTGACTAAGACATCTAACCTACACATCCCTGCACACTATGGACAATTCAACATGGCCAATCCACCGAACCTGCACATATTTGGATTGTGGGAGGAAACCAGAGCACCCGGAGGAAACCCGCACAGACACTGGGAGAATGTGCAAACGTCGCACAAACAGTTTCCCGAAGCTGGGATTGAACTCGGGTCCCTGGGGCTGTGAGGCAGCAGTGCTAACCATTGAGCCACACATAGTGTCTGGGGAAGTGTAGGTTAGGTAGATTAGCCATGGGAAATGCAGGGGAAAGATGGGTGAATCTGAATGGCCTGTTTCCACACTGTAGGATTTTGTGAATTCTTCTTGTGTTGTTGACTGAGGTTCTGGTCATCTAAACTAACCTGTGGCTCTGTTTCAGATGTAATTTTACACAGAAAAATAGGTGCTGGAGTAGGCCATTCAGCTCTTCCAGCCTGCACCACCATTCAATACGATCATGGCTGGTCACGCAACTTCAGTGTCCCACTCTTGCTTTCTCCCCAGAACCCTTGATCCCTTTAGTCACAAAGAGCACTTGCAGCTCCCTCTTGAATATATCTAATGAACTTACCCCAACAGCTTTTTAACCCTTCTGTGAATGTCTTGGGATATACCATTACTCACAATGTGCTGTATAAATAAACTGTCAGTGTTGTTAAGCTTGCACAGGGATGAACCAGGACGCCTTAATTCACAGAATCAGAGAATTCCTGCAGTGTGGAAACAGGCCATTTGACCCATCGAGTCCACACCGGCCCGCCAAAGAGCATCCCATGCAGACCCAACCCTTACCCTAATCCTGTAACCCTGCAATTCCCATGGCCAATCCACTTTACCTGCACTCACATTTGGACTCACATTAGTTTTCCTCACATAATGATTGCCATCCACTAGAATGATCCAAACACCCGAACATGTCCTTTGCAAAATGTCTCCCCTGATTGATCATCATTTGACATATTTCCTCAGCCTTGCAAGGGACTGTTAGCTGTGGATGTAAATTTCGGAGCTTTGAAGCCACAATTTTGTGAACTATTAACTGAGTAGAATGTGTACAGATTAAAACAAACATCAAAACATGTTCTCATTCATAGGATGTGGATGTCACTGGCTAGACCAGCATTTATTACGTATCCTTAAGTGCCTAGAGGGCATTTGGGAGTCAACACCATTGCTGTGGGTCTGGAGTCACATGTCGGCCAGACCAGGTAAGGATAGCAGTTTCCTTCCCTAAAGGGCATTAGTGAACCAGATTTTTTCCTGACAATTGGCACTGAATCACCGATTGTCATTAGGCTCTTTTCTACTGAATTTAAACTCCACCATTTGCCTTGACCCAGGTCCCCAGAATATTACTTGGGTCACTGGATTAACAGCCCAGTGATAACACCATGAGGTCACCACCTTCCATTAGTTGTGCCACTGAAATGTTTTTCCTCCTAATTCACAGCTCCTTTTAATTACTTAAACAGGTTAGTCAAAGTTTTTTGTGGATTGTCAGATGATATTCCTGTAACTGGCAAACTTTGCAGCTAAATTTTTCCTTGAATTTGCCAAACATACCACCATACATATCTTGTTTCTCCTGTTAGCGCACCTATCTGTGAATTGACTTTCCTTATAAAAAATGGCATCACTGTGATCATGCCATCTAAATAATCTATCAAGCGTTTCCATCTGTGTTCCAATGTCTGGCTGACCTGAAAGTTCCCAAACAAATTCACTTGATTAATTCAGACATTCTCACTAATTCAATTTCTGTGTGCAAACCCAGTTCCTTTCTCAATACCCCGTCACTGTAATTTTCCACAGATCTGTGCTTGCCACTCAGGTGTCTCATATTTCCCACATCTTTCTCTGCTGTATCTTTGGCAGCCATGCCTTTGGTCACCTTGACTCTATGTTCTGGAACTCCCTCCTCAGACGTGTCCCACTAAATATACAGTGGGGCAGCGTGATGGCTCAGTTGACAGCACTGCTGCCTCACAGCGCTGGGGACCCAAATTCGACTTCACCTTCAGGCAACTGTCTGTGTGGAGTTCATATATAGAACAACACAGTACAGGTCTTTCAGCCCTCGATGTTGCACCAACCTGTGAACTTAATTTGATGCCCATTTAACCTACAGTGTTGCATTATTATCCATATGTCTGTCCAATGTCCATTTGAATGCTCTTAACTTTTGCGAGTTTACTACTATTGCAGTAAGGCCACTCCACACCCCTATTACTCTCTGATATCTGTCCTATATCTATCACCCCTCAATTTAAAGCTATGTTCCCGCATGATAGCCTTCACCATCCAAGGAAAAAGGCTTTCACTGTCCACCCTAAGTCTCTGATTATCTTCTATGTCTCAATTAAGTCACCTCTCAACCTTCTCCTCTCCAATGAAAACAACCTCAGTTCCCTCAGTCTTTCCTCCTAAGACCTTCCTTCCATACCAGGCAACATCCAAATAAATCTCCTCTGAACCCTTTCCAAAGCTCCCACATCCTTCCTATAATGCGGTGACTAGAACTGTACACAATTCTCCAGGTGCGGCTGAAGCATGACCTCGTGGCTCCGAAACTCAGTCCCTGTGTCTGTGTAGGTTTCCCCCACAGTCTAAAGATAGAGTCATAGAGTCATACAGCACAGAAACAGACCCCCTTCGGTCCAACCACTCCATGCCGAACATATTCCCAAACTAAACTAGTCCCACCTGCCTGCTCCTGGCCCATATCCCTCCAAACCTTTCATATCCATGTACTTACCAAAATGTCTTTTAAACATTGTAATTTTACCCACATCTACCATTTCCTCAGTAAGTTCATCCCACATGGGAATCACCCTGTGTAAAATAAACTGTCCCCTCGTGTCTTTTCTAAATCTTTCTTACCTTAAAGATGCACCCTCTACTCTTGAAATTCCTCATCCTAGGGAAAAGACAAGTATCATTAACTCTATCAGTACCCCTCATTATTTTATAAACTTCTATAAGCCAGCCTCTCAACTCCTACGCTCCAGTGAAAAAGGTCCCAGCCTATCCAGCCGTCAAACCTTCTGTACCAGGCAACATCCTGGTAAACCTCTTCTGAACCCTCTCTAGCTTATTACTATTCTTCCCATAACTGGGCGACCAGAATTGAACACAATATTGCAGAAGAGGCCTCACCAATGTGTTATACAATGTCAACATGACTTCCCAACTCTTATATTAAGTAACGCTCCCAGGATCGGTACACTCAAACCCCTGTGGTTCCCAACAGTCAATGAAGCCCAAAAGCACACTGCTGGGCCCTGCACATACCTCCTCCAGAGATTCCTGGTCACGGACTGAACCAGGGGTGAGGGGCAGGCAGCTGGGTGAAAAGACTGCCTCAGCTGCAACTCCAGAAAGGTGAACCATAGCAAAAAACGCAGGTAAAGTGGATTAGCTGCCAGAAATGCAAGAACGTGACAGGATAGGAGGATGGTCTCAGTGGGCTGCTCTTTGGAAGGTCAGTGTGGACTTGATAGGCTGAATGGCATGCTTCCACACTGTAGGGATTCCATGATACTACTTTGGCCAGACCTGTTCTACTGTCTCAATCTTTGGCTTCTCATCAGCTTCAGGCATTTGGCTGCATTGAATGATATAGCTCAAGGTTATTATTGCTCGTATCTCCATATCATCAACACTCGATGCATGTTTATATGACTCCAGTCACATTACAATTGCTAACTGCCCTCTGACATGGCCTAGTAAGCCACTCAGTTCAAGGGCAAGTACAGATGGGTGACAAATGTCAGTCTTGCCAGTGTTGCCCACATCATATATCAGAATTACAAAAAACCTATTCTCTGCAAATGCAAGTGCTGCATTCTAAGCACTCTATCAGGAAGGATGTTTCTTCTGAATTTCTTCTTGGATTTACTGGTGACCAAGTGGAAGGACCTTTTCAATATTGACCCATAATAGCCTCAAAGATCGTTATCAAATCACCTCATACCAATCTTTTAGAAACAGTCAAAGCCCTGCTCAATTTTTCCCAATTCTTCAGTTTCAGTGTTGGAGAACAGAACACAGTATAGAACAGGAACAGGCCCTTTGGCCTGCCATGTCTGTGCCGACCACAATGCCATTTTAAACTAATCCCACCTGCTTGCACATGGTCCACATCTGTCAATTCCCCGCCTGTTTATGTGTCTGCCTAAATCCTTCTTAAAATTTGCTGACATATCTCCTTCTACCACTTCCAGGCACCTACCACTCCATGTGTAAAAAACTAGCTTTGCACATCTCCTTTATACTTTCCCCCTCTCAACTTAAACCTAATCCCCCAAGTATTTGACATTTCCACACAGGAAAGAGACTCTGACTCTCCACCCTATCGATGTCTCTCATAATTTTATATATTTCTATCAGATCAGCCCTCAGCCTGATGAGAACCACCTAAGTGCAACCAACTTCCCATTTGCTAACATGTTCCAATCCAGGCAACATCCTGGTCAACCTCTTTCACACTGTCTTCAAATCTTCCACATCCACACCACAGAGTGGGGAACAAAACCATGCAAATGTGGTCTGACTAAAATTTTACACAGCTGCAACACGACCTGCCAACTTTTATACTCAATGCCCTGACCAAAGAAGGTAAGCAAGCTGTATGCCATTTTTTTAAACCACATCATCTACTTCTGTTGCCACTTTCAGGGAGCTATGGACTTGGACCCCGAGATCCCTCTAGAAATTAATGCTCCTAAGGGTCCTGACATTTACTGTATACTTTCCTCTTGCATCTGAGCTCCCAAAATGCATCACCTCGCACTTGCCTGGATTAGACTCCATCTGCCATTTCCCCGCCAGACTGTCTAACTTACTGGTATCGTTTTGACAATTTTCCTCACTATCTACAACTCCACCAATTTTTGTGACATCTTACTAATCAGATCATCTACATTTTCATCCAAATCACTTTCCTATATTACAAACTGGAGGTTCCAGCACCGACCCTTGCGGAACACAGACGTCCAGTCAGAAGAACGTCATCCATTTCATTGTCCTTTTGCAACTTCTCCAATGTCTTTGTACTCTATTCAAAACATGAAACAAAACTTTCCGATTTATTGGCCTTTGGGTACTTTGGTGGGTTGGTAGACTTGGCAGTGGTGACCTGCCTTTCAGTTTGACCTTATGTCCAATTGAGAATCCTGCCTCAGAGATCGCTGTTCACTGAGGGGTGGTGGGCAGCTATTGAAGACGACATCTTGAATCAGCATATTCCCATCGCAAAGGTGGCTAACAGCTTTCATTGTGTTTGTGGTGAAAATGCTGTCCAAGGAAACCCAAACTGAGAGGTGCAATTATCAGTGGGCTAGTAACTCAGACATCCCAGGCAATCTTCTGGGAACTGGGGTTCAAATCCTGCCATGGCACATAGTGAAGCCGTATGCCATTTTATAACCACCCTACCCCTTTCTGTTGCCACTTTCAGAGAGTGATGGACTTGGACCCCGAGATCCCTCTGTATATCAATGCTCCTCATGGTCCTGACATTTACTGTATACTTTCCTCTTGCGCCTGAACTCCCAAAATGCATCACCTCGCATTTGTCTGGATTAAACTCCATCTGCCATTTCTCCCCCTCAATAAAAATCTGAAATAAATGGCAAATGTAACCATCACCGATTATTGTAAAATTCCATTTGGTTCACTCATGTCCTTTAGTGAAGGAAACCTGGATGTGGTTCCAGACCCATGGCAATGTGATTGACACTTTGGCAATAAATGCTGGCCAGCATCCAATGCATGAATACACTGATCAAAGTTTGGGAGAAGATTTGTAGCTCGGGTGCTCGTTGTTGTGGTTCTGTTCGCCGAGCTGGAAATTTTTGTTGCAAACGTTTCGTCCCGTCTAGGTGACATCCTCAGTGCTTGGGAGCCTCCTGTGAAGCCCTTCTGTGGTGTTTCCTCCGGCATTTATAGTGGCGTTGATGATCCAGTGTGTTTTCTCTATTTCTGTGTTTGTACACTAATGTTGTGTACAAAATCCCATGCAAGGACTGCACAAAACACTATATAGGATAAACAGGAAGACAGCTAACGATCCGCATCCATAAACATCAACTAGCCACACATGCAGACGACAAGCAACATGAATTCGACTGGGACAACACTACCATTATAGGGCAAGCCAAACAGAGAACAGCCAGGGAATTCCTAGAAGCATGGCACTCATCCACAAACACATCGACCTGGACCCAATATACCGGCCACTACAGCGGACAGCTGAAACTGACAACCGGAAGCGGCAGGGACAGGCCACTATAAATGCCGGAGGAAACACCACAGAAGCGCTTCACAGGAGGCTCCCAAGCACTGAGGATGTCACCTAGACAGGGGACGAAACGTTTGCAACAAAAATTTCCAGCTCAGCGAACAGAACCACAACAATGAATACACTGATGGCTGAGACAAGTAATGGAAGCATCATCAGTGTCTGATAAAGTGGCTCTGAGTGAGTCACCCACAGCAATCCCAACACAATCGGAAACGTCAGATTGCTTACAATGGCAAAGTCCTTGCCAGCTGTTGACATCAGCCTTGTCATTTATCTCTTTCGCTATTACAAGTTCAGACGCGATGCCATTGCAACCTCCCAGTGTGGCGCCGACTCCTCAAAGTTGCTGACACAAATAGGGTCTATGCCATGTGGGTGGAAGATTGCACTTAATTGCCTAATTATCCACTGCATCATTGCCAGGTTACACAACCCTGCCCTGGGCCCTTCGTGTTTTTCCTTTTGTTTTTGTGGTTACCATTCCCAGCCTTCCCTGTCACCACTCCATGACTTCAGAATCCATCCTCAGGTTAAAGGCTCCCTACGCAGACCAACACTGAACACACACATAGTCTACTATTTTCAGTAACAGTTTTACCTCAGATTAATCTCGCCTCTTTCTCTGGAATTACACACCAATTTGCAAAGGGCTGTGAAATTGGAAATATTCATTATATTATTTTCGTTAGAACTCCAAAATTGACTTTTTCTCTGTAAATAAATGATCCCTCTAATAGTCTACCATTTAATGTAATGGTAATTACATTAAATGGTAATGCAAGATGTCTGCTGTAATTAAAATTTTGAGCTCAATGGGCCATTTGCGATTAATGTCAAAATTAATTTCCTGGGATAGGAAGAATTTCAAATGCAAAGATATTTTCCAGCAAATGCACGCATTGAGACCATAGCGAGCCTTCATTTCACTGTTTCACACGCTCAAGGTTTCGCAAAATGCACCCAATTCTCGTCAGGCTTTAGATTTCAGAAAATGCTTCCCATTCAAACAGGAAGAGTCAGGTTCTCCGATGGTTAGGGTGCCCTGTAGGGCAGCAGGTACATTCAACCACTGTTTCCATTCATCAATAAGGAATGAGCTTAGCAGTGATGCCTACTTCCATATGGGAATGGCTTTCTGCTCACACCATTTGTGTGGCATGGGCAAATTGGGCAGCATGGACAGGTTGGGCTGAAGGGCCTGTTTCTGTATTGTAGACCTCTATGGCTCTACTTTGGTTCTTGATGATGGCCTTTTGAAAGCAGAACCAAAGCCAGAGCTTGTGGGGCATGAGGGCAGGCAATGTCAAATGTTAGAAAAGATTTAGCATTTACAACAATGTCTTTCATGTCTGCAGGCTGTCCCCAGAGTGCTCTGCAACCAATGAAGAATTTGCAAAATGTAGTCTCTGTTGCAATTCAGTGGCTGCTGTGTGAGGCACCAAGCTCCTGCAAACGTGTGATTTATTTTGGTGAAATGGTTTGAGGGATCATTTGGACACAGCAGAGAACCTCGGCAAAGCGGTGTTGTGTGGGATCTGTTACAGATACAACAGACAGCACACTGTGCTGCAGTTCAACATCTCACTTCTGACTGGATAACACTCCCTCTGTATTGCACTGCAGCATCAGCTGAGATTCTAGAAATGGGCCATACACCGTGGCCTTTTGATTCACAAGCAGTCTGCTACATACTGGTCCACATCACCCAGGGGGAAGAACCAGTTGACAGCATAGAGGGCTGTTGTAGGCTGCAGTGGGACATTGACAGGATGCAGAGATGGGCTGAGAGGTGGCAGATGGAGTTCAACCTGGATAAATGTGAGGTGATGCATTTTGGAAGGTCAAATTTGAAAACTGGGGTACAGGATTAAGGATAGGATTCTTGGCAGTGTGGAGGAACAGAGGGATCTTGGTGTGCAGGTACATAGATCCCTTAAAATGGCCACCCAAGTGGACAGGGTTGTTAAGAAAGCATATGGTGTTTTGGCTTTCATTAACAGGGGGATTGAGTTTAAGAGTCGTGAGATCTTGTTGCAGCTCTATAAAACTTTGGTTAGACCTCACTTGGAATATTGCATCCAGTTCTGGTCACCCTATTATAGGAAAGATGTGGATGCTTTGGAGAGTGTTCAGAGGAGGATTGCCAGGATGCTGCCTGGACTGGAGGGCTTATCTTATGAAGAGAGGTTGACTGAGCTTGGACTTTTTTCTTTGGAGAAAAGGAGGAGGAGAGTGGATCTAATTGAGGTATACAAGATAATGAGAGGCATAGATAGAGTCAATAGCCAGAGACTATTTCCCAGGGCAGAAATGGCTAACACGAGGGGTCATAGTTTTAAGCTGGTTAGAGGAAAGTATAGAGGGGATGTCAGAGGCGGGTTCTTTACACAGAGAGTTGTGAGAGCATGGAATGCGTTGCCAGCAGCAGTTGTGGAAGCAAGGTTACTGGGGACATTTAAGAGACTGCTGGACATGCATATGGTCACAGAAATTTGAGGGTGCATACATGAGGATCAATGGTCGTCACAATATCGTGGGCTGAAGGGCCTGTTCTGTGCTGTACTGTTCTATGTTCTAACCCCCTTTATGAAGTAGACAAATCTGAGCAGTACTTTTTTAAGCTTGCATGGGAATTGGGCCTTGCTGGCAGGAGCAGCCTTTGATGGCCATCCCACATTTGTTTTGGAGCGATTGGCTCTGCGAGCCACTTCAGAGGGCAGTTAATAGTCAAGCCTATTGCTGTGAATCCTGAATGCGGATGTCACATGACACCAGGTTATAGTCCAACAGGTTTATTTGAAATCACAAGCTTTCGGTGCGGTCAGGTTCGAAAGCGTGCAATTTCAAACAAACCTGTTGGACTATAACCTGGTGTTGTGTGACTTCTGACTTTGTCCACCCTAACATCTCCACATAGAACTTAGGCTAGACCTGAACAATAAATCTCCCTTCTGAGAGATTTTTTTAATCCATTGTTTCCATTCCAGAGTTGATCAATTGAATTCAAATTTCACCCTTTCGTATGGGTGGGATTGGAACTCCTGCCCCAAGACATCAGCTTGGGAATGGTCTAGCCCGGCAATAGTACCACTGTGCCGCCACATCTTGTACATCATTCACTGTTTTTTCCTTCCTTGATATCCAATCATATCAACATAACAGCAGGCAAAGAGAAAAAAAGCCTTTATCGATTCAATTATTTGCAAAATTCTCACATTTATTTACTGTCAAAGAAGTGTTAAACTTTACATCAGGTATTAGGCGGGTGGGGGATCTCGTTATTAATAGGAAATACACAAAAAGAAATCATATCCTGGAGCAAATTTCTATCGGGACCGTACAAACCCTGAATTGCAGGCAATGAGAAATAAATAAATTCTTGGGGGCCATGACATGAACTCTGGCCACGCTCATCACCCAGGGATTCAGCCTGCTTTTCTGATTGGCTGGACCAGATTGACTTGACAAGACTTTCTCAAAAAAAAGTGCCGATTCATTGCCCCCCCAACCCCTCCCAGAAAAAAAAAACTCTGCATCTACCAACTCCCCCCCACCCCCCCACCCCCCTCACCCCATCAAGTATATTACAGTCAAAAGAAATGGAGATTGATTTAATGATGCTCATCAGACTTGGCACAACTGGTTTGAATGACTCGGCGAAGATCGAAAGGGGCTTAACTCATCTGGGCCAAAGAAGAAACCGTTAGAGGTGGCAAATTCAGGGAAACAGGAAGAGAGGCTTTCCCTTAAAACCAAGAAGGGTGGAGCTCAAAAGAGGAAAAGGGGGAACGCTTCTGGCTGGCTCTGCACAGTGGACAAGTTGCAAACGAAAGAAGAGAAACACATTTCATCATCCAGTGCAGTCCGGGAGTCTCTCACAATATTTTTCATCCAACTGTTTAAAATTCTCAGGTCTGACAATGTATTTGATTTATTTTACAATAGCAATACAACAAAATATATATTTTCTTTAGCCTTTTCTCAGTGAGAACAGAGAAGCTGTACAGCTGAGTAATGAACGTGATGTGTAAGGCCTGTGGCTGGGCTGCTATTGGCTGGACGGGAGGGGTGTCTCCATTCACCAATCAGGGAGGAGACGACCGGCCCTTTAAGGAAAGCGGCCAATGAAGCACAGTTCATCTCTGCGTTCGACAAAGCCTCTCTTGTGAAGGGGGGAACAATTAAGGGACTACACACAACTATTGCAAGGTCTTCCCATCGTTGGCTGGCTCCCTGACCCACTGGATTGGGTAGGAAGTGGAGGGCTTGAGGAATGCAAGGTGCAACTCTATATATATATTTATATTTATATATACACACGCACACACACTCACACACACACACAACTGTGTTCAAAAACAGCTGCACTGGAATAGCCAGAAGTTCTCCCAAGGCATCAGCACAAAGACACAGAAGACCCCAGGTGACTTTTCTGGTTCAGTTTGCAACAGAACAAGACAGTTTCTGTGTTGCCACAGTCCGTTCCCTGTGTCACGTCAGAGTTGCAGGAGCCAGCTGTTTTTTTAAAATTTTGTTCCTGTACAATGTAAAAAGCACCACAGGTGGCTGGACTGTCCGTTTGGGTACATACGAGGGGTGGCACCTATTAGACGTCCTTATCTCAGTGTGTTTGTTTTAGAGTTGAGTTTTTGTTTTTAGCGATTGTGTTTCAAAGGCTAGTTATCAGTTGCATCTGTCCTTCCCTCACATCCCCTTCTGGGATCGCTTCTTCCTTGTTAATGGGGATAATATATCCATCACTGTTGCCCTTGCTGATTTGATAATATGTCTGAAGTTGGTTCCCAGCACCGAGATTGGGCATACTTTTGTAGTAAAGGTCCTCATTCTCACTCCTCTTGGAGGGCGACAGATCTTCCTCTGGTTCAGGGCTGCTCTGTGGATATGGGGAGTCCCTCAGGTTCGGCATGCTCGTGTACAGGGAGTCTCTGTTGGGCGACTGCACCGAGTCCTGGGCCTTGGCGGAAAGCTCAGCCGCCTGGGCCTCGGCTTCAGGCTCGGCCCGCTTCTGCTGGTGGTAGAGGAGAGAGTGGGTCCGCTGAGGGATCAGCGGAGCCTCCAGTTCGGGCTGCCGAGCCTGGCCGGGCCGGTCTCCGCGCGCCAGGGTCGAAGCGTCGGCCACGATGGCGTCGTCCTCGCTGCTGCTGCTGTTGTTGTTGGCGACGGTGGCCATCTTGGCAGGCAGGCCTCGGTCGGCGGCGGCCATCTTGGCGGGCAGGCTGCGCTCGAGGTTCGGCGCCTTGTGGCTGCCTCGGAGGTTGTTGTGCACCAGCTCGGAGATGATCATCTTCTCGAAGGCCGTGTCGCCCAGGCTCAAGCCGCAGTCCAACGCCTGCACGCTGTCATTGGAGAAATCCCCGTTCCGAATCGAGTAGCTGTTGTTGAAGTTCCCGTTAAGTGGTAGAGTATCCATCGCGCTGTTGTCCCTCCCGTTGTTCAGTGAATGACCTGCAACAAGAGAAAAAAATGCATGACAGAGTTAGTGTCCTTGTCAGTCCCTTCCGACCAACCTTTCAAACCCGAAGGAAAGAATAACCAAATTTTTTTTGAATGCAGTTCAGGACAAAGCAGCAATTTTGAGCATTTAAGGATAAATGGAGCTGAGAATTAACCCCACCCTGTTCACCCCCAAAAAAATCTAATCTCACTGAGGAAGAGAAATACAACACCATCTCTTTGCCTGTAATACTTATAGTGTGTGGGGCACAGCAAAATGGATTTGTTTTGTCCTGAAATACATTACAGCTGACCTGGGTCAGGAGAGGAGGAACGAGATAAACACACAACCTTCATGAAACAAGTGCAAATAAACAGAACTAAACAATATCAACACAGCAACAGCAAGCAAGACTAACGTTACGGAGCCTTTTCAGCGTGGAACACCGTGTTGCAAAGCGAGGGAAGTGGGGGTGGGGTGGGGTGGGGGGGGTGGAGAAACAGACAAAGCACAAAGTCAGCAGAACATAAACCAAACAGTCAACCTTCTAGAATGACAAGCACCATCTGAAAAACACGACAGACATCAGCTGGATTGGCTCACATGGGGCATTTCACATCAAGTCTGTCTGCTCAAGCTAGTGAGTGTAAGGGTAGCTGACACAAAAGAAAGTGAAGTGATCATTGCAGCATGAAGAAAGATCACACAAACATCTCGAAAGAGAGAGAGAGAGACAGAGACAGAGAGAGCGAGAGAGAAAAGAAACCAGCCAAATGCAATTGCAGGCCTTCCCGTTTAGAATCAAATGCTGGAAATCTGAAACAAAATCAGAAATGGCCGGAGAAACTCAGCAGGTCTGGAGAGAGAAAGCAGAGATAACGATTTGGGTCTGTGACCCTTCTTCAGGGCCCTGTTCCTGAAACGTTGACTCTCACCCCACAGATGCTGCCAGACCTGCCCAAGATTCCCCAGGACTTACTGAATCTCTACAGTGTGGAAACAGGCCATTCGGCCCAACTGGACCACTGACCCACTGAAGAGTAACCCACCCAGATCCATTCCCTATTACTCTACATTTACCCCAGACTAATGTACACCTAACCTACACATCCCTGAACACTCTGGGCAATTTAGCATGGCTAATTCACCTAACCTACATATCTTTGGATTGTGGGAGGAAACCGGAGCACCCGGAGGAAATCCACACAGACACGGGGGAGAACGTGCAAACTCCACAGACAGTCACCCGAGGCTGGAATCGAACTCAGGTCCTTGGTGCTGTGAGGCAGCAGTGCTAACCGCTGAGCCACCTTCCCAGTTTTGTTTGGGGTCTTCTTTTTCTGGTTTCAGCTTCTCATTCCTGATGCTCAGTTTTCTTGTGAGGGACAGGCAGTTCCCACCCATCATTATCCCCCTTCTGTCCATGACCCCCTCCCCCTGCACCCACACTTGAGAGAGTAGGAGGTCTTCAATCACAGTGACGAGGCTGACGGGGGTCAGGAAAGAGGTGGCACTGCTCATGGGGCTGGGGCCTGGCTTTTGTAAGACAATGTCCTTCAAGAGCCTAACCCCAGTGGACAACTGAAGATATTTTCCAAACCAAACACCGAAAGCACTGGAGAAACTCAGCTGATCTGAAGTGTTTGTGGGAAGAGAAACAGAGTGAATGTTTCAATGCTTCATCACAACTGACGTGTTCCCCGGGGCAGGCTGCAGAAAATGGAAGAGTAACTGTGTGTCGGGAGGGGAAGGGAGATGCTTGTTATCCTCAGGAATAAAGGCAAAGTCTTGCAGAAGCTGGAAATCCAAAACAAGCACAGAGAATGAGGCAGCAACTCAGCAGGTCTGGGGTCTGGCCTTGCCTCAGCACTGACATTCTTCAGAACTGGCCCTGAAGATGATTCATACCAGACTCGAAATGGTAACTGTCTTCTTCTGTCTCCACAGATGCTGCCGGAAATGCTGAGCTTCTCCAGCAATATCTGTGCTTGCTCACAATAGCTATAAGCAGGTGTGTAGGCTTGCGTGTGTTTATATGTGTGTGAATGAGGGAGAGAGTTGGTGTTGTGTGTGTGTGTGTGTGTGTGAGTGTGTGTATCAGTGTGTGTGAGAGCTTGTATGTGTGTGAGGATATGAGTGAGTGAGAGCATGTTTTTGAGTGTGTGAGTGAGAATGTGTGTTTGAGTGAGTACATGTGAGTGTGCATGTGAGTGAGTGACTAAGTGTGATTGAGTGGGTGTGAGAGTGTGTTTGAATCTGTGTGTGCATGTGTGAATGTGTGAGAGTGTGTTTGAATGTGTTTGTGCAAATCAGTGTGTGCCTGTCTGCATGCATATCCGTGTGTGATCGAGTGAGTGTGAGAGCATATTTGAGTCAGTGTTGTGTGTGTCAGAGTATGTGTGCATAGGAGCAGCCTCATCCATTTGCAGGATGTTGGAAACAATAATGAGGGAGCATTATACTATTTTCCAGCTTAAGAAATCCTCCAGGCCCAGCACAGACATGTAAACAGCCAGCATGTGATTTGAACACAAATGCAAATGCGGACATGTGCGGAAGGGTGGGGAAGACGATGAGCACATTTATGAGCACGGCATGCCTTGGAAAGTGTGATTTGTATTTTCCTTCACTGTCTGGAATGATGCTAAATGTGAGTGTGGAGTGTGACTGGCTGAGAGTGATCGCGGAAAGGTTACGTAGAGACTTTGAAGGAGAACAGCTTTGGCTGGAACAGCTGCACTAGACTCCAGGGCCCTGGTGCTGACACTGGCTGATTGCAGAAGGAGCTAGGAGGTGAGGGTGTGAGTTGACCTCCCGGGGAGAGATGCGCAGTAGGCAGTTTTAGTGACTCTGGATTCGACAAGTGCTCGGTTCCCAGGGGAATTCACGCCGCTGGTTTGATTGACCTTCGTAGATTTTGTTGAAGAGATCACTCCTTCCTCTTCACTTCACCCCCTCTCCTTTCCCATCTGCTCCCCCCTCCCAAAACCCCTTTCCTCTCCAGTGAACATCCTGACTGTTGCTGACATTGCCTGCCCCTTTGTGTACCTCGGAGACAGGGCCAGCTGTCGACTCGAGCATGGACAATGAGTGAGTGCTGGGGAGAGGGGCTCAAAAAGCCTGATACCTCTTCTCATCAAAAGTACCATGCCCTGTGGACCTGCTTGACACTGAGAGCAGGAGACTTCGCCGAATATCCCTTCCCCAAACCCCAAAGAGCAAAGCAGAAAAGGAAGACAATTCCCAGAAGTAGGAAAGGCAGTAAAAGCTGTGTTTGAGACAAACTTGGAGGACCAGCCCATTCATTTCCAAATACTGCCGTCTTTATTTGCAGCCCACTCTGTTTTATCCTCTCCTGAGAAATCTCTGCTGGGGGTCTCGATGGCCCTCACAACCTCACTGTTCAGGACAGGCCCGAAAATCTGAATGCTACTTTTTAACCACAACAACGAATGTGGGACCCTGCAAAAACTAAATTTGCTCTGACAGTATTGCAGTTGCTGTTTACGTTCATCATACCTGTCCTATCAGCACCAGTTCACCCAATTAACAGCCAGAGAATCACAGAGAATCGTTTGCCACTGAGTCTATTCCTCAGCCTCCAGTTATTTTTTCATCTCATTTCAAATAAAGAAAGAGTAAAGTAAAATTAAACAAGCATGCTGGAAGTTTTTTTTACATTTGATAGGCAAAGTTAAGTTTGACTCCCATACTTGTGTCTCTGTAGGTCACTAGAGGGAAGCATAAGGAAAGAGCAAAAGACAAGGTATGAAAAAAAAGCAAGCTCGGGTTAGATTCAACATACCACCTTTAACAACATGCAAGCTTTTGATCCTTCCTCTCTTTGCAAGTGCTCCTCGCGCTATAACTCCTTTGTTTGAGATCAGGTAGCAATCCCTTAGCTTTCCTGAGGTGAGCCCTCAGGGCAGTGAAGGGTCAAGTGGCTAGTTTGGTTCACAAGCTCACGCAGAGGTGATTGAGTGAAGAGAGGATTGCTCCATTGGTCACTTGTAAGAACATCGTCAAGGTCTGACACCTTGCTCTTCCTTTAAGGTGGTGCCTTGAACCACCATTTGCTTTGACACTTGGACAATACCCCCAGTAGGTCCTATACGCTCTCGATCACCCCCTTCCCCGCCCTCTGGTCTCCCCCGATACAGATGGTTTACCCACTCTCCGATCTCGGCCTACCAGGGGAGGTGGGAGCTGCACCCGACACCGTCTCCCAATACACCCTCACACAACTCCCCCGCGGCCTGTATTCCCATGGGAAGTGGGGTCTTTGGTAACAGTAAAGAACTCTCTCACATTCACTGCAAAATACTCTACTCTCCCCTCTTTCAGTGAGACACGGTGCCGTAGCCCCTGAATCTAGCTCATTCAGAATGAACTGGTGACAGAATGATGCATTGGTGGCAGGTGGAGGGGTTGACTAGTTCTTTCCCAAGGTCTTCAGCGAATTATCTCTCTCAGAAGGGAGGCGGTGAGGGTGGGCATGTAGAGGGTGTTGCTGAGTGGATGAGAGTTTAGGAGATGAGGAGATCTGGGGTGGCAATGAGCAGGAATGGGTGATGCAGTGGGGTGGGTGAGTGAATCAAGTGTGCAGGTCAGGAGGGCGAGTGGTGGTGCATTGGTAGGAATGACGGGAGAGAGGTGGGTTGCTTGCATCGAATACCCTGCAGTCCACAAAGTGCCAAAGATCTGATAAGGATGGGCCCTGCTGAAAAGTCCTTTGTCCTTGCCTGGGTAATTCTGACTACAGGCCCACTCTAACAACAGCCATCCAATAGACACACCTGCCACAGCCATGGTAACAATGGTTTCACAAGAGATAAGGAAGCACACCTGGTGAGCTAAACACGTCAGCTGATGGGGAATTAAAGACAACAGTTTCCGCAAGCAAGGTGTTATAAGGGTTGTTAGTGCCATGGGGTCGCAGAAGAGGATTTGTTAGTAGGTAATTGCCCGTCATCCCTGAAGCAACAAGACAAAGAGAAATACATCAGTTTGTTTTTGTTTCTGTTCAACACACACATACACACAAAAAACAATCTATCTCTCACTTTGTCTCTCTCTCTCTCTCTCACACACACACATATACACACACAAAAACAATCTATCACTCTCTCTCACACACACACACACAAAAACAATCTATCTCTCACTCTCTCTCTCTCACACACACACACACACACAAAAACAATCTATCTCTCACTCTCTCTCTCTCACACACATACACACACACACAACCCTTAACAATGGAAATGATGCATCTTTTAAAAACCCATCTGAGGAGGCCTGCCCGTTTCTGATGTAAAATTGTGACTCATTGTACCATTGCTCAGGTGAAAACCATTTTAAAAAATGGCCCCACAAAATGGGCAATAATTATCATCCCTTTCTTTTATTTTGAACATCAAGGTGGCTGACAGCCTGGTGTGGTATTGTCAATTCCATACACTTTAGGGAACATCATCATGCTGGGAAAATAGGACTTTATGTTGCCTTGAGTCACCACAAGGTTCCCAAAGTGGAAAGGCCTGAGATCTTCACATAATGATTATAACAAGGTCAGCCAGGTGGACCTCATAGAATATGAGTTCCTTGACTGGGGCTGTTAACCTGGTCCAATCAGGGAGCCCTGGCTGACAGATAGAAGGGGTGAGTGTTAGAGATACTGACACTCTGGCAGCAGACTCTGACTGAGGCAGGACTGAAGTCAAGGACTATTCATGTGTAAATAAAGGGTGACTCGGTGATGGGATACCAGCCTCTGTGGAGCCATTTCAATTCGGGGGGGGTGTTTGACATCCTGATATTTGGTGGTTGGGAATCTAAAATTAAAATTGCTTAGTAAAGCAAAGTATTCATTTATAGAATATGGAAATGGTGGCAAAAAGGGATTGAAAATAAACATTATGATATCTTTTTAAAAAATTAACAGCGTTTTGTTTTGCCTTGTTTTGCATTAGTTTTCAGAATGACTGTCTCCACATTCACCAATAATCTTTGGTGCCCATCATCCATGTGTCCTGTTGTGGTGACAGGGAATATTTTAGGTGACCCTGCTATTGTCCACCATATCCCCAACCCCCTCCATTTACTCAGTCTCTCTCTCTCTCTCTCAACAGCTCAGTGAGTTTATCCAGTGAGTAGCTGACCCAAGTAGGGTAAGAGCATTACAAGTTTGATTCCTTGCCTGCTCTCAGCTGGTTAACAACAACAACTACTGCAGCAGCAGCCTGCATTTATCTTGTGCACATAACATCCCCAAATGTTTAACAGGCTACAGCCAGGAACCTCTCCTCACCAAGAGTGAGGGAATAAAACGAAATGGGAAAGGAATTGGAAATGGGCACGCCCCCAACTCCTGATCTCTGACCTTCTGTCATTGGGCCCAGTCCACCTCCAGTCATTCACTTCCCCAGATTCAGAAGTCACATGACACCAGGCTATAGTTCAGCAGGTTTATTTGAAATCACAAGCTTTGGATCACCTGCACACTTCCCTCGACGAAGGAGCAGCACTCCGAAAGCTTGTGATTTCAAATAAACCTGGAAGACTATAACCTGGTGTCGTGTGAATTTTAACTTTGTCCACCCCAGTACAACACTGGTACCACCCCATCCCACCTTGGCTGTGTACGGGGTGTGCAGACATTAGGAACATGTAAAGACAAACTTGATTAGATTAGATTACTTACAGTGTGGAAACAGGCCCTTCGGCCCAACAAGTCCACACTGACCCACCGAAGCGCAACCCACCCAGACCCATTCCCCTACATTTACCCCTTCACCTAACACTACGGGCAATTTAGCATGGCCAATTCACCTAACCTGCACATTTTTGGACTGTGGGAGGAAACCGGAGCACCCGGAGGAAACCCACTCAGACACAGGGAGAATGTGCAAACTCCACACAGTCAGTCACCCGAGGGGGGAATTGAACCCGGGTCTCTGGCGCTGTGAGGCAGCAGTGCTAACCACTGTGCCCCCACCGTGCCTCTCTGTGCCCGGACTGTGACTGCAAGCAGCAAGGGTGGATTCAACCAACAAACGGGTCCCCGCCCCAAAACTAGAGATTGGCTAACACTATCTATCTGCTAACCCCACAATCTCATCACCTGCCCCTCACCCCAACTGCTGCCCCATTTCAAAATTGTTGGCTGCACTATGCTGATACGCGGTGTGTTAAAAGATTTGTCGTTTCCGTTAGCTCTCGTTCTACTTAATTCCATCTGGTGCTCATTTTAACTAAAAATCAACAGCAACAAGGTATTAAATTTCCAAAGTTTATCATGCTGGGGAAACCCAATTGTTAACTTGACATCTACTTATGTTTTAGAGTCATCGAGCATGGAAACACACCCTTCGGTCCAACCCGTCCATGCCGACCAGATATCACAACCCTATCTAGTCCCACCTGCCAGCACCCGGCCCATATCCTTCTAAACCCTTCCTATTCATATGCCTTTTAAATGTTGCAATTGTACTAGCCTCCACCATTTCCTATGGCAGCTCATTCCATACGCATACCACCCCTTAGGTCTCTTTTATATCTTTCCCCTCGCACCCTAAACCTATGCGCTCTGGTTCTGGACACCACGACCCTAGGGAAAAGACTTTGTCTATTTATCCTATCCATGTCCCTCATGATTTTATAAACCTCTATAAGGTCACCCCTCAGCCTCCGATGCTCCAGGGAAAACAGCCCTAACCTATTCAACCTCTCCCTATATCTTAAATCCTCCAAGCCTGGCAACATCCTTGTAAATCTTTTCTGAACCCTTTCAAATTCTACATCTTTCCGATAGGAAAGAGATCAGAATTGCACGCAATATTCCAACAGTGGCCTAACCAATGTCCTATACAGCCACAACATGACCTCCCAACTCCTGTACTCAATACTCTGACCAATAAAGGAAAGCATACCAAATGCCTTCTTCACTATCCTACCTACCTGCGACTCCACTTTCAAGGAGCTATGAATCTGCACTCCAAGGTCTCTTTGTTCAGCAACACTCCCTAGGACCTTACCATTAAGTGTATAAATCCTGCTAAGATTTGCCAAAACTGGTCTCGCTTTACATCAATTATCAAAAAGCTTTCTCTCAAAATTCATTTACGGTGTGAACTGCCCATCCCTCTTTGCCCAGAGGGCAGCTAAGAGTCAAAAGCAGGTCTGGAGGCACATGGAGGCCAGACCAGGTAAGGAAGGCAGATTTCCTTCTCTAGAGGACATGAGTGAACCAGATGGGTCTTTCCTGACAATGCTTGAGAAGTGTGTGCTGACCAGTTAACCAGTGCATTGGTGGAGACAGTTCACCAGTGAATGTACCGGTTTGATGACAACTGACAGTTAGCTGCCAAGCTTTGTTTCAATTAAGATCAGGCAGGTTGTCCGCCTTCAGTCAAGGAACTGCCATGAGGAATGAACCAAATAGCTGCCTCTTATTTTGTTCAGTTAAATTATTGTGTAGAGTTTGTGTGTACATGTCTTTTTTTCTCAGAGAAAGTGAGAATTGCGGATGGTGGAGATTAGAATCCAAGAGTGTGGTGCTGGAAAAGCACAGCAAATCAGGCAGTATCTCAGGAGCAGGAGAGTCAACATTTTGGGCATAAATGTTCCAGTCCTGATGAAGAGCTGATGCCATAAATGTCAATTCTCCTGCTCCTCAGATGCTGCCTGACATGTTGTGCTTTTCCAGCACCCCACTCTTTGACTGTTTTTTTTCCATCTGGAAAGGTTATTAACTGATGAAGTAATTTATCTAGCTCCCAGGGTATGTAAGTGCACCACAATTCAAACTCAAAGGACAATCTTAAATTTGGTGTCAGCATAATTCTCGAAACACTCAGAGTTATTCAGCAAATACTGGCCAATCTCAGACTCAGAACTAGTGTTGGACACTGTGCTTAGAGGTTTGTATGACAATCCAGCAGCTTGTTGTGTGTTCGGCTGAATGTAATCCCAAAATGTAAATGATTTATTTGTTGTACTTGGAATCCATTGTTGCATGTAAGAATTTCATTACTTATTAGGACCATAAACCCAATAACAGAAGTAGGCCATTCAGCCCATTGAATCTGTTCACCATTCAATGAGATCATGGCTAATCTGCTAATCCTCATCTCCACTTTCCTGCCTTTTCCCCATAACCTTTGATTCCCTTAACTGATTAAACATCTGTTTCTCTCAGCTCTGGACATACTGAATGCCCCTGCCTCAACAGTCCTCTGGAGTAAATAATTCCACAGTTTCACTGACTGCTGAGAGAATTAATTCCTCCTCATCTCTGTCCCATTATTATGAAATTATAGCCTCTGGTTCCAGACTCTTCCATAAGGGCAAACAACTTTCCATCTTCTGCTCAAATTTACCTTTGAAATGGAGCATGAAGCAAACCCCCTTCCCATGAAGTCTTCACTGAAAAATCAGTGAACACAATGGAGTGGTGGGGGGAGAGGGGGTCTCTACTGCTGTCTATTGCAAACTGACTTTCCCTGGTTAGTATACACCCTGGAATATGAACAGTCCCACACGCAATGATTGGCCTTATCAACAATCTTCATCAAGAAGGATTCAGCCATTTTGGTCACCGTGATCGCTTGATACACCGAAATTGGGAACATCAAAGCCATGCTGTGGGGTAATAGTGACACAGATCAGATCATTTTCACTGGGTAGCGTGTCACCTCACAACTGGGTTAAGTCACAGAATTCCTACAGTGCAGAAAAAAGCCATTTGGCCCGTTAAGCCTGCACTGACCCTCCAAAGAGCATTGCACCCAAACCCAGCCTCAGTCTCCAATCCAACCCTGCAAACCCACATTTCCCATGGCTAACACACCTAACCTGCATATCCCTGGACATTATGGGCGATTTCCCATGGCCAATCCACCTGACCTGCACATCTTTGGACAGTGAGAGGAAACCAGAGCACCCAGTGGAAACCCACGCAGACATGGGGAGAATGTGCAAAATCCACACAGACAGTCGCCTGAGGCTGGAATTGAATCTGGATCCATAGCGCTGTGAGGCAGCAGCCCCTCTCTGTTAGACCTGGTGTCATGTGACTTTTGACTTTGCCACCTGTTTGCATCTCCACACCTTGAGTACACCTAATGACCCAACCTCAACAGCCTTCTGCAGTAAAGAATTCCACTGATTCACCATATCTGAGAGAAGACATTCCTCCTCATCTCCATTATATTTTCTCTTTGCACATTTCTCCAATTCCCTTCTGGAAGTCATGGTTGAACCTGCCTCCACCACATTCTCAAGCACTATATTCCAGATCCTAACCACTCACTGAATAACAATATATTTCCCTCACTTGGGGCCTTGGGTCACTTCAATACTGGTGTCCTCTGCAACTCCACCCTCTGACAAATCAAACAGTTCGTTGTTCTCTGTCTACTCCATCAAGACCTTTCAGGAATATTTCTGTCAAATCCCCTTTGCTTCTCCAAGGGAACAATTTCAGTTTCTCGACACTTCTTTCAACAATTGCTTGGCACTTAATTGTCAGTTGTCAACTAACTGGTACATTCACCATGGCAACAGTTACATGAATCAGAGTCCCCGTATCTGAAGTCTCTCATCCCTGGAACATGTGCCCTGGCAAAACAGCAGTCAGAGTGGGCTATTCACCTCCCTAGTGACGAGTTTAATTCAGCCTTAGCTAACATTCCACATTGGGTCAGTGATTGACCAGAGGAACTCCTGCATGACTCAGAGACTGTAATTCAGAGAAAGTGAGGTCTGCAGATGCTGGAATGTTAAGCTTGGAAAACGCTACTGTAGAGTACAGTTAATGGAAAGGTTATGTTAGGGAAGTCATCATCCAGCATCTAAATACAGATATATGGAAAATAGGAGCAGGTAAGGGCTATTTAAGCCTGCTCCACCATTCAATATGATTGCACCTTATCACTCTACTCAGTCCCCTGTTCTGGCTTTCGCCCCATAAACTTTGATCCCTTTAGCCTGAAGGAGTAGTGATCAGACAATGGCCTAGTGGTATTTTGCTAGATCTATTAATCTGGAGTCCCAGCTAATTTTTTTTAGATTAGATTAGATTAGATTACTTACAGTGTGGAAACAGGCCCTTCGGCCCAACAAGTCCACACCGACCCGCCGAAGCGCAACCCACCCATACCCCTACATTTACCCCTTATTACCTAACACTAAGGGCAATTTAGCATGGCCAATTCACCTAACCTGCACATCTTTGGACTGTGGGAGGAAACCGGAGCACCCGGAGGAAACCCACGCAGACACGGGGAGAACGTGCAAACTCCACACAGTCAGTCGCCTGAGTCGGGAATTGAACCCGGGTCTCTGGCGCTGTGAGGCAGCAGTGCTAACCACTGTGCCACCGTGCCGCCCCCACCACTGTGCCACCGTGCCACCCCCAATGTTCTGGGGATTTGGGTCCCACCCTGGCAGATGGTAGAATCTGAATTCAATACAGATTCTAGAATTAAGGGCCTAATGATAACTATGAAACCATTACTAATTGTTGGGAAAAATCCAACTGGATTCATTAATGCCCTTTAGGGAAGGAAATCTTCCATCCTTACCCAGTCTGGCCTACACATGACTCTAGACCCATAGCAATGTGTTTGACGCTTAACTGCCCTCTGGGCAATTAGGGATGGGCAATAAATACTGGCTTTGCCAAGGACACCTACATCCTGTGAATGAATAGAAAACACTAATTCCAAAATATTCAATGGTTTAGCCTCAAACACTTTCTATGGCAGAGAATTCCACAGACTCATAACTCTCCAAATGAAGAAATTTCTCCCCATGTCAATCTTAGGTTGTTTTGAGGGATATGGGTCAAATGCAGGCAGGTGAAACCAGTTTAGTTTGGGAAGATGGACTGGTTGGACGAAGATTTCTGTCTCCATGCTGTATGATTCTAAGTGACCCACCACCTATTCTTAGACTCTGACCCCTGGTTTTGGACTCCCCGGTCATTGGGAGCATCCTTCTTGTATCTAGCCCTGTTAGAATTTTATAGGTTTTGATGAGAACCCCCTCATTCTTCTAAACACCAGCGAATATAATCCAAACCAATCCAGTTTCTCTTTGTACGTCAGCTCTGCCATCCCAGGAATCAGTCTGAGAAACCTTCCATAGTCAGAACATCCTTCCTCAGAAAAGGAGACCAAAACACCAACACAATACTGGTCTTACAAAGTCCCCATACCAGTGCAGCAAGACATCGCTGCTAAATCCTGCCATTATTACCTAACTGTGACTTCAGACTCAAAGCTATGTGGTTGACCTCTAAATTGCCGTCTGAAATGGCTCTTGGAAGCCACTCAGTTCAACAAGCAATTAGGGACGGGCAATAATTACTGTCCCCGCAAGTGATGCACACATCCCATGAAAGAATAATGAACAAAAAACACCCGGGTTATTCCCTAAAGTGGCCTAGTAAGGCTCTCAAGCACTACTTGTGGACCAAAAGTCCTGTACATCAAGTCGAATTGTTCACAAAGAATTTTTAAAAAACGCATAAACAGGAATATTTCCCTCTTATGTGCATTAAAGAAAAAATGCAGCTGTTTTAACAGATCTCTGAGTTATGCACTTTACTGTTACCTTGCCTGTTTCTAAACAGCTGCAATAAGATAATTAAACATTTAAAAGATCACATTTTAATTTAGGACTGAGATAATGAATCACCTGCTAAATATTTCACTTCAAGTGGCTTCAAAGCCTGATAATTCAGTCAGTAAAGAGCTTTTCGATTATGTGAAAACGTCTTCTCTACTCAAATTATTGTCAAGACATATCAACATGTGAGGATCATCTTATATTTATCTCCAGTCACAGCTGTGTTCAATGTGGACTCTACTTTTAATCAATTAGCCATCAATGGGAGTATTATCACTATCTAAAACCTAGCCATTGCAACAGGATTGATGAGGGCATTAATGAAATATTTTGTTATTTGAATAAAGATTATTCAGTGCTAACTCATTTAATGCATTTTGCAACAAGGGCTTGCAGCTCAGTCCTTTCACCCAGAGATTTCCAATAAATACCAACAACGAGGCGAAAGTTGAAGGAAGGGGGAATGTGGAGTGAACATCAAGATTTCAAGGCAGGGGTGAAAGAGGGGGTGACGAACATGAAAGCAGTAAACAGGATGTTGTGAGGCCTCTCCTGGGGTACTGTGTCCAGTTCTGGTCACCCTGTGACAGGAAGGGTATTATCGAGCTAGAGGGGGTTCCGAAAAGATTGACCAGGATGATGCCAAGCATGGAAAGTTTGAGTTATAAGGAGGGGCTGGATAAGCTATGACTTTTTTCACTGGAGCGTAGGAGGTTTAGGGATGATATTCTGGAGGTTTATAAAATCGTGAGGGACATAGATAAGGCGAACAGCAGGTGTCTTTTCCCCAGGGTGGTGGAGTGGGGAGTTTCATACATGTTTCAGGTGAGAGGAGAAAGTATGTGAGAGGCAACTTTTTAACGCAGAGAGTAATTTGTGTGTGGAATGAACTTCCAGAGGAAGTGGTGGATGTGGGTATAGTTACAATATTTGGAAGACATTAGTACATGAATAAGAAATGTTTAGAGGGACATGGACCAAGTGCAAGCAGGTGGGACTAGTTTAGTTTGGGATTATGGTCAGCATGGACTAGTTGGACCAAAGGGTCTGTTTCTGTGCTGTATAACTGTTTGGCTGGCATTGATTCTGCACTGTCAACAATTTTCAGTGGTCTGAGGGCACTTTGACAGGAGAAGAAGTAAATGACACGATAGTAAAGGAGGAGAAATTAGAAGATTGGTTAGAAGCTTAAACTGATGGCTTGCTTTTCAGGGGGAACTTGTAAAGGTGGGAAGATGGAGGGGTTCAGGGGAAGAATTTTTGAGATCGGGGACTCAGCTGCCCAAAGGCACATATGACATTTGCTAACTGTGGGGCAAGGGGATTACACAGAGAGTGCCTGCAACATGGAATGAGGCAATTCAACCCTTCACGTCCATACTGGCTCTCCACAAGAACTATTTGAATGGCCTCATTCCTCTGGCTCTTTCTTGAGGCCCAGAAAAGGGCCTTCCTTTCAGCTGCTTGAATCCCTTCTACATCACACTGGCAGTCAGTGTAATCCATAACCTAACCTCTCGCTGCATAACAACCGTGTTCTCACATCACCTTGTGCTCCTTTCCTTCATTACCTTCAATCGATGACTCTGTCCATATCAGCAGTTCCTCTCTGTCCATTCTGACTAGAACCCTCGGGATTTTGAGCACCTCCATCAACTTTCGCTGCTCAAAGGAGAAGAGTCCTAGCTTCTCCAGATAATCCCCCATTCCTGGAAACATTCTTCTAAATCTTCTCTCTGCATCCTCTCTCCAAAGCCTTCACCAAATTCCTACTTTGGCCACAATGCTGCAGTTAAAGCTGAACCTGTATGTTGTTCAACTTTAACATAACTTCCTTGATTTTATAATTAATTCCTCCAGTTCGAGAGGGAGAGGAAACATCGACTCCACAACTTCTTCTTCAAGACCCTTCGAGATCTTATATGTTTCAACCAAGTTACCTCTTAATCTTCCAAACTCCAGCAGTTACAAGTCTAGCTTGTCCTACCCTTCCTCACCCATTCTCGGTACTATTCTCGTAGTCTCTGAATCGTTTCCACTGCACTTACGTTCTTCAATAAATAAAGAGATGAAGACCGTACACAGCTGTCTTACAATGCTCAGTAAAACTGAAAGATAATGGGTGGCTCAGTGGTTAGCACTGCTGCCTCACAGCGCCAAGCACTCGGGTTCAATTCCTGCCTTAGGCAACTATCTGTGTGAAGTTTGCACATTCTCCCTGTGTCTGTGTGGGTTTCCTCCCACAGTCCAAAGATGTGCAGGTTAGGTGAATTGGCCACGCTAGATTGCCCATAGTGTTAGGTGCATTAGCCACGGGTAAATGTAGGGGAATGGGTCTGGGTGGGTTGCTCTGTGGAGGGTCGGTGTGGACTGTAGGGAATCTAATCTAATCTAATCTAATCTATAAACTCAGTACTTTTTGATTCTGTCCACGACCAACATAACATTCTGTTTGCTTTCCAAAGGCAGAGATGGTCCAGAGGGTCTACCCGGTTATCTACTAAGGAGGAATCCCTGGGCTTTTTGTTTCATGGACACAGATTTCTAATCACAGCCTTCACGACAGCCAGGCAATCCTCGCTGTGCATGGGTGGGTGTGGACAAGGGAGGGATGGAGGGGGTGGTGTGATGGTGGGTGGGGGAGAAAAGGCCAGAGGAACAAGCATTACCCTCCAGAATGTCCCAGTGCAGAAAGAGACCATTCAGCCCAAAATGGCTGCACACGCTCTGTTATCTCCTGCCATATCCCTACACACCATTACTATCGCAAAAGAAATCCAATTCCCTCTCGAATGCCTCAGCTGAGCCTGCCTCCACCACATTTCCAGGCATTACACTCCACACTCTAACTACTCACTGCGTGTAAACATTTTCCTCATATCACTCTTGCTCCTGCTGCACATCACTTCTCATTCTGCACCCTCTCATTTGTTTATCTGTTACAAATGGGAACAGTTGCTCCCTATCTGCTCTGTCCAGTCCAGTTCATTCATGATTTTGAAAATCTTGGGAGTCAAACCTTCTCTCAGCCTATTCTCTCCAGGGACAGCAGTCTCAACGTCTTTAATCCACTGTCTTATTGCAAGTTCCTCATAGCTGGAATCATTCTGGTTAAATCGCTTCTGCACTCTCTCCAATACATTTGCATCTTTCCTGTAATGAGTCACCCAGAACCGTATACAATCCTTCAGGTGAGGTCTCACAAGTTCAGCAGCACCCCCTTGCTCTTGTACTCAATGACACTATTAACAAAGCTGGGGACACTGTATGCTTTATTGACTGCTCTTTCCACCCTCAATCATATGTGCACAAAAACCCCAAGATCTAATTCCAAAGCTCATAGAATAAAGTGTTCCCTCTGTGCTTTCACTCCTTACCGTGGGATGCATATTCCTCCTTGCAATGATGGGGAGGCAATGACCTAGTGGTATTATCGCCAGACTGTTAATCCAGAGATAGGAGAGAGTGAGGACTGCAGGTGCTGGAGAGTCAGAGTCGAAAAGGGTGGTGCTGGTCAGACAGCATCCGAGGAGCAGGAGAGTCGATGTTTCAGGCATATGCCTTTCCTGATGAGGGGTTTATGTCAGAAACATCGACTCTCCTGATCCTCGGATGTTGCCTGACCTGCTGTGCGTTTCCAGCACCACACTTTTTTGACTCTGTGAATCCAAAGGCCCAGGTAATGTTCTGGGGACCCAGGTTAGAATCCTGCCACAGCAGATGGTATAAGTTGAACTCAGTTAAATCTCAAATTAAGAATCTAATGAGGGCCGTGAATCCATTGTTGGAAAAACCCATCTGGTTCAATAATGAACTTTAGGGAAGGAATCTGCCAATCTGGCCCAGTCTGGCCTACATGTACAACAAAATCCACAACAATGTGGTTGTCTCTTAACTGCCCTCTGGGCAATGAGGCATGAGCAATAAATGCTGATCGAGTCAGTGCTTTCATCCCATGGAGGAATTTAAAAATAATTGAATTTCAGTCATAATCCGTTTTCTGTGTATGATCCACTCTGACTGCTGAAACTGGTGTGCAAAACTGGGAACTCATAGGATAACATAGGATATATGGTACTGAAACAGGCCATTCAGCCCACTGGCCCTACACCAGTGTTTCTGTTCCACTTCAGTGTCCTCCTGTCTTTCCTCTTCTTAATCAATAATTATTCTCTATTCCCTCCTTTATTTCCTAGCCCAGCCTCTCCCATCCATGCTCCTTGCTTCAATCCCCCACTCCCCCTCCCCAACCCCTGTAGGGGCCAGCTCCGCACTCCCACCAGTCTTTGGGTAAAGACGTCACTTCTTGGAATTCATCTACTAACTCACTCCTCCTTCCTCCCTCACCATCTCTCACTGACATTTCCCCAGATACGATACAGCATAGAAGGGAGCCATTCGACCCATTTTGTCCAGCCAATTCAACGCAGGAGCCTCGGATTTTCCTGATCTACAGGGGGTGGGGGGAGGCTCTGTTGGTAACTGGATAAACTCACTGAGTTCTCTGAAGAGCCAAAAATGATCAATTTTGATTCAGTCTAGCTAAAACAACGTATGTATCATGGCTCTGGATTGAAGTGAGGAGGGAAGGGCGGGGGGGGGGGGATCGGTGGCATTGGGAGAGCAAAAGAGTTACTGGAATTGTTCAAGAAAAGGTCGGACGTGAATCTTTCTTTTCGGCTGCACTAGATCTGTGGGTTTGCCTCTTACAGAGTGACATCACAGAAAAGCCACACCAGGACACGCACGTACACCATCCCCCACCCGAAAGACATTTCTTTTTTTCTTTTTGTTTTTGTCAATATGTTTCTTTTCCCCCCTACCCCAGGAACTAACCTTGGTTAAGTGTTGAAGTGCTGTTGATTTCACCTGAGATAAAGGAAGATTCTGATTGTTTTCGCACAGTGTCATTCCACATCCTTCTAATACGACTCTGTGAATAGGCCAAATAGGCTGGTGAGCAAAAAAAAACACGCCGGAAAAAGAGAGAGAGAAAAAAAAGGCCAGTCTACATGAGAGCGATTACAAAATGGACGACTGAACTTTGACATGTCTCGGATCGTGGGGGCATTGCACTGACTTTGCACTGACTTTGGAGGGATGCTACCCCATTGTTCTCAAAGCCTGCTGGGATAGCAAGGGAGCCACTTCACACGGAGTTAATACTCTTGGATGAACACCCACCCAAACATACTAGCGCTGACTTCGAAGAAGGATGGGAGTGCTCACTTCTCTTCTTGACAATGCCCTTTCACTCATTGCTTGGTGAGTGGTCAGCAAGTGAGTCTTGTTGCGGGAAGCCAGCCTCCTCTCTTCAGGAGGCCCTAAGCTAAAAGCATTCTGCCTTTTATGCTGATTCCTGATTGGGAATGTCCCTCCTCCCTGTCCGTGTGCACAACCAGCTTTGTGTCCAAAAACAAAACGTTGGCTGTTGCTCAGTTCTCTTATGTGGGGCCTATCTCCCCTTGTGCAGGGTCCAGTGACGCTTCTTCAGAACTATCTCCCCCAGATCATGACCCAATGGTGGCACACCAGGCTACTGTGTCCAAAACAGTCGCTAATCTCATTTCATCTGGGGATCTCCTCCACTACTGCCTCCATGCTCGTTGTCCCCCAACCCTACACCAATCCACCCATGTCTCATGTTCACTCAGCAATAGGTGATGGGTTTTTGAAAATATAGTGATTCAGCTTAAAATCTGAAACACAAGCCAGCGAGCGCAGGACAAAATCCAGCTGGTCTGGCAATATCTGCAGAGACTGAAACAGTTAATGTTTCAAAATCAAAACAGAAATTGCCAGAAAAGCTCAGTGGGTCTGGCAATATCTGCAGAGACTGAAACAGTTAATGTTTCGAAGTAAAATCAGAAATTGCCAGAAAAGCTCAGCAGGTCTGGCAGCATCTATGGAGACAAATCAGAGTGACCCGCCCTTGGAGCTACATTTTTGTTGGGAAAGAGATAGAAGCGTAGAAGTGTAGGATTGAGGAACTGCAAGCGTTGTTAGTTAATGCTTCCGGTCTAATAGACGAAAAAAAACCAAAGAACTGTGGATGTTGGAAATCAGACGCAAAATCAGAAATAGTTGGAAAAACTCAACAAGTCAGGCAGCATCTGTAGAGAGAAATCAGAATTAACATTGTGGGTCCAGAGATTCTTCTTCAGAAGTGCTTGTTTTTGGGGAAGGTGGTAGATGCAGGCAATATAGGGTTGGGGGACGAGTGTGGAGACAGTGGGAGGAGATGGAGGGGGTGAGATCCCCAGATGAAATGAGATTGGTGACAGTTTTGGACACAATAGCCTTTTGTGCCACGATGGGGTCACAGTCTGGGGAGATAGTTCTGAAGAAGGGTCACTGGACCTTGAATGTTAACTCTGACTTCTCTCCACAGACCTGCTGAGATTTTCCAGCAATTTCTGATTTTGTTTTACGTCTGGTCTAACTGCTCAGAGTCATACTGGACTTTTTTCAAACAATTCATTCACAGAATTTTGGAAACATTGACTCCGTTTCTCTCTCGAAAGAAGCTGCCAGACTTGCCGAGTTTCTCTGGGACTTCCTGTTTTTTTCGATCACCATCATCTGTAGTCTTGGCTAAAATATGACAATGTTCATTTTTCCTGATTGCTGGCTATTCCATTAAGCTTTGAAACCATTTTGGACTGAATACTTAAGAGAAGGAAATACAAGCATTTTAAATTATTTTAAAAACTGATACACAGCCAATGATTAACAATCACACTGAGGGACTTGAGGCTGTTTTTGTTAGAGAGAAGAAGGTTGAGAGGTGACTTAATTGAGACATAGAAGATAATCATAGGGTTAGATAGGGTGGACAGGGAGAGCTTTTTTCCTAGGATCGTGATGGACAGCACAAGGGGGCATAGCTTTAAATTGAGGGATGATAGATATAGGACAGATGTCAGAGGTAGTTTCTTTACTCAGAGAGTAGTTGCACTGCCTGCAACAGTTGTGGATTCACCAACTTTATGGGAATTGAAATGGTCATTGGATAGGCATATGGACGAGAATGGAATAGTGTAGGTTAGATGGGTTTCAGATTGGTTTCACAGGGTGGCGCAACATTGAGGGCCGAAGGGTCTGTACTGTGCTGTAATGTTCTATGTTCCACGTAGGAAATAATTAGATTTTTTTTTCCTGAAATGGTGCCTTCAATTTGAAAATCAACCTCTGGAAAAAAAATATCGGCAGAGAATAACTCATGTTGTGATTTCTACAACCTTAGCCTTGAAAACATCCGAAGCACAAGGTGATTGGCTCAGGAACAGCAAATAAAAATGATTCATATTCTTAAAATAGAGGCAGATGTTTGGGTCTTTTGCTACCAGTGGAAATACATTGGAGCTGCACATGCAAGGCAGGCCTTGCCAGAGTTTTTGAGAAACAAGATTAGGGCAGCATTGGGCCTCAGTGGTTAGCACTGCTGCCTCACAGCGCCAGGGACCCAGGTTCGATTCCAGCCTCGGGTGACTCTCTGTGTGGAGTTTGCACATTCTCCCTGTGTCTGCATGGGTTGCCTCCGGGTGCTCCAGTTTCCTCCCACAATCCAAAGATGTGCAGGTTAGGGTGGATTGGCCATGCTATCTCAGTGACCAGCAATGTGTAGGTTAACCATGGGAAATGCAGGGTTTATAGGGATTGGGTGGGAAGGTCTTTGGAGGGTTGTCAAAGGCTCAATGGGATGAATAGCCTGCTTCACTGCTGTAGGGATTCTATACAATAGACAATGTTGGGATGCAGGTGACAATGGGTGGACTTGACTTCTGATGTTGGACAGAAATTGTCTTTTCTTTTCCTCTTTGGTAAGTATACTTGGGCCTTTTGTAAACTGTGTGAAATCCATGATGCATTTTGTGGGCAGTTGCCAATTAAAAGAAAAACTATTTGTGTTTATTTTTCATGTATTTTTACACGGTAAAAATATCCTTAAGCCAGTTTATCATAGCATTTTTATCTAAAATGAATTTGACACTTGGCCATACCATGAGATAACAGGCCAAGCAACTATAAACTTGGCCAAAGAAGGAAGCTTTCAGGAAAATCCGAAAGGAGGGAAGGGACATGGAAAATTCTAAATGGTCATGAGGGCAGAGTTGGATGCCTGAAAAGGAAGAGAAGATTATAAATGTAGGGAAGGCCAAATTCATGAAGGGATTACGTTGAGCAGTTCAAAGGGGGAAGGATATAGACTAGTATTTAGGTTGTGCATCTCTCATTCACATCTCAAAGAACTTCACGTGGAATGAATTATTTGGGAGTGCTGTCACTGGCAGATCACACAAACACCAAGGAGCTGAATAACCACAGATAAGTTTGAACCTTGTCTGTTGCTCGGATGGAGTTCTGGATAGTACTGCCTCAGCTGTGGGGCATGTTACAAAGAAGCCATGTTGTTTGAGCACTGGACAGTGAAACATGAAGAAACAATTCCCTCATTTTTGACACCAGGTGAAGAAGGACAAGTTTAATGCACAATGTCAGAGCACCTTATCTAATCACCTGCACATCCCAAAGTATGGTTGACTTAATTATTCTATTTTTAAACTTACACACTGTGCTGACATAGCAAACGTCTGCACAAGGAACGCCTGAGATTGGAAATGAGGTCATGGACCATCAGCTCAGTTTCAAGGATGGAATGTTGTCCACGTCCCTTGGGGGCACTTACTGTTGTTCCATCAACTTGAGTGAACAGTGCTCAGCAGAAGATCCCAGGTCAGATGCCTGTCCTGCAAACCTCGTCTAAACTGCTCTCAAAGATCACAATTTTCGCTTGATATTTTATCAGTAAAGTTTCTTTCACCCGATTGTGATGTTCTCAAGAGCCCAGGGTTCTGCTTTCTTCTGTCTAATACTAACAGAAACCCACAAGCCAAAATCTCGAGCACACTGAGGTTTGAAAGTTGATTTCTAAAACAGAATGCCCGATTAAAAGTCACCACTCCAAAACTATTAATTCTATTTCTTTTGTTCTGAGATAGTCATACCCGACTCGAAATGCTAACTCTGTTTCTCTCTCCCTGCTCAGTCTCTCCAGCTCTTTCTGTTTTTAGTTTCAGCATCCGCATGGTTTTGTTTTTGTCGCATGGTCAATCTTCTTTTCTAAATGTGGGAGACAGGTCCTAAAGATTAATGAACTTGAAAGACGGTAGTAACCTTCCGTTTCAATAGACTATACAATCTCTACAAAGGGAGAACAGTATTGTCCTCTGCAAGACTTTACGGAGGATGCAGAGATGCTGTCGTGTGAAACAATAATAGAAATTGTGCTGGAGAAGCTCAGCAGGTCTGGCAGCATTTGTGGAAGTGCTTTTGTTTCTGATTTCCAGCAGTTCTTTCAGTTTTCATGCTTTAATGTGTAATTTGCACAATGTGGGTGTGTGGTCAAATGCACACCAGATGAGGTATATTGTGGTTAAGTGTGAGGTTAACCACTTTGTAGCGAAAAAACAGGAAGACAGGTTATGATCTGAATGGTGATGGATTGGGAAAGGGGGACGTGCAACGACACCTGAGTGTTCTTGTAAACCAGTCACTGCAACTAAGCATACAGGTGCAGCAGGCAGTGACAAAGGCAAATTGTTTGTCTATTGGTCTTCATAGCGAGAGGTTTCCAATACTGGAGCAGGGATGTCTCGCTGCAATTATACAGGTTCTCAGTAAGACCACACCTGGAGTACTGTGTGCAGTTTTGGTCTCCTTACCTGGGGAAGGAAGTACTGGCGATGGAGGATGTGCAATGAAGGCTGACCAGACTGATTCCTGGAATGGAGGCATTGATGTACAAATAGAGACTGGATTAGTTAGGACAACGTTCATTGGAGTTTAGAAGGGTCTGTAGGGGGAGGTGGGGGATCTCAAAGAACCTGTAAAATTCTAACAGGAATAGACAAGATAAACATGGGGAAGGGTGTTCTCGAAGACTGGGGAGTCCAGAACCAGGGGTCACAGTCTAATCATATGGGGAGGTCCATTTAGGACTGAGATGAGGAGAAATTTCTTCACCCAGAGAGTGGTGAGCCTGTTGAGTTCATTCAGCAGGAAGTGGTTGAGGTCAAACATTGAATGGAGAAGAGGATGGATGAAGTTCTTCAGGCTAAAGGGATCCATTGGTATGGATAAAAACAGGGAACAGGGGACTGAGTTAGATGATCAGCCATGATCATATTGAATAGTGGTGCAGGCTCGAAGGGCCGAATGGCCTACTCCAGCTCCTATTTCCACTGTTTCGTAAAATGGTTTCAGAGGTTTTTGGTGAAAAAAGTCTATTTTAACAAATGAAACTTAAAAGGGATTGATAGGAGCTTGTTGCACCATTCAATAAGGTCACATGACTGATCTGGCCTTGAGTTCCCTTTCCAGCCTTCCCCTTCATAGCCTTAATTCATCAAAAGTCTGTCTCACTCAATGACCCAACCTCCAGTGTTGCCTGGGGAAGGAAATCGCAAACATGAACCAACACAAGAGAGACTCCTCTTCATCTCCATCTTAAGTGGGAGCCCATTTATTTACAGAGTGTGTTTCTCTGTGAAAGAAATTGGGATATGTTTCTTCACAAAAGATGCCATTCACACAAAGTGCTATTATCAGTGAGACAAGCCAGTGAACACCTAGTTTGGAAACCACCATAAAGGTGCATCTGTCGAACAAAATGCATGGCTTGCTTGGTGAGAGAGAGAGAAGGGGGTCTAGTCTTATGGTAGTGTCTCTTTCTGTGCCATGTGTCACAGCTGGATTGGTCAGGACAGAAGTAAAGCAACAAATTGCCCCAACCATGAGTCAATGATGGGTGCATGATATTCATTCACAGACATGGACAATATCAGAACAAGATTCATCTCTAAGTTAGCTGTCCATTCTACTGAAAGCTCAAACAGTTCAGGTAGAAAGATTAAACCAATCACCTGTATGTAGTGACAATGTTTTCTGAAAAAAAAGAATTTCATTTATATATAACCTCAGGATGTTCCAACATGTTCTATAGCCAGTGAAGTACTTTGAGAACTATAATTGCTGTTGTCATGTAGGAAACACAATGTAGTCAGGATCACTGAAGCAGCGGGTCGGGGGGGGGACAAAGAGAAAGAGAGAGAGGGTTGGGGGGGGTAGAGATAGGGGATGAGACTGGAAGGACATATCGTCTGGAGGAACATCAACTTGGTGAAAGACGCTCTTTGGTCTGCCTGAAATCTGTTGTTTTTCCAGAACAAGGAGCTGACCAGGACTGAATGTTGGCAGTCTGGCACATTCCAAGGTCCAGGACTACGTGCTGAGGGATGCACTGAAGTTTAGGGCAGCTGCTGCCAATGTACAGTGGGGAAAGACCACCGTCTGAGGGATTCCTGCTGAAGTTAAAAGGGGGTCTATCCAGTTATCGGACCCTCCTAGTGCCTCAAATGCATGTAAATATAGTCATTAGTCTGTTGACAGAGTCAAAGTCCAGTGTTTTTGTTTCCTTGATAGACTACAGTCCTGATTTGAATTGCATTTGTAACTATGAATATACGAAGAGATATGTTTTATGAACCAAGTATGTTTCTGAGAGAAAGAAGGTTCCCCCAGGACAAGGTTAGCCCACTGCACTTTGGGTCTGCTGATCCCTACGATGTCCCCAAATGCAGGCCAAAACTAACCATAAGGTGAATGTGGAGAAAGTGAGGACTGCAGATGCTGGAGGTCACAGTTGAGAGTGTGGTGCTGGAAAAGCACAGCGGGTCAAGCAGCATCCAAGGAGCAGGAGAATCTGCTGTGACCTGCTGTGCTTTTCCAGCACCTCACTCTCTAATATAAGGTGAATGCCCCAATCAAAAATCACCAGGGCCAAGTTCCCAAAGTGGTTCAGTGATACTCCCTTACTGCTCCTGCGATCGAGTCAGTGTCAGAGAGAAATCGAAGATTCTGGAGATTGGGACACTCCCTCTCTCAGTCTAAAACCAGATGTGAATGGTGCAGCATGGAAGAGAGGGCACTTAGCCCATTGTGTCTCTACTGGGCCCTGCTGCAAACAGTCCACCACTGAGGTCTCCTCATGCACATCAGTACAAACCCATGAACACAAACGGAGATCCATGGTATCTTGAGCTGGTTGCATTTTTCAACCATTTGATTCTCACAGGGATTGGGCACAGAGTCAGGTTAAAGGCATAACCCACCTACCAGAAGCCACATTTTATTTCCAAAGCATGTCAAGAATATTTGACAGTGGAGTGCCTGGCAAACAGCATTGAAAGTCTAGTGGCAAACTTTGTAATGCTGCCTGATGCTGATAGATAGAACATAGATAGAACATAGAACAATACAGCACAGAACAGGCCCTTCGGCCCACGATGTTGTGCCGAACATTTGTCCTAGCTTAAGCACCCATCCATGTACCTATCCACTTAAAGGTCACCAAAGATTCTGACTCTACCACTCCCACAGGCAGCGCATTCCATGCCCCCACCACTCTCTGGGTAAAGAACCCACCCCTGACATCTCCCCTATACCTTCCACCCTTCACCTTAAATTTATGTCCCCTTGTAAAACTCTGTTGCACCCGGGGAAAAAGTGGGAGGAAACTAGAGCACCCAGAGGAAACCCACACAGACATGGGGAGAATGTGCAA
>NC_057720.1:7056461-7071271 GCF_004010195.1 Chiloscyllium plagiosum
CGTGCTGGCTGTCCCTAATCGAGCAGTGTCTTTCCAGATACTCATAAATTCTATCCCTCAGTACCCTTTCCATTACTTTGCCTACCACTGAAGTAAGACTAACTGGCCTGTAATTCCCGGGGTTATCCCTATTCCTTTTTTTGAACAGGGGCACAACATTCGCTACTCTCCAGTCCCCTGGTACCACCCCCGTTGCCAGTGAAGACGAGAAGATCATTGCCAACGGTACTGCAATTTCCTCTCTTGCTTCCCACATAATCCTAGGATATATCCCATCAGGCCCGGGGGACTTGTCTATCCTCAAGTTGTTCAAAATGTCCAACACATCTTCCTTCCTAACATGTATCTCCTCTAGCTTACTAGTCCGTTTCACACTCTCCTCTTCAACAATACGGTTCCTCTCATTCGTAAATACTGAAGAAAAGTACTGATGGCTGTAATGGTGACGATCATTGGTCGATGAGGAACCATACACGATTTCAACTACCTTTCAAAGTTTGTCAGCACACCCTCCAGTTACCATTAATGTCCCTGAAGAGCAATCACAATAATGCACATTTTGAAAGGGATAACATCAAGTGGGCTGATGGAGCCTTTTCATCTGAACCTTTCCTGCAACAGCAACAGCATATAGACCTTTTTGATTTAGAATTGAATTAGAATTAGAATCCCTACAGTGTGGAAGCAGGACCTTTGTCCCAAAGAGTCCACATCAACTCTCTAAAGAGTAACTCACCCACATCCATTCCCCTCCATTTACCCCTGACTAATAACCTACACTATGGGCAATTTAGCATGGCCAATTCACCTAACCTGCACATCTTTGGACTGTGGAAGGAAACTGGAGCACCCGGAGGAAACCCATGCAGACACGGGGAGAACGTGCAAACTCCACACAGGCAGTCGCCCGAGGCGGAAATTGAACCCAGGTCCCTGGCGCTGTGAGGCAGCAGTGCTAACCACTGTGCCACCGTGCTGCCCTAACCACTGAGCCATCATGCCACCCCAATTTACTCATCGGATGTGGCATCACAGGCTGGATCAGCACGGACAGACTATCTCCAATTGCTCAGAGGGTAGTTGACAGAAGGGAGTCGTCTAACTGCACCTGTACAAGGAGCTAGTGAGACCACACCTAGAGTATTGTGCGCAGTTTTGGTCCCCTTATTTTAGTAAAGAAATCATTTCATTGGAGGCAGTTCAGGCAAGATTCAGTAGGCTGATCCCTGGCATGGAGTCACTGGACTTGCAATGTTAACTCTGCTTTCTCTCCACAGATGTTGCCAGACCTGCTGAGTTTCTCCAGCAATTTCTGCTTTTATTTCTGGATTCCAGCATCTGCAGTTCTTCGGGTTTCTTGCCTGGTATGAATGGACTGTCTTATGAGTAAAAGGTTAAACAGGTTGGGACTCTACTCACTGGAGTTTAGAACAATGAGAGGTGACCTCATTGAAACATAGAGGATTCCTCAGGGGCTTGACAGGGTCAATACTGAGAGGATGTTTTCCCTCATGGGCGAGTCTAGGAGAAAAGGGCATAATCTCAGAATGAAGGGACGCCAATTTAAGACTGAAATACAGAGGACCTTCTTCTCTCAGAGGGTTGTGAGTCTTTGGAACTCCTTTTTTATTTTCATGAGATGAGGGCTTGGCCAGCATTTATTGCCAATCCCAAATAAAGATGGCAACTTACTTCCCTAAGAGACATTAGAGAACCAAATGGATTTTTCCTGACAATTGAATCATGGCTATTATTAGACTCTTCATTCCAGATTTTTATTGAATTCAAATTCCACCACATCAGGATTCAAGTCCTTGTGTACATTTAAGACTGAAATAGATTCATGATCAGTAGGGGAAATCAGGGCTAACATGGAGGGGGTCTGAAAGCAGATCTGAAGAGCATCAAATCAGCTACAACCTTTTTGAAAGGTGCAGCAGGCTCAAGGAGCTGAGTGGCCTTCAGCTGCTCCTTACGTTTAACCCCATTGGTGTGGGTCTGGAGTCACGTGTAGGCTAGACCAGGCAAGGATGGCAGATTTCCTTCCCCAAAGCACATTAGTGAGCCAGATGGGTTTTTAAGACAAACAACATTAAACCAGCTTTAATTAATTTAATATAAATTTCACCACCTGCTCTGAGGGGACTTGAACTCATGTCAGCAGAGATTGGACTGGGATTGCTCAGTGACATTAACGCCACACCACTGATCCCCTGTCTGCCTCCAGGCCAACCAGCCAAGTCACTGTGGCACTGAAAGGTTGTTCATGGTTGGAGATTAAGATGGAGGACCAGTAAAGGCACAGGCTAGCATTGTGAGCCGGAAATGAAAACTACTATAAACAATGTGATGTAGAGTTTGGAATCGGCAAGATGGAACAGCAGAGAACAGATGTACGAAAGAACAGATTAAAAACAAAAAATCTCATGCATGCTCATGAAGAGGAACTGCAAATTGGATACAAAGTGAAGGTCCAGTTAACATCTACTCAGTCACAGATTGGTGAAATAAAGTTGAAGATTGCTGAGAGAAATCAATAGGTAGGGATAAAGTAGCCAGCATTAATGGTGTTGTACCAGATAAGGATATGTATGCTGGACACTAGCACCGAATGGAATCCCCTTTGAAATCTGCCACTTTATAGCTCTATCACTCATGGTGAAAGAACAGAGCTGTCACAGATTTGCTCATTTGGTGTCACTTATGTTTTCAGAAACAGAAGGCCATGAGTTTAAATCCTATTTGGGGACTTGAGCACATAATCAAACCTGGCAGGCCCAGTGTCGCTGCTGAGGGAGTGCCACACTGTCAGAAAGAGTGTTAAGACTGAGACATAAGGGCAGGTCACGTGCCCATCGAGTCTGCTCTGCCACTCAATCATGGCTGATCGTTTCTTCAACCCCATTTTCCCACTTTCTCCCCATAAACTTTGATCCCCTTGGCAATCAGGAACTTATCTATCTCTGCTTTAAATATACTCAATAACCTGACCTCCACAGCCTTCCATGGCAATGAATTGCACAGATTCACCACTCTCTGGCTAAAGACGTTTCTCCTCATCTCCATTCTAAAAGGGTTCTCCTTTACTCTCGGGTCCTCGTCTCTCCTGCCAATGGAAACATTTTCCTAATGTCAACTCTGTCCAGGCTGATCAGTATTCTGTGGGTTCCAATCAGATCCCCCTTCATCCTTCTCAACTCCATTGAGTCGCGTCCCAGAGTCGTCAAATATTCCTCACATGTTAAGCCTTTCATTACTGGGATCATTCCCAGGGAAAAGCTCCAGTCTCAGCTCTTCTGATGGTTCACAGGTGCTTGTGAAAGAATCCATGGCACTGCTCTGTCAAATCTGGGCCAACATTCCTCCCTCAATCAGCATCCCCTAAAGATGGGGGGGGCAAAGGTGAGGACTGCAGATGCCGGAAACCCGAGATTAGATGAGAGTGGTGCTGGAAAAGCACAACAGCATCTGAGGAGCAGGAAAATCGGTGTTTCGGGCAAAAGCCCTTCATCAGGAATTCCTCAGATGCTGCCTGACCTGCTGTTCTTTTCCAGCACCATGCTGATCTAAAGCCTATCCCCTGAAGATGAGTTAGTGGGCTTATCCTCTCTGATTCCAGTTGTTGAACTTGCTGGGACCAAAAATGGCTCCTTGGTCAACTCAAGAACAATGCACATCTCAAAGCAATTCTGGATAGACCAAGGGTATTACAGCAAATCTAAATTTGCCTTTAATAGCTTCTGTCAGCCTGGAGTCCAGAGAAAGCATTTGTTACACTCAGCAATGCTCAAGATCTAAGCATACGATCGCACAACATCGTGGGCCGAAGGGCCTGTTCTGTGCTGTACTTTTCTATGTTCTATAAGCAACTCCACCAACTCTGCATTTGCATTGCTAAGGTCTGCTGCCCCATCCCCGAGAAATGAGCACACGTACATTTGGAAGGATTGACTCTCCTCTGAGGGTGACAGGTTAGACTCCCCGAATGGTATGAAGGAAAACTACGAGGACAGGCTCTATCTTCAAATAATTGCACTGCTGATAAGAGACGCAGTGTGAAGGTTTTTCATCTTAGGACTCATCAGTACAAAATTGCAAGAACGCCAAATTTCAAAGGGGGAAACGACAATTTGTACTCCATGTGGAACACGTCTTCACCACTACAGTCATTGACATCACTCAGCAAAACAAAGGTTCGCAATGAGGCTTTCAGTGCTTAATCTCTGGGAACCAATCCGTTTCCAAAGACTCCTGACAACGTTGGAAAGGAGGGTCACAGATATTTGGAACTCTCTTCCTCAAAAGCAGAATACTTGAATAGTTTAAAGGCAGCGTGGGTAGCAAGGAGATGCAAGGTTCTCATGGCTAGCGGTGGGGGGGTAAGCAGGAACATGGAGTAATCAGATCTATCATGACCTCATTGAAGAGGACTGCAGGCTCAGGGTGGGGGAGGGGTGTGAGAGTAATCTAAACCCATGCCTGATTTATATGTTCAGACATAATCTTGATTCATTTGTATCCTTCGATCTCATTCCACTCTGACCTCCGTGAGAATCTATGAGTTGAAGAGTGAGACCAGCTCAGTGGACTGATTGGCACCCAATTCATTGGCAAATGCACTCAAAATGGGCACGGGATTTACCACTGAGAATGCACCAGTGAACAGATGCCTTGAAGAATTTGTTTTTCGCAATGCTTAGATTATTTCCCCTCAAACGACAGGAGAAGGGGTGATCCTACAGGAGTTAATAGGGTGACTTGTAACTGTCCCTTGGCAAGGAGGAGTTCAGAAGATAGGAGCATCACATTAAAACTACAGTCAATGGTCCTGGCAAGAACTAACCACACAAAGGTAGAGCCAATTTGCAACTCTTCCTCCTAAAACATATTGCTGGGGATCAACTGAAAATCTCAAAAAATGGGACTGAGAGGCTTTAGATGCTGAGCTAAACTGGATACAATAAGCCCCAACCTAACAGAATGGCAGAACAGGTTCAAGGGGCTGAACAGCCTCCTCCTCCAGTGTTGCTATGGAATAGCGCACCTCGGATTTTGGCTTAACTAGGCTGGGGCACGGAGCTGGCACACACCACCAGTGATATTATCTCTGGATTATTAATCCAGAGATTCAAGTAACGTTCTGGGGACCTGGGTTTGAAACCTGCCACAGCAGGTGGTGTAATTTGAGTTCAATAAAAAACAAATCTGGTATTAAATGTCTAATAATGACTATGAAACCATTGTTGATTGTCAAGGGAGAAAACCCCATCTGGTTCTCGAATATCCCTTACAGGAAGGAAACTGCCTTCCTTACCTGGTCTGGCCTATATGTGGCTCCAGACCCATAGTAATGTAGGTCTTTATGGCCCTTCTGGGCAATTAGAGATGGGGAAAAAATGCTTCCACAGCCAGTGATGCCCACTTCAAACAATTTTTAAAAATCTTTCCCACTGAACCACCTCACTAAGAATTGTTTGTGGTTAGGCAATTCATTTCTGAATAAATGAATGAATACTAAGTGTTAAGGTACAGAGGCAGCAGGCGTGAAATGCAATTCCTTTTTAACGAGTAAAATAAATGATTGATTCTGCATGAATGTTACAAAATGATGTCCGAGGATGGGGAAAGTTAATAAACACAGAAAGTGCTGGAGAATCTCAGTGGGTCTGACAGCATCTGTAGAGACAGACAGAAGTTAACATTTTGAGTCTGGCATGACTGTTCTTTGGAACTGAAAGGGGCCGATAAAACTATGGTTTTTAATGCTGTAAATAAGGAAAGTGGAGGAGAATGGGGAACAAACAGGACAGATATTCCATAGCAAGGGACAAAGGGAGTGCTAATGGGAGGTGTTGTTTGTATCTACCATTAAAACTACTCCTATCTTTATCAGTTCTCTATTGCCCGAATTTGCCTCTTGCCCTGGGACACATTTCCCATCTGTTTCACTTGCTCTACCTCCCATCTCCTGTACAAAACCCATACTTTTCCAGCCCTCTTCGGTTCTGATGAAAAGTTACACTGGACTCCCAAAGTGAAGCCTGTTTCTCTCTCCACAGACGCTGAACTGTCTCCAGCACTGTCCGCTTTTACCTCACATCTGCAGGCCCCACAGTACTTTGTGTTTATTTTCCACACACACACACACACACACACACACACCACCGAACCCAAAGTCACAGAATCTCTGCAGTGTGGAAACAGGCCGTTCGGCCCAAAAGGTCTACACCAGCCCTCTGAAGAGTAACCCACCCAGATCCATTCCCCTACTCTATTATCCTCTATTTGCTCCTGACAAATGCATCTAACCTATACATCCCTGAACACTATGGGCAATTTAGCATGGCTAGTGCACCTAACCTGCACATCTTTGGACTGTGGGAGGAAACCGGAGCACCCGGAGGAAACCCACACAGACACGGGGAGAATATGCAAAGTCCACATAGACAGTCGCCCGTGGCTAAAATCTAACCCGGGTCCCTAGCGCCATGAGGCAGCAGTGCTAACCACTGAGCCACCGTACTGTGGAGATCATTTGTTTTAGTGGTGTTGGTTGAGGGATAAATTTCAGGCAGGACCCTTAAAAATAGAAAAACTGTTTCCTACTTCCTCTCCAACTGACCTTCAAAACACCTAATTTTCCACTTGGGGACCCTGCGTCCCTCTGGACTCAATATCGAGTTCAGAAATGTTAGGGCCTGAACTCTCCCATGTCCCAGCACCCCACCATGCACACCAGGTCTTGTTATCACAGAGCCTGCCACTACACACTACCTATTATTAGCCACCAACAGCTCCCACTAACAGCCATCCACCCTCCCAACCAGATCGTTACCCACTCCTTTGTCTGTCCACTGTGGGCTCTTGCTTTGGGCTCTATGTCCACCCTATCGTTTACTCCTTCCACTCTCCCCATCCAACACCCACCCACCACCACCCTAACGTCTGCATAGAAACTAACATTTTCTTAGCTACCATCAGTTCTGAGGATGGGTCACCGGTCCCAAAATGGTAACTTTGATTTCTCTGCACAGATACTGCCAGGCCTGCTGAGCTTTTCCAGCAACTTGCGTTTTTGTTTCAAAACAATTCCACAGATTCAACACCATTGAGGGCAGCTAGGACCTGTCGGTTCAAGTCACATCAAGATTACAGCACGCAGGCTGCACTCCCCCCTGGAAGCGACATCCTCGAGGTTTCTCCACTGGGTTTTGGGAGATACTTGTCACTTTTGGCTTTTCTTTTGATTCAGAGCTGGTTACAGGACATGGTCCTTGAAAATGACATCCTGTTCACCTGTGCCATCTCAGCCTCAAACTGAGCCTTCAGCCTGCTTCCTTATATCCTGTCCCAATCTGGGTTCCGAATTCCATATGAACATGAGGCCATTCAGCCCCTCTGAGCCTGTTCCACCATCCAATACGATCTTGGCTGATCTCACCGTGGAGAAGGAGAGGGCTGCAGATGCTGGAGATCAGAGTCAAGAGTGTGGGGCTGGAAAAGCACTGCAGGTCAGGCAGCATCCGAGGAGCAGGAGAGTCAACGTCTCGGGCATAAGCTCTTCATCAGGAATTCCAAAGAATTCAGGAAATTCCTGATGATGGGAATTCCTGATGAAGGGCTTATGCCCAAAACGTTGACTCTGCTGCTCCTCGGATGCTGCTTGACTTATTGTGCTTTTCCAGCACCTCTCTCAACTTTGATCTCACCTTGGCCTCAACTCCACCTTGTCGCCTGTTCCCAAGACCCTCCGACCCATAACTACTTAAAAAATCTCTCTATCTCCTCCTCAAGTTGACTCAATGTCTTAGTATCCTCTACAGTCTTGGGGGAGTGAATTCCAGAGATTCACAGGACCCTTTCAGAGATGGAGTTTCCTCACATTTTGTTTTAAATCTGCTGCCCCTTCTCCTAAATCTATCGCCCTTTCATTCCAGATTGACCCACGTGAGGGAACATCTGCTCCATCTCTACATTGTCAATCCCCTTTCGCATCTTATAGACCTCCACTCGATCTCCTCGAATTCTTCGAAACTCTGGTGATTAAAGACCTAACCTTCTCAATCTCTTCTCCAAAGACAAACTTTTCATCTCTGGGATTAATTTAGCCATCCGTCTCTGAATGCCATTTCAGCAAGTCCTTCTCAGAACCAACGGGTGGTCAAACCGACATCGGGGGTTCGGGGAGAGGGGAGGTGGGGGAGGATGGTGAAGATGATTGCCTGTAAGATTGGGCTCGGGAGGGGACAGTGGGTTTGAGAATATAAATGGTGAAACTCACAGCTCTCCTCTGCTGGATGACCAGCCTCCCCGAAGCCAGCAGTTAGGCGCTCCAATGTTGATCACCCCTCGATTAGCCCTACATGCCAAAGCCAATCCTCAGAATCCAGTAAACCCCAAAACAATAGACAGGGACATTTCCAGGGAAATCTCAATAGGACAGGGTCTACTTTCGTGTTGTAAAATCAGGAAGTCAGTAAAGAAGGCAGAATACTTTTTTTTTGACAGACGCTTCACTCAACACACTTGCATATTCCTTACTGTTACATCTTCCATTCATCCCCAAATCTCTTCTGCCCAATTTCCAACCCCAAAGGATAGCTGATCACCCTCACCTGGAGTTGCAGTCCACCAACGTTGGCCTGCCTTCCATTCCCTTGGACAAGTTGCCAAGTTGCCACTCCCACCCCTGCCCCACTCCTTGCGAAAGAGGACAAATATGCAGCTATTGGGGCTGATCGACCATAAGAGGCATGACGAGGGACACAAATCTGCCCTATCTTCAGTCTCCCCGCACCTTGCAGCCCAGCCCACGTGACAGAGAGAGAGTAAGAGAGAGACTGAGAGAGAGAGAGAGAGAGAGGGGGAGAGAGAGACTGAGAGAGAGAGTGTATGTGGCTGGTTCTCTGCCTCATCAAGACTGACAGAAGCCACCTTAAGTCAGGGTCGACATGGAAACGAGTGTTGGCAGTGATTGAACCCAGGACCCCCTCAGCTCTGACTCAGCTTCCATCTGTAACAGACTGTTGAGCCATGGGGGGCAGTAAGGAGCGTTGGTGGTGGTGTGTAGGTGGAGGAACTCACTGAAATCCATCAGAAACCAACAGCGCATCAGATCAATCCTCTTCTGAATGAACCCTGGGAATGTGTTACCTTACAAAATCAGCAAGGTATTTCAGAATAAGCTATTCACAAAACAAGCTGCATGGAAGCTTTAGCAGAGTCAGGCAAGTCAATCAACAGTTACACATGCAATGGGACATCAAGGGTGGTGACACTGAAGGATCATCAAGCTTTTACCAAGTGTAATATGATGAGGGGCATAAGTGAAGGCTATTCAGCCCCTTGAATCTGTTCCAGCATGCATTTACATCATAACTATCTTGTCCCAGTATTTCTGCTGATGTAGGTGTGACAAAATCAAGAGGAGGTTATTTAATTGGTGTAGTGCCTCCCGCCAAATGGAACTGCGGGTGACAGAAGGCCCTTTGGCCTATTGTGTCTCTGTCAGCCCTCTGGAAGTACGAACCAACGTGTTTCGCGATTCGTCTGCTACTTGACCTGACCACCCCCCCCTTCCCCCCATCACCCGAGCTCTGCAAAAGTTTACCCTTTTGAAGGTATATTCACATTATGATCTGTTTGCTTATTCACGTAGTTTGAGCCCTCTGGCATTTGCTGCCCATGCCTCAATCACCCCGGGCAACTAGGTCAAACGTTACTCTTGAAACAGCCACCCCACACTTTCAGGCAGGGAATTCCTATTTGGTGCAGCACGCCGAGTGAAAGATTTCCCTCACCTCGCTCGCCCTGAATAGTTCCTCATAAACCTGCACCCTCCAGCCATGGACTCTCTCACTATTCAGAGGGTACTACCCGATGGAAAGTGGTGTTACAGAGGCACTGTCATTGGACTGGTAATACAGTGACTTGGGTTGAAATCCCACCAAGGCAAACGAGGAAATCAGATTTCAGTCCAGAAATCTTTGGTGATAACCATAAAGCAATGGCCATAAGGACCATTTGGTTCAGAGAGCCAGTGTGCCCGGAGTGGACCAGCGACGGTTGTTGGTCTGGGGACTGGCCCAGATGCTCAGTGGTTTGTGCGACTGGTCACATCACGTGGAAGCTCCCTGCACTGATCTACTCCAGGCACTTTGTAGAAAAACAGTAACATTTCTCTTTTTAACTTTATTTTTTACTTTTTTAGATTAGACTAGATTCCCTACAGTGCAGAAACAGGTCTTTTGGCCCAACAAGTCCACACCGACCCTCCGAAGAGTAACCCACCCAGAACCATTTCCATCTGACTAATGCACCTCACACTATGGGCAATTTAGTATGGTCAATTCACCTAACCTGCACATCTTTGGACTGTGGGAGGAAACCAGAGCACCCAGAGGAAACCCACGCAGACACTGGGAGAATGTGGAAACTCCAAACAGTCGCCTGTGACAGGAATCGAACCTGGGTCCCTGGTGCTGTGAGCCACCATGCCGCCCCTAACTTACTAACTTCTAACTTACACTATAAATAATTATAAGGTAATGTAGCTTATTTTTCTTTATTGCTCTATTTTGTATCTAGGATTTGTACCTGGGGACTTTGTCCCTGATGTGACACCACATTGGCCGACATTTGTAAACTTCTCACTGTACTCCTGTACTTTTATTTTCTTTCAGAAAATGAGGGCACTATTGGCTAGGCAGCATTTATTGCCCATCCCTAATTGACCAGAGGGCAGTTAGGTTTCAACCACATTGCTGTGGGTCTGGAGTCACATGTAGGCCAGGCCAGGTAAGGATGGCCGTTTCTTTCCCTAAAGGACATGAGTGAACCAGATGGGTTTTTCCCAACAAACAGCAATGGATTCATGGTGATCAGTAGACTCCGAATTCCAAATTTTTATTGAATTCAAACGTGATTCTAATCCACGTCCTAGGAGTCTCTGGGTTAACAGCCTGGTAATAATACCACTGGGCTATCAGCCTCCCCTCCCATGTACTTGAGTACACATGACAACAAACCTAATGCTAAGGATTTGGAAATCTGCCATCTTTAACTGGCCTGGCCTACACATGACTCTGGAAACTCAGCAATGCGACTCTTAATTCCCTTCTGAAATGGCTGGTCCAGAAATGGACAAGCACCAAATGCTGGTGAAGCCCACATTCCCATGGAAAGGGGGAAGGAACTAATCCTCGTGATTTTGTACACCTCCGTTAAATTTCCCCCGATCCTCCTCTGCCGAGAGGAGAATTCCTCCTCCGCACCGTAATTGTGCCTCGAGGTACCTGGCTGCCAGAGGAGTACCGAGCGCTGGTCCTACTCGTCGAGGCCTTGGCAGAGCTATGGGAGCTGTCACCAGTTAACCCGCTGCAGCACTGTGAATGACGGAAACACTTGCTGTATTCTTTACGGACCTGCCAGAGTAGAAATGGCGTTAGTTACGTTTATACACCAAGGTAGAACATTAACTTACCAAGACCTCGTGGAGTTCTCTCCTGAGGCATCGGGACAGATTCAAGGGTGACATTTCTGGTCGGGGAGATTAAAAGAACCAAGCAGAGTCATGGATTCACTTTTAACATTGCACGGGTACGTTGGGTCATTTGGAGGAAGTGTGTCAAAGTTCATAGCAGCAAAATTACAAGCTGATGGCAGTCCACTCCAGCCACTGTGGTGCGTTGCTCTCTCACGAGGAACAGGGAACGGTTAAGTGATAGAAGGAGGCCAGTTGGTCCACTCTTACCATGCCTGTGCTCTGCAATAGTAAGCAGTCAGGAATGCACCCCCCCTCCTTTTTTTCTGAGAAGGGAGTTCTTGGGGCTAAAGGGATCAAAGATCATGGTTTGAACAGGGTACTGAGATGGAGGTTCAGTCATGACCATATTGAATGATGGAGCAGGCCTGAAGGGCCGAATGGCCTACTCCTGTCCCTATTTTCTATGTTTCTTTGCTTTCTCCATAAGCTTGAATTTTCTCCTCTTTTCAGATAATTACACCATCTCGTTTAGAAAGTCACAATTGGATGCATCTCCACCACACATTCAGTAAGCACATTCCAGGTCCTCATTTAGAGAAAAAGGATTTTTTTTTCCTGTCATATCACCTTTGATTCTTTTGCTAATCGCTTTAAATCAGTGTCCTTTGATTCTCACAGCTTCTTCCAATGGGGACTGTTTCTCCCCATCAACTCTGCATCGACATATCATTAGATTAGTTCATTCTTCTACTTGCTTATGAACTGTGAGTGTCACTGACTGGGTCCAGCGTTTATTGCCCGTCCCTAGTTGCCCCTTGAGCTGCCTTCTTGAACCGCTACAGCCCATGTGGCGTAGGGACACCCACAATGCTGTTAAGGGAGGGAGCTCCAGGATTTTGACCCAGTGAAGGAACAATGATACTGCTCAAAGTCAGATGGTGTATGTCTAAGAGGGGAGCTGACTGGTGGGGCTGTTCCCATGTATCTGCTGTCCTTGTCCTTCCAGACGGGAGAGATTGTGAAATTGGAAGACGCTGCATAAACAGCATAGCTGAGAAAGGGCTTTTGCGAGTCAAACAAGTCAGGGTTTGTGGTGGGACAGAGGGGGATGCAGACATCAAAGTGGAGTTATGACTGTAAACCGAGGCTGAGGTAATCATGAAGGTCCCACCTTGCTCCTTGCCTGAGGTGTGGTGACCCTCAGGACATACCACCACCCTGTCATCTCTCTCTCTAATGAACGAGCAGGACTGTGGTCGCCTGCCATTAATGCAACTGTACCTAGATCGTGTCCAATGATGGACCCTTCACCTGCTCCCAAGTCCTCTGGCCCTCTCTGTCATGACCTAGGACATCCCAATAATACCTCCTCTCAACCATGCTCTTTACGCATCTTCTATCCACTTCATGGTGGACAATCTAACCACTTCACTGAAGCAAGTGACAGGTTCTTTGCCAAAAGACCGTAAGATATAGGAATTGCTTTGCAAGGAAATTCTGTGCTTATTCTGTGAACAGTTAGGCATGGGTCACAAACAGAACTGTGATTTAATTTTTAAAAAGGCCACACTCCCTGGGACAGAGGGAGAATGAAACAACACTGGGAACAATGGGCTGCTTTTACACCACACACCCCATCCCCAATCTGAAGTTCCAGGACTGATTCCACTGGCTAATGCAAAACATGATGCGGAGGAACCGGTGTTGGACTGGGGTGGACAAAGCTAAAAATCACACAACACCAGGTTATAGTCCAACAGGTTTATCTGGAAGCACTAGCTTTTGGAGTGCTGCTCATTCATCAGGTGGCTGTGGAGCAGGATCATAGCACACTGAATTTATAGCAGAAGGTTTCAGAAAGATTCAACAGCAATCCAGGTTTGTTCAATATATTGCTTCAGTTGCATGACACTGTAATCTTTTGCAGCTGTACAGAGCCCTGGTGAGACCGCACCTGGAATATTGTGCGCAGTTTTGGTCTCCACATTTGAGGAAAGACATTCTGGCTATTGAGGGTGTGCAGCGTAGGTTCACGAGGTCAATTCCCGGAATGGCGGGGCTATCTTACATTGAAAGATTGGAGCGACTGGGCTTGTATACGCTTGAGTTTAGAAGGCTGAGAGGGGATCTGATTGAGATGTATAAGATTATTAAAGGATTGGACACTCTGGAGGCTGGAAGCATGTTTCCGCTGATGGGTGAGTCCCGAACCAGAGGACACAGCTTAAAAATACGGGGTAGGCCACTTAGAACAGAGTTGAGGAGAAACGTCTTCACTTCTTCAGTGGTGGGTGTGTGGAATGTTCTGCCCCAGGAGGCTGTGGAGGCCAAGTCTCTGGATACTTTCAAGAAAGAGTTGGATAGAGCTCTTAAGGATAGTGGAATCAAGGGTTATGGGGATACGGCAAGAACAGGATAATGATTGAGGATGATCAGCCATGATCATAATGAATGGTGGTGCAGGCTCGAAGGGCAGCACGGCCGACTCCTGCACCTATTGTCTATTGCCTATTATCTATTGACTCTAACCTGGTGTTGTGTGATTTTTAACTTAATTCATCACAGGCCTCTGGGAAAAGATGGCAGCAACAGGCCAACTTTGGAATGTGACTAGAACGTAGATAGAAGAGGGACAGGAATGGTTGTTGGAGGTTCCTGGTTACAGATGTTTCAGTAAGATTAGAGGGGGGTGGTAAAAAAGGAGGGGGGGTTGCGTTGCTAATTAGAAATGGTATAACGGCTGTAGAAAGGCAGTTCGAGAGGGATCTGCCTTTGGAGCTAGTATGGGCTGAAGTCAGAAATAGGAAAGTAGTAGTCACCTTGTTGGGTGTTTACTATAGGCCCCCCCAATAGCAGCAGAGATGTGGACAAACACATTGGGACACAGATTTTGGAAAGGTGCAGAAGCCACAGGGGCGATTTCAACTTCCCAAATATTGATTGGAAGCTCTTTAGATCAAGTAGATTGGACGGGGCGGTGTTTGTGCAGTGTGTCCAGGAAGCTTTTTTAACTCAGTATGTAGATTGTCCGACCAGAGGGGAGGCCATATTGGATTTGATACTTGGTAATGAACCGGGACAAGTGATGGGCTTGTTAGTGGGTGAGCATTTTGGTGATGGTGACCACAATTCTGTGACTTTCACCTTGGTTATGGAGAGAGATAGGTGCGTGCAACAGGGTAGGTTTTACAATTGGAGGAAGGGTAAATACGATGCTGCAAGACAGGATCTGAGGAGCATAAATTGGGAGCATAGGCTGTCAGGGAAGGATGTCGTTAAAATGTGGAACTTTTTCAAGGAACAGATACGACGTGTCCTTGATATG
>NC_057720.1:7074195-7128034 GCF_004010195.1 Chiloscyllium plagiosum
TCCTCCCTGACCTATCACCTTCATCCCCTCCCCCACTCACCCATTGTACTCTATGCTACTTTCTCCCCACCCCCACCTTCCTCTCACTTATCTCTCCTCTGTTCAGGCTCTCTGCCTTTATTCCTGATGAAGGGCTTTTGCCCGAAACGTTGATTTTGCTGCTCCTCGGATGCTGCCTGAACTGCTGTGCTCTTCCAGCACCACTAATCCAGAATCTGGTTTCCAGCATCTGCAGTCATTGTTTTTACCTAGTTTCTCCCCACCCAGAACCACCTTCCCAACCTATCCCTATCACCCTGTATTTCCCATGATTAACCCACCTAGCCTGCATATCCTTGGACACAATGGGCAATTTGGCATGGCCAATCCACCCTAACCCACACATGTTTGGACTTGGGGCAACTATGCATCTTTGGACTGTTGTGGAAAGTGGAACAAAAAACATAAAGTTGTTGGAGAAACTCAGCAGGTCTGGCAGCATCTGTGGAGAGAGAAACAGAGTTACCATTTCAAGTCCAGTTTGACTCTTTGTCACTTTCCCAAGTGGTGTACTCCTTTATGGTGTGGCCAATATTTATCCTTCAAGTGATAATACCGGTCAGGTTGAGTTTATTGCCCTGTGAGGAGAGATTAGACAGGCCAGGCCTATAGGGATTCTATGATAGGACAGGCCAGGCCTGTGGGGATTCTATGATTAGACAGGTGAGGCCTATATCCTCTGGAGATCAGACAGGTGACATAACTGAAATTTGAAAGCTCCAATGGGGGCTTGACTGGATGGATTTGGAAACTGGAGGAATAACACCTCATCTTCCGCTTGGGACCCTCCAACCGTACGGGATCAACGTCGACTTCACCGGTTTCCTCATCTCCCCTCCCACCACCTCCTCCCAGATCCAAACCTCCAACTCGGCACTGCCTTCTTGACCTGTTCTACCTGTCCATCTTCATTCCCACCGATCCGCTCCACCCTTCTCTCTGACCTATCAACATCACATCGACTTCATCTACCTATCGCACTCCCAGCTACCTTTCCCCAGCCCCACCCCACTCCCATTTATCTCTCAGCTCCCCTTGGGCCCCTCCACGTTCCTGATGAATAGCTCATGCTCGAAATGATGACTCTCCCGCTCCTCGGATGCTGCCTGAGTGGCTGTGCTTTTCCAGCACCACACCTTTCGACTCTGACTCTCCAGAGTCTGCAGTCCTCACTTTCTCCACATGAAATAGTGGCAGAGTGAATTCTGCAGCCCACCCTCCATCCCATAATATTAAGGCCTTGAAAGGATAGTGTCCAAACTCCTATTCTTTAACTGAAAATCAGTTCTTCCCATCAAGGTAGTTCTGGTTTAGAGAGTGTCACATCCAAATATTGACCTTTAGTGCCTTTTCAGTTGCTTATTTTGCTGAGAAATGAACCTATGGTGGATGGAACCACAGGTAACGAGTACTGGATCCAAAATTTGTTTCTCAACAGCCCTCTGGCTGAGGTCAGACTGCTCAGTCGCAACTTGAATTAAGCTGGAGAGCCATATTCTAGAAACATCTCTAGGGCAAGCGAGGGAGAGCCAGGGGCAACTGAAATCTCCACTAGGGAGAGAAGGGTTCAGGTACAATGCTGGTTTTCCAACTTGTTGATTTTATCCTCCACTGAAGCTAATAATCGGACAGGGTATCAATCTGCTCACTCTTGTGGGATTCTGAACCAGCATTCGATGTTAAAATGACACCCGCACCAGGGACAGTGCGACAGAATATTTGGTTGTTGGCTGCTGCCTGGTTGGGCAGACTCAGGGGAAACAGTTGAGGATCTGGCTGTGGAGGTCGAAGGGTCAGTTTGAGGAATTATGGGGTCAGTTACATGATTACCCATGAGCCAGACTCAGATTTTTTTCAACATTCCCAGGGTAACAATTCAGGTAAATGCATCAGAACCATCCAAAGTCCCCCATACTAAAGCAGAGATATTCATGGTGGGGGTTACCAGGAGTAGGAGAATTGCCAATGTGGGGGGAAATCCCATGTCTAAATGTGTATGGCCATGGTGTGTGTGTGTGTGTGTTTGTGCGTATTCATTGAATGTGCCCATGCTTGAGTCCTGCAAGTGTGCACTGTGTGTCTGTGTCTCACATGTCTGTGTCCATCTATGTTGTGTGTCCCCATGTGTCCTGTCTCTCATATGTGTGTATATGTGATGTGTGTCCTGTGTGTGTGTCCCATGTGTGTGTATGCGTGTGGCCTTCATGTGCGTGTCCCACATACACATGTCCTGTATGTCTCCAATGTGTGTGTGTGTGTGTGTATGGGTGTGAGTGTCGGTGTGTGTGTCTGTATGTGTGTGTCTGTGTGTGCATTGACAGCAGAGTATTACCAGAGAAGGATATGTCATCTCACAACATTGCAGACCTGCCCCAAGTACCACATTCTGAGGAAAATAACATTCTCATTGTTCAGGGGGATGCAGGTGGAGTCACTTACTTTTTTCTGAAGAGCACAATGAAAGAGAAAAATAAACATTCCTTGGAAAGCGTTGAAGATTGTGAAGAGATAGGCCATTACGATAGATTCCTCATTGATGAAGAGCAGTCCAAATCCCCAAGTCAAGCCAAGTAAACAAAGCAGAGCAAAAGCACCCAGAACCCAAGACCTGGGGAGAAACAAAGAAACCAGCTTTGGTTAAAGCTAATATAAGCACCGTATTAAAAGACATATTGCAACTGCAGTCTTTACTTCTTATTACTATGGCTACCTTCTCCAGTAAGCAGATTAAGGTGTGTGTGACCTCTCCTTCCATAAGCTTGACTCTAGCTAGTTTCCTGTCACTTCGCATTAAGTCGAATCAATTTCCACTTCTACTCCTGCCCTTTGCTCAAAGCCAGCAGAGCTAATATACACAGAAAAAAATCTTGAGTTGAAATGGCATTGTGAGATATTAGTAACTGATGGCTTTGTGTGTTAACATGGACTGTTTATTATTGCCACTTGCCTCAATTCTTTACAAGAGCAAGTCAGGAATCTTATCCTTGAAATTGGAATAATTTCATTTTTAACACTCCTTAGTTGAATGAAACAGTCCACAGAATCTCCAACGAAGAGCTGGAGCCTGAGGCCTACATTTACATGTGAAGCCTGAAACAAAATGGCTGACCTTTAGCTTTTGGATTTCCGATAATGCATCTCCCACTACAATATTAAAAGATATACTTGGCGAAGAAGACTTTGGCAAAGGTAGAACAATGCTCAGTATCAAGGTGAGTATTTATTGTTCATCCCCATGTGGCAGAGAGAGAGTGTCAAGTGTACAATTTGGGCTTCTTTTATGTGTGCATTTTGTGTATGGAGTTTGCGGGGTTGGATTTGTCAGTAACTCATGAGATTCCTATGAAAGAAGACAAAGCGGCAATAATGGGAAAAATAAAGAGAAACTCGCGCAGAGAAGAAAAGATGAAGAGGTTCCATAGATCAAGCTCTGGGCTAATGCTCTTACTTGAGGTGTGGCTTATTATCCTCATAGCTAGAATGCATCATAAGCAGAAAAAGAGACAAAAAAAATTAGACAATATTGAATGCAAAATGAATCTCAAGCAAGCGCTCACACAATTATATTTGAAGAAATTAATGTTTTCTCTAAATATAAAAAGAAAGGCAAATGCCAGCTATGTACAAAAATTATTATCAGCCAGAAACGATCATATAGGTTTTAGTAAAGTTTATAAAACTTGCGGCCAGATGAAAGCAATTATTACATTGTCAGAAAGTTACTAAAGCCACAAATTATTAAATCATGCATTAATCATATTTTTTTGGTATGTGTGATTCCTTCTTACCCTGGTAAGTCTGTGTTATAGTAGCCATCGCATACACGGTAATTACTTGTGTGGATGAGGAGAAGCGAAAGGGCAAGGAGAGAAAATGGAGAAAAAGAGAGAGATCCTATAGATTAGCTCTCTCTCTCTTCATGCAGCATGCAGTGAATGTGGCATTCAAATATCCTGCCATTTAAACATCACAGAAATAGCAGCATCTGTTGCAAGATTGGTGCCACTGTCCCCTTACCTCTGCAGCCCACCCCCTCCAAACTGAACCATCACCCCCCCCCCGCCCCCCTTGTACCCCAGAATGTTTACTGCTCACAGAGCTCCTGTTCACAAGCCCATTTACCGAGCTTCGCCTGCCTATTTGCCTGGTCGCGTGCATTCCCTGCACTAACCAAATACCCCGGGAATGCCCACATGGCAGCAGGGGTGAATCGATCATCAAGACTGGGCACCAGTCTACCTTAACTTTGTGAAGAGGAGGATTCTGAAGAAGAGTCATTTCAGACTCTAAATGCTGGGTGAAACTACAACTAGGGGGCCTAACCTCAAATTCAGGGGGAGCAGACTTAGGGCTGAGTTGAGGAGGAACTGCTTCACGTAAAGGGTTGTGAATCTGTGGAATTCCCTGCCCCAGTGAAGTGGTTAATGCTACCTCGTTGAATGTTTCTAAGGCAAAGATAGATAAGTTTATGAGCAGTAAAGGAATTAAGGGTCATGGTGAGGAGACGGTAAGTGGAGCTGAGGCCATGAAAAGATCAGCCATGATCTGAGTGAATGGTGGAGCAGGCTTGATGGGCCAAATGGCCTACTCCTGCTCCTAGTTCTTACGTTCTTTTGAAATGTTAACTGTGTTTCTCTCTCTACAGATGCTCCCAGACCTGCTGAGTTTCTCTTAACTTTGTTACACACAATTATTTGGCAACAAGAACAGTGGCCGCAGACTGTGTGAGTAAACAAAGACAGACAGCAATACGCTGATAGATAGGAATGAAAATGCCATCACATGAACAGTCACACATTATCCCCAAGATACTTAAAAAGCCTGCCTTTTTTCCCCAATCAAAAGTCATTTTCTGCTAGGTTTTGATTTTTAATTATTTTTAAAGAGTTTAATTTTGGTTTAGTACCAACTGCAGCAGAGAATAATACAGGCTGGATGGAGATCGTTCAGCCCATCATGCCTATGCCAGCACTCTGCAAGTGCAATCCACTTTGCCCCACTCCCACTTTAGGGACCTGGAAATATTTCCTTTTCAATTCTTTACCATGGGCTCATGGTGGCTCAGTGGTCGGCACTCAGTGCTCAGGACTTCGGGTTCATTCTAGTCTCGGGTGACTGTCCGTGTGGACATGATACAAAGGTGCAGGTGTTGGACTGGGGTGGACAAAGTCAGATGTCACATGACACCAGGTTAGAGTCAACAGTTTTATTTAAAATCACAAGCTTTAGGAGCGCTGCTCTTTCATGAGATGAACACTGGTGGGTTTCCTCCGGGTGCTCTGGTTTCCTCCCACAGTCCAAAGATGTGCGGTTTTGGGTGGATGGGCCATTGGAAAAGTGCCCACAGTGTCCAGGACGTGCAGGTTAGGTGGGCTAGCTGTGGGAAATGCGGGAATTAGGGGAGAGGAAAGGAGGTGGGTCTGGGTGGGATGTTTTTCGGAGGGTCAGTGAGGACTCAATGGGCCGAATGGCCTGCTTCCACACTGTAGGGATCCTACAACTAAATTTTATGATCCTTTTTGAAAGCTACTAGTGAATATACTTGCAGCTTCCTTTCACAGGCAGTGCTCTCCGGACCGTAGCTATTGTTAGTTCTGCTTTTCCCACACTGCACATTATTCTTCTCAGCCAATATTTTCCATCATTACTCTATGCAAATATCACACATTACGGTGCGGTTGGCATTTAATAGAGAAGCTAAGCCCCGTGATATCACCGAAACAATGAGCAGCTTCTCTATCTGTGAACAAACACACAGCTAAGTCTCTTAAGAATGCAAGATTACAAAGGAATACTTCTCAGGCTACAGGAGAAGAAAGCCATTTAGAAAAACAAACTCTATTAAATCACGGCAAATATGCAAACAAACACCAAACTGCCTTTGCAAAATCCAGATTAAATTATCTCTGTTTCTGACAGACATGAGCCCCATGCGTGAGACTGTCCTTCACTCGGGTCGCTTCCACTTTCTGACATTCGGTCAACACCTCTGACCTTCGGAAGAGGGTCAGTTCAAACTGGACCCATCCACCTGACTCCCACCCCCACAATGTCCAACCCCTCCCCCCTCAAAGCCCTCCACCCGTCCCGATTTGCGCACAGTGGGTGAACAGGAAGTGACAGAATCCCACGGTCGCCTGGGAAATCAGCCCCCACTGAGCAGCAAGGAGCGTTTGAGCACCGAGTTAGGAAGAAATCACAAAGGGCTACGCGCTCCAGCTCCCTCTCATAACCATGTCCCTCCCCATCCCCCCACCAACGCCTCCAATTCCCATCACTCACTTGATGTTCTCCAACCTGCTTGAGTCTGGTTTCAACGTTGGCGTGTGCTTCACCATTTTGTACACGGTGATGCACAAGAAAACGAGGTTGACCTGCCAACACAGAAGAATGAAAGATTCAGTCGTGGGTGAAACCAACAGTGGTGGGGTCGGGGGGTGGGGGGGGAGTGGGTGGGGGTGGATTGCAGGCAGAAGAGGCCATTACCCTAACCCAGGAGCCTGGATTGCCAACAGGTACGGGGCTATAGGACTCACTCCTTCACAGAAAGAGGGAATGGATATCCAGAAAAACTTGAGGGAAGAACTTTTTCACCCAGAGGATGGTGGGAATCTGTAACGCTCTGCCTCGTATGGGGAGGAAACCTTCAGAACATTGAAAGAATTGTTTAGGTATGCACTCGTTACGGCTATGTGCTGGAAGATGGAATTAGAATAGTTACGGATGTGAGTAGCCAAAGGGCCTCTTTTCTGTGCTGTTGATCTCTGTGACTCCAACCCTCTTCCCCTGAAACACTATTGATGTAGGTGACCTTTTCAAACTGGGATGGATTGGGGTCTTGTTTAGACAATGGTGATCAGCGGAATGATGGAAAGGCTCGAGGGGCTGATTGACCTCTGTCAGCTGTTATCATCTGAAATTGAAACTTTTTGGGATATCTTTTGACCTTATTACATGACCCATCAAGAGCGTCTGATTTGAAATAGCACCATATAGTTCACCCTTTTGCTTACTAAGTTGAAAGATTCTTTCCTGAGGGAAATGCAAGTTATGTGTTCATTTGGGCAGTGTGGGGTTAACACTGTGTTAAATTCTCAGAGGAATTTATCCCTCTGGTTAAGATGGCGGCACAGTAAGACTTCCAGCTGAAGCCCCTCTGTTCACCAACTCCTTTTCCTCTTTCTATCCTCTTGCTGCAGTTTTAGTTCACACACACACACCACCCTCGACAACTTCTAATTTTTTTCAAGTAGCCTAACCGGAGGGAATGGAGAACGGAGTTCGAGACCAGCCGACGCGGGAGACAAGTCATGGGCAGAGGGGCCGTGTCCCGGAAGCGAGCCACGGTCAGAGCCGGAGCGGGAGCAGAGCGAGCGCGGGATGAGCTGGGAGCTCAGTCATGGCGGGAGTGGGAGTGAGCCCAGGCCGACCGGGAGGACAAGTCCTGGATGGAGGCCAATGGGTGGAGGTAACGAGTCCTCATGTCCTGAAGCCTGCCGTGGATGGACCTCAGTGAGACAGACTATAACATGAGTAATTTAAAGGCACCTTTTGTTCTCATTCTGGACTTTTAAACTCTGTATTTCCATGCTACCCTCGGTTTTTAAACTATTTCAATTCTGTAACACTTTATCTGTACCAAGGTACCCTGTACCTAAGATGGTGTCGAGAGGCGACATTACAAACTTTAGACAGCACTCAGTCAAGTGCATGTGACAATAAAGGCTATTCCAAAAAAAAATACAGCAATGTCCTCTGTGTTGACAGGTTTTTCATCTTTCCCCTCCAAATTACAAGCAAAAATGGGTTAATCCTACGGCAGGTTTCTCTAAAAGCACTACATGCTTTTAAGAAGGAACTAGATATAATTCTTAGTGCTCAAGAGATCGAAGACTACGGGGAGAAAGCGAGAATGGGACAATGTGTTGTATGATCAGCCATGCTCATATTAAATGGCGGAGTGAGTTCAAAGGGCTGAATAACCTACTCCTGCTCGGATTTTCTACGTTACTTTACATAAGCTCGTCCAATCACCTATTAGAAACATGCTGATGAATTTGTCAGTGGGATGAGAAGGAAGTGAATGCAGCTTATGAGAATGGAAATGATGGAATGCAGCTCCAACAACACTCAAGCATCTTGGCACCATCCAGGACAAAGCAGCTCAAAGATTGGCACCACATATAGAAGCATCCACTCGTCCACCATTAATGTTCAGTAGCAGCGGTGTATAGCATCTACAAGATGCACAGCCAATGCAGATACATGGGAACACTACCCCCTGCAAGTTCTCCTCCAAGCCACTCACCATCCTGACTTAGAAATATATTGTCGTTCCTTCACTGCTGCTGGGTGAAAATTCTGGAATCCCCCTTTCCAAGGGTATTGTGAAGGGATTTTGCCCGAAACATCGATTTTCCTGCTCCTCGGATGCTGCCTGAGCTGCTGTGCTTTTCCAGCACCACTCTGATCTAAACTCTGGTTTCCAGAATCTGCAGTCCTCACTTTTGCCAAGGATATTGTGGGCCTACCTACAGCACGTGGACTGCAGTGGTTCAAGAAAGCAGCTTATCATCACCTTCTCAAGGGGCAACTAGGGATGGGCAATAAATGCTGGGCCCAGCCAGTTTGTGATATCCATGTCCCACAAGTGAATAAAGCACATCCATAAGGAGTGGCTTCACTTCACAGGCTTGTGCGCAAGTGAATGGTGTGACTGAAGCACTCATGATGCTCATTCTGAGGAGATTTTGTTGAAAATAACCGAGGCAAAGTTACAATTTTTCTGATGTTGTTCAGTTTAAATTGTGTGTTGCAACAATTTAAAGCATTCTTTAGCTTGCTCTTTTCATTAAGACGAGAATAAACCAAGGATGCTTGACATTTTTTCTCCCAGTCTTCTTTCAATAACTCACAAATAATCACCAGGGGTTGAAAGTCTTCTGCCTGCAAATGTGGATAATAATATCACATAAACTTTAATGTGCTCACATAAAATTCCTCCGTATTAAAAGAAGACATTAATGGGTTTTGGAAGAGGATCGAAAGGTTGTAGTGAGATGAATTAAAAGAATGCCTTCAAGAGGGGATACAGACACAGAGTTCTGCTGGTGGCAGAGAGGTGGGGGAGGGGCAGTTCACCGAGATGAGGAGAGTTTGCAGCTTTGATTTTAATCCCCTGAGGAATTTTGTGTGTATGTCTGTGTGTGTGAGAGAGAGTATATGTGTGTTGGTGTGTGAGACAGTGTGTATTTGTGTGAGTGAAGGTTTGTGGGTGTTTGTGTGTGTGAGGGAGAGAGAGAGAGTGAATGTGTACATGAGTAGTTTGTGTATGTGTGTAAGCGTCTGTATGTGTGTGAGAGTGAGTGTGTGTGTCTGCGTGTGTTTGAGGGTGTGCATGTGTGTGTAAGAACTTGTGTCTGCAAGTGTGTGGGTGTGAGTATGTATGTGCATGCGTATGTGTGCCTGTTCAAGGGTGTGTGTATGAGAACATGTCCATGAGTTTGTGTGCACATTTGCAACAGCATGTGTGCACATTTGTGTGTGAGAGTGTGTGTGTGTGTGTGTGAGAGAGAGAGAGTATCTGTTCATCCGTCCAGGGATGGTCCACTTTCACACCATCGGATCCATTAAAGAACAATTTATTTTGTTTGCAGGTTCAAACAAGCCTCACTGCACACAACCTGCTGTATATCTGCTGCAACACTGCACCCAACCTGCTGCATTTCTGCTGCATTGCTGCAGACGACCTGCTGCATCGCTGCACACAACCTGCTGTATATCTGCTGCATCACTGCACCCAACCTGCTGCATTTCTGCTGCATTGCTGCAGACAACCTGCTGCATCGCTGCACACAACCTGCTGTATATCTGCTGCATCACTGCACCCAACCTGCTGCATTTCTGTTGCATTGCTGCACTCAACCTGCTGCATTGCTGCACCCAACCTGCTGCATTGCTGCACCCAACCTGCTGCATTGCTGCACCCAACCTGCTGCATTTGCCACAAGTAATGAAAAAGCTTTGGGTCACCTTGATGTCCCTGTATTTATATAGCACCTTTCACAGGCTTTGGATGCTCCAAAGCAATTTAAAGCCATGCACGATGTGGGAATTGGGGCAGCCAGTTTGTACACAGTAGCTCCGACAGCAGTAATAACGGTGAGAGAGCCTGTTTTGGTGACAGTGATCGAGTGAGAATTGTTGATGGTGACAACGTGAAGAGCTCGGTCACTCTTCCTCAAATTGGGATCACAGGGTTGTTTCTGTCTCTTGTCTTGACGAGGATTGAAGCCTCGTCCTAAAGCTGGCACCTTTGATGGTGCAGTACTCCCACAATCCTGCATTCGTGTCTGTCTCAGTTCTGTGGTCGACCTTCCCCTAAAACGGAGCTCTCCCGACCCTTCCGTGGAAACTCCCATCCTGTTACTTCCGACGCCTCTCTCTTCCCATTTCTGATCTACACTCCACACTGAGGTAAACATTATCCCAAACCAGAGTGTTCACTTGCACTCGCACACTGAGGACACCCAGTCCTCCCTCCGAATACTACTTCCCTCAGGACAGGAGACCAAAAGCTTGGTGAAAGAAGCAGGTTTTCGAGAAAACTAGGGTGTACATTTTTAAGGTGAGAGGAGGGACATTTAAAAAAGACATAAGGTGCCAATTTTTTACACAGAGAGTGATTTGTGTGTGCAATGAACTTCCTGAGGAAGTGGTGGATGTGGGCACAATTACAATATTTAAAAGACATTTGGATAAGTACATGAACAGGAAAGGTTTGGGGGAATATGGGCCAGGAGCAAGCAGGTGGGACTTGTTTAGTTTGGGATTATGGTTGGCATGGACTGGTTGGACCGAAGGGTCTGTTTCTGTGCTGTATGACTCTATGATTCTAAGTAAAACAGAGAGTGAGAGAGAGAAGTCGACAGGGTTGGGGCGGAAATGTAAAACCCTGGGAACTACAGTAAATCCTCTGTATCTGAAATTACAAATTCACCTATCCGTGCCGAAAAATAAGTAACAACAAAAATCAACATCCCCAGGCAAAAATCACGCATCCGCCAATTTTATCCTGTTTTAAGGAGCTCCATGCTGGTGCATTTCATCACTCATGCGGCTTGTCAGGAACAGAACCTGCGCAGGTACATCACCAAATAACCAGCAAATGGGTCACACAGAGGTCTGGCAAATGCAGTGAGGAGAAAGAGGCGACTGCAGATGCTGGAGAGTCAGAATCGAAACGCGTGGCGCTGGAAAAGCACAGCAGGTCAGGCAGTAGCCGAGGAGCAGGAGAGTCAACAGATCAGGCATAAGCCCTTCATCAGAAATGCAGTGAGGTCAAGGAAAGCATTCAAAGTCAAGGGCGAGAATTCAAAATTCCGAGAGTCTCGAGGCCCACATCCCTCTATCATTCTTCCATCAAAGATCTTGCAAATAACCGAGTGGCAGAGCATACGCAGATAAAATAATTGTCTCATCATTTTCCTTTCACTAAATGGTAAGTGGCTACAGCAAAGTGTTAGCATTGCAATCTACAGCAGTTTAAAGAGTTCAACTACAGCCTACAGATTACTGGAGTGTAGAGTGTATTTTATAACCATCAACCTGCCCACTCAAATCACATCCACCACAGGCTTAAGAGTGGTTTAAAATTCATCTCACGGAGCCTGCAGAGCTGTTATAGATACAATGAGATACAAGCCACAAAACGCCATTCTAACATAAACAGAAACAGGGATTGCTACAGAAACTCAGCAGGTTTAACGTTTTGGATCCAGTGACCCTTCCTCAGAACCCACTCGGATATAACCCCTAGCAGAACCAAACATGGCCCAACTCTCTTCAGCTTCTCTGGAGGCCAGCTGTCTGATACTGACTGAAAGCGTCTGCCTTCATTCTGCAGTGTATTCACTACTAGCCATTGAACAGAAGCCCATTCCTCTCCCTCGCTGGGGGCGGTGGGCTGTGAGATTGTTCAGAAGAGAAAGGCTCAGAGAGCATGTGCACACAGTTGAACTCTGAATGAACCTAATTAAATATTAAAGGTGTAGATGGAGCTGTCCAAATGATAAGTACAGCTATTGACGTGCCATGATCCAAGCTTTCATTAAAGCATTTCAGGCATACTAATGGCTGCCCAGTGCTCATTATGTCTGCACTGGTTTGTTCATAGATATGATCACGCTCAGGTCTCAAGCACTGCAGTGAAGAGGGATGCAGGAAGTCGGCGTATGTGCATGTGTATTTGTGTCTGTCTGTTTGTCTGTCTGTGTGTGCATGTCTATCTCTGTGTTGATGTGTAAATCTGTCTCTGTGTTTTTCTCTCTGTTCTGTCTGTGTGTCTATGTGTTTATGCGTGAGTCTCTGCGCGTTTTTCTCTTTCTCTCAGCGTCTATATGTGTCTGTGTACACTTGTCTGTCAGTCTGGGCATTTGTGTGTGTATTTGTCTGTGTGCAGGTGATTTTATGTGTGTATAGCTGTCTGTATATGTGTGTGTCTGTGTACATGTCTGTATATGTTTGTGTCTGTGTGTGACCATGCTTGTGTGTCAGTCAGTGTATATTGTGTGTCTGTCTGTGCTTGTGTGTCAGTCTGTGTGTGCATGCCTGTGTGAATGGATGTATGTATCAGTCTGTGTGCAGATCTTTGTGTGTCTGTGTATCTGTTTGTGTATGTGTGTACATCTGTTTGCATCTGTGTTTGTATGGCAAGAGAGTTTGTGTGTGTATCTGTTTGTATGTGTGTACCTGTGCTTGTGTGAGCATGAAAGTTTGTGTGTGTATATCTGCGTGTGTGCGTGCACGTGTGTGTCTGTGTGTGTCAGATGAATATTTGTGTAAGAGCACTAAAATCACATAATAATTGATAACTTATGATATTGTACAATATAGACATTTCACTAGACTACCCCCTGGATATCTGCTGATAAACACAGTCTGTTCCCTCTGCTCTGTTTTTTACATACAAACTCTTATCCCAAACTCCCACCCCCCAGTAAGTGCCTCACAGCCAGACAACAGGCAGAGAGGGTAACAATATTGGAAGGAGAGGTCCCACTAGCCTTCCCCTTGTTATGTGCTGCCTTCATTCCAACTCCGAGAATTTGACTCCCTCCCAAGTGTCCGGGAACCGTGGGATTAAATCATTTGAAAGTGGATCCTGATGTCATCTAAGGGAGAATGAGCTTGCTGTGGATAAGTTCAGTCGACGAGACTGGATTGCCATGTAGCTTAGTTTTTCTGAATTTAATCTTGCTCATTCCTGCAATTACCAATATTGGGGCCAAGTTAATGGGCGATGTCACGTAGAACTATCTGCTGACAATAACAATTTGCTTTTATACTTACACAGTCAAGGAGCAGTGCAGGAGTGTCACCAGACATAAGCTGACACAGAGACAGGTAAAATGAGATGCTAGGTCTAGGGTTTGGCTGAAGAGGTAGGTTTAAGTGAAGCAGGAGGGAAAGTGTGTAAGATATATAGAGAGACACAAAGACAGAGAGAGAGACAGAGACAGAGAGAGAGAAAGACACAGAGAAAGGAAGAGAGGGAGAGAGACACACACACAGAGGGAGAGTAAGAGGCAGACAGAGAGAGAGAAAAGGAGAGAGGCAGAGACAGAGGGAGAAGGAGATAGAGATAGAGTGAGACACAATCAGACAAAGAGAGAGAGGAAAGGTTAGTGGAGGAAGCCCACAGCTGACGGATTTGCTGTCTAAAGGTACATCTGACAATGGTAGTGCAAAGAGAATTGGGAATGCCAGAAATATAGCAGTGTAGTGGTCACGAGAAACTGTCGAGCTGAATGGTGAGTGAGAGAGAGAGAGAGAGAGAGAGAGAGGGTGAGAAGAGAGAGATGAGAGAAGTCATGGAGTGTTTGGAATTTCAGGATGACAATGTTAGATCTGAGTCAATGTCAGGTGAGTGATGGATAAACAAGAGCTGGTGAGCATCAGGACAGAAGCATAAGGACTTTGTCCAATTGGTGTTGAGAGCAGGCATTCTGCACTAAAAACAGCCACGCTGTTCAAATAGGTCACTGTCAACATCAGAAAGTCAGAAGACGTCAACAAAAGCCATCCACTGTAAACACTCGCATCATTAACGGGACTTACACACTTTGGGTTTTGATTGGATAAGAAAACCTCACCGTAAGGCTGTGTTTGGACCACATTCCAGTTTGATAGACAGTGGTCCCAGTAACACTAACCTTACCAGCTGCTAATTTACAATGCGAGGACAGCAGAGTCAGATTGCCGCTCTTGATCACAGCTTGCAGGTCAGCCGTGCTTCAGTGGGCAGATCTTGCCCCTTGAAATAGAGAGTTCAAGGTTCATTTTGTCTAGGTTAACACTCCCGCTCCAGTACTGAGGGAGTGCTGTACTGTCAGATACGTCTTTCAGATCAGACATTAAACGCCAATCCTGTCTGCTCCTTCACATTAGATGGAAAGGATATAACAGAACTTTTCCAACAGAGTTCCTCCCGGGGTTCTGGCCAATGGTTCAGCCCTTAATCCACACATCCAAAACAACATAGCCATCTGACACGATAGCTTGTGGGAACCTGCTCATCAGCTAAAGAGATGTCTTGTTTCTTACTTAATGACAGCAACCATACTCCATAACAGTCAGTCACTCATTGTAATCCACTCTGACTGAGCTTTCTTTTATTTATTCATTCATGAGATGAGGGTGTCATTGGCTAGGCCAGCATTTATTGCCCATCCCTAATTGCCCAGAGAGCAGATAAGTGTAAACCACATTGCTGTGGGTCTGGAGTCACATGTAGACGAGACCAGGTAAGGTTGGCAACTTCCTTTCCTGAATGACATTAGTGATCCAGTTGGATGCTTCTCAACAATTGACAATGGATTCCTGGTCATCATTATGATTCTTAATTCCAGATTTTTATTGAATTCAAATTTCCACCATCTGCCATGACGGAATTCAAACCCAGGTATCTGGGTCTCTGGATTAATGGTCAAACAATAATACCACGAAGCCACCTGCTTGGTGCAAGGGGTAGTGTCCCCAACTCTGAGCCAGATGCTCTGAGTTTGAGACCATCTCCTGGACTTAATGAGTGTGGGACATAAGGGGAGGTAATGGCTTCGTGATTTTGTCACTAGACTGTTAATCCAGAGATCCAGGTATGTTCTGGGGACTTGGGTTCAAATCCTGCCATGGCAGATGGTGGATTTCGAGTTCAATACAAGTCTGGAATTAAGAGTCGAAGAATGACTATGAATCAATAATGACCATTACTAGTTATTGAGGAAAAACCCATCTGGGGCACTAATGTTGTTTAGAGAATATAACTGCCCTCATTACCTGACATATGACTCCAGACCCACAGTAATGGGGTTAACTCTTAACTGCCCTCTGGGATGAGCAATAAATGCTGGCCTAGCCAATGACCTCATCCCATGAATGAATTTTTAAAAAATGTTCATAATGTGCCCAAACACATTGAGTATCCAAGGTAAAGGGATCGATGGAGGTGTCCATAAGATAAATACAGCTGGAGATACACCATAATTGAACACACACCAATGGCAAATAGTTTCAGGTTGGCACGGCAGACCAAAGGTAGAGTCGTCGAGTCATAGAGATGTACAGCACGGAAACAGACCCTTCGGTCCTACCCGTCCATGTCGACCAGATATCCCAACCCAATTTAGTCCCACCTGCCAGCACCCGGCCCATATCCCTCCAAACCATATATCCATCCAAATGTTTCTTAAATGTTGCAATTGTACTAGCCTCCACCACTTCCTCTGGCAGCTCATTCCATACACGTACCACTCTCTGTTTGAAAAAGTTGCCCTGTAGGTCTCTTTTATATCTTTCCCCTCTCACCCTCAACGTATTCCCTCTAGTTCTGGACTCCCTGACCCCAGGGAAGATACTTTGCCTATTTGCCCTATCTATGCCCTCGAGACCTTAGTGAATAAGTCCTGCTAAGATTTATGAAGAGAGAATGGATTGGTTAGCACTATATTCAACAGTGAAACCTATGAAATTCCAACACACCCAGATAGAGTAAATACAAGGAAGACATTCCCGATGAACCAGAGTTTAAAGATTATTAGGTCTTTAGGGCTAATCAGGTCTAACACGAGGAAAGATGTCTTCACCCAGAGTGGTGAGTTTGTGGAATTCTCTGCCACAGAAAGGAATTGAGGTCAAAACATTTTCAAAACTAAGTTAGATGTAGTCTTAGTGCCAAAAGGATCAAAGGGTATGAGAAGAAAGCAGGAACTGAATACAGAATTGGAAGGTCAGCCACGATCATTCTGATTGGTGCAGCAGTCTGAATGGGGTACTCCTGGTGCTGTTTTCTAGGCTCACATGTAAGAGTGGGAGAGATTCCTGGGTAACCATGTGATGGAAATAAATTGGAGCCTCAACCTTCATTATCCAAGGCACCCTTTAGATGGTACACTGTGCCATAAGATTCTATGTTTCTATATCCTTGTAGCTTGAGGCTCCAACTGTGTGTAGCTCTTGAATCCACATTATAGGAAGGACATGACTGCAGTGGAGAAGGTGCAGCGCAGATCTATCAGGAACATTGCCTCAGCTATAGTTATGAAGAAAGGTTAGACAGACAGGAGCTGTTTTCCTTGAAGCTGAAGAGCTGCTTAAATGTGAAGCAGACTCGATGGGCCAAATGGCCTCATTCTGTTCCTATGTCTTATGGATATGTTTGAGATGTACAAAATAATGAGGGCCACAAACAGGGTAGACAGTAAGGAACATTTCCCCTTGACAGAGGGATCATTGACCAGGGGTATAGATGTAAGGGAAGAGCAGGAGGTTTGTAGGAGATGTGAGGAAAGTATTTTTCACCCAAAGGGTAATGAGAATCTGAAACTCACTGCCTCGAGGATGGTTGAGACAGGAACCTTTGTAACATTTATTTGGTATTTAGATGTGCTATTATGATGTCAAAGCTATGGGGCTAAAAATTGGGTTTTGAATAGGTGGTGGTTTTTGACCAGCACAAACCCGATGGGCCAAAGGGTCTGCTTCTGTGTTATACACATCTGAGACTCTATGAACATGCACGTATGTTGTGCAGGAACTCAGAACCCCTGAGTAAACTGCAACAAACTGCAAAGTTTCTTGTGACATCTGAGGGCAAGGAAACTGACTGTAGTCTAGATTCAAACAAGCTGTATGGTGAAAAGATTAATTCTGTTGCAAATTCTGTAATATTCAATTTGAAATGCCTTGGATTGTGTTCTTCCAGATTCAGTCAATAATCTATATTCTGTAAGTTAGCTCGCTGAGCTTGAAGGTTTGTTTTCAGGCATTGTGTTACCATACTAGGTAATACCATCTTCTCAAAAATCGCTAATAATGTATATTCTTTGAGAAAAAGGCTTCTCCCAACCCAGAAAAGTTTTCATCTCACCTCGTTTGGCCACAGAACAGCGAGGGGCTGGATTTCTGTGACACCGAACACACCTCATAAATGTCAATTGCATTGTGTTCCCAATTGCAACATGCTTCATTGAAAACGGTTGAATTTACTGCATTTTATGTAATTTTCTATTATAACTGTGTGCAGTTTTGGCCCCCTTATTTTAACAAAATATATCATTTCAATGAAGGCAGGTCGGAGAAGGTTCACGAGGATGATCCCTGTTATGGAGGGATTGTCTTCTGAGTAAAGGCTGAACAGGGACTTCACTCACTGGAATTAGGAAAATGAGCAGTGATCTCATTGAAACCTATCAGATTCTTAAGGGGCTTGACAGGGTCAATGCTGCGAGGATGTTTCCCCACCTGACCAGAGGATGTAGTCTCTGAATTAAGATGTACCAATTTAAGACTGAGACAAGGAGGAATTTCTTCCCTTAGAGGGTTGTGAGTCTTTGGAACTCCTTGCCACTGAGAGCTGTGGGGGAAGAGTCCTTGTGTATATTTAAGGCTGAGCTAGATAGAATCCTGATCTATCTGAGGAAGGGGCACCGGACCTGAAACATTAACACTGATTTCTCTCCACAGAGGTTGCTAGACTTGCTGGGATTTTCCAGCAATTTCTGTTTTTGTTTCTGATTTCCAGCAAGCACAGTTCTTTCAGTTTTTACAGATAGATTCTTGATCAGTTAGGGAATCAAGAGTTACAGGGGAAAAGGGAGGAAAATGGGTGTGGTGAATGTTGGTTCAGCCATGGTCTTATTGGGTGGCAGAGCAGACTCGAGGGGTCGAATGGCCTACTCCTACTCCAATCTCTTACGGCCTGATATTGGTTTGCAATTTTACAACTCGAAAGGATAAGTGTTTTTGAAGAGAAAGCCAATCTTTCAATACAAGATCTTTCACCCTCATCTGAGGAGGGAAACAGACTTCCTAGAGTTACACTGGAGCCTGCGATAGGGAACATTATAAGGACAGAACTAGCCTCAGTTGTAATGCTATGGAACCCCAGGTCTGACTATGCCCCACCACACATGGAAGTAAAGATCTCTTCATCTGAGATTACTGAGGTTGCTGGGACTTAGGACACTATCACATATAAACTCATTTGGGAAGAAAAATTAAAGCTGAAACTTCTTCTCATCTATTTACCCCCAAATAAATGTGCACTTTGGGAATTACTCTTGTTCAAAACAGTTTCTTGAACCATTTGTTTTATTTACTGGCTGACCCTATACTTTACATAATGGCCCACAATAGAAGTGCAAGTCAGGACATCTGTTTGAAAGTACATGGAAGTATCACTCATCAGGTTACTGGTGAGCTCAAGTTGATTGTCTCTTGGTTCCTTTGGGCTTGAATGTTCCCCTTCCTTCAACGCTAACAAAGGATATTGTTCAAGTTAGCCAAGTCCTGAAACACCGATTTCCTGGCTTTGAGACTTGGGGATGACAACAAAACAGCAACTTGGAAAAAAACAGGCAACTGCCAACTTTTCTTACCAAAATGATTAAGCAAACGGGCCCAAGAAAGCTCCAAATGAAATGATTATCAATTCTCAGCCAGCAGCTGTAATGAGAGAGAGGAGACAAGCAATTAATATTAAATTCATGTTTAAACAAATTTACAGTGAAATCACTGTACAAATCCGTCCCTTCATTCCCAGTGAGAAAGTGGTGGTGATCTACATTTTTAAACCATTGCAGTCTTTGTGCTAAAGCTGCTACCACAGAGCTCTACTGTGGGGTGGTCCAGGATTCTGACAATCCTGGTGACTGGTGACAAGCAAGAAACATCAATAAGCCAACGGGATCAATCTGCCCCTAAGAGGGCATCACAGGACTTTGTACCTACTTTCTGTGGGAGGAGCAACTGTTGGCAAAACATCCTGGCCCATGATCCTTTCCATCCCTCAGCCCTTGACATACCCATTCCAGATTCAATGCTGCTCTTTGTGGCTAAAGCCAGCCAACTCAGAAAAGACCAACATTACTTCATAACCTTCACTCCAGCAACTCACAAGCACCTCTGAAAGCACCTCTATCACCCACCAGCAGATTATTTAAACAGTGATCGATTGGGAAAGGCTAATGTACCTAGGGACTTGGGTGTCCCTGTCACTGAAACAAGAGTACAGGTGCAGCAAACAATATGTTGGCTTTCATTGTGAGAAGGTTTGAGTACAGGAGCAAGGAAGTCTCACTGCAGCTGTGTAGGGCCGTGGTGAGGCCACATCTGGAGTATTGTGTTCAAATTTCATTTCTTACCCACAGAACAATACACTTAGAGGGATGAAGCCACAGTTCACCAGGCTAATTCCTGGGGTGGAAGAGTTTGGATCGAGTGAGCCTGTATTTACTGGAATTTAAAAGAATGAGAGAAAATCCATTGAAACATAACACTCGGCCAGGCTGGACAAATGAGATGCCAAAATGATGTTTCCCCTGGCTGGTGAGTCCAGAACAAGGAGTCACATGCTCAGAGAGGCCATTTTGTACTGACATGAGGAGAGATTTCTTCCCTCAGAGGGTGATCAGCTATGGAACCATCTACAACAGAGGGTTGTGGGGGATAAATCAGTGATTATATTTAAGAAGTAAATGGATTGCTATAGGCTAGAAGCGCCAAAGGGTATGGGGAAAACATTGGGAGTATGTCAAGATCGTGGATCAGCCATGAATGCTGGAGCCTACACTTCATGATTACTCCTCCCTAACAGCACTGTGGGTATATCTTCATCCTACGGACCGCAGCAATTTGAAAAGGTAGCGCCCCACCACCTTTTCAGGGCATATTAGTTAAGGGCCATCAATGCTGGCCCTGCCAGTGATGTTAACATCCCATGAATGATGAATAGACCCACGGCTCTGCAGCCTATATGGCTCAGAGGAAGATTAAGGAAGAGCTAAAGATGCATTCCTTCACAATGAACTTCAATAAATGGGAACGATGAAGATTTCAGTCCAATGGGATACATGTCTGAAGAAAACATTTGAACCGTTACAATATAATGGAACCACCATTCAGTGTATTAAGACTGAATTCATGACAAAACAGTTAGCGGGGAATCAATAAGTTGTCTGTGATCTACTTACGCTTTCTTTGTCCCGTAGCTCTTATAGTCCACAGCTGCTGAGACACCTACGATGATTGCTGGAAGGAGGTAGCCACACAGGTAAAAATACTTCTTCCTGGAGTACTCACTCTCAAAGACCTCAACCAGCATGAGATAGAGCTGAACACCTTCCAGGCACATCCAGGCAAAGGCAGCCAGGAAGAAAAAGTGCAGCACCCCTGCAAATATGGAGCAGGCAATCTGAAACAAGAGACATACCTTCAGAAACCACGGGGGGAGGTAACAAATCAAAAGATACTCGATTTACTGTGAGTCCTATCCAACCTACTCCTCAGTCAATGGTGCATATCTTTCTCAAAAACAGCAACACTCCAGAAATACATTATGGAGTATTTTAATGCTTACTCATTGCCCATTTCCAGAGAGGAATGCCAAAGGGCGTTTAACTGACCAGAGGTTCAGTGTCCTGGACTGCTTCTGCAGTGAAAGAATAATAAAGTATTGTACTCAGTTCACTTCATCCATTTTTCACCACCTCCACTTAAAAGTAGATAGTATGACATCGATATTCAAAAGGCCACAGTGACATTTATCTCAACGACTAATCACCACTTGCCCAATTACAATTTTTACACTTTTTAAATAATTCATCACCTTTCGATGTAATTGCATTAAAGAAACATAATGCAGATAGCATATGCATTTAATCTATGCAATCCCCAGAATCATTATAAGAGATATATGAATATTTGATGAGAAGAGGTGGGAGATTAGAAAAGTAAATGAACAGCAATTATTGAGAGTCTGATGAGTGAGTAAGCATTAAAATACTCCATAATGTCGGATGTTTTCTTTCAAACAGTTTTCTATTCAGGCTGTTCAATTGAAATTGACTCCAATGTGATGCTCCTGGCTTTGGTGTGGTCTCACACTGTGTGCTGTTTGGGTTATGACACGTCTGTGAGAGGAATAGAAGAAATGTCAGAAAGGAAGAAAGAGAGAGACAATGGAAAAGACAGAAGGAAGGAAAAACAAACAAACAAGCAGAGGGACATGCTTGTACGTTTCAAGGCTTCAGGAGGTTTTGAAGAGCACTACAGTTAATTAAGGAGTTTTGACATGCAGTAAAATGTGCACAGAAAGCTCTTGACAAACAACAACAAGATAATGCCTCAAATGATGTGGATTATTTTGGATGAGATAAATCAGTCAAGAAAGAACTGCTTCTGAGCTACCATATCTTTTATGGCCACTTGAGAGGGCAAGATGGGGTGAGGCTAGTGGTATTACTGATAGACTATTAATCCAGAGACCCCAGTATTGACATGGGCACCTAGGTTCAAATGACAGATGGTGGAATCTGAATTCAACAAGGATCTGGAATTAAGAACAAAGAACAAAGAAAATTTACAGCCCAGGAACAGGCCCTTCGGCCCTCCAAGCCTGAGCCAATCCAAATGTACTGTCTAAACCTGTTGTCAATTCCTAAGCATCTGTATCCCTCGACTGCCCACCTACTCATGCATTTATCCAGACGCATCTTAAATGAATCTACCGTGCCTGCCTCTACCACCTCTGCTGGCAACACGTTCCAAACGCCCACGACCAGAGTCGAACAATGACCAGGAAACTGGTGCCAATTGTTGGAAAAACCCATCTGGTCCATTAATACCCTGTAGTGAAGGAAATCACCGGACTCCAAACCCACAGCAATGTGGTTGATTCTCAATTGTCCTCTTGTCAATTAGGGATGGGCAATCAATGGTCGACTAGCCAGCAATACCCACATCCTATGAATAAATAATGGAAAAAAAACAAGCAAATTTGGGAATCATGGCTATGTGATGGATTTAAGGGGGGGGGGGGACAGGCAGAGGAGTAAGGAGTTTTGTGAGCCTGAGGCCTCAGAAAGAGGAAGGAATTCACTGATTTTAAAAACAGAAGTGCTTTCTGATGTCCTGAGAATATAGAGAACAAATTTCAGTCTGGGGAAATGGGATTTTAACACAGCAGTGCAGAGAGAAACAGCATAGACTGACAGCATCGACAGACCCTTGAGGTGAATATTAATTGGCACACCAACCATGGGTCTATCAGACAGAGAGGGTAAAGAGGAGAAAGAGAGAGGCAAAAGGAGAAAGAGAATGAAACATGCAAAGCACAAGAGAGATTGCCACACAGATGGATTGTTCATTAGCCTCCAGACACAACACGCTCTTGTTTAAGAATCTGTAGCTATGCATGTGCTACATCCCAATATTGACTGAGGTGATAATGCAGCGTTGGGATTAAATTTAGATGTGACACTTTTTATGTTTAACTGGTGTGTTACGTGGTTCATTTCCACTTCCTGAAGTGATATGGAGAAACAAGGATTCAAATTCTGAAAAAAAGAAAATTCAAGCATCTTATTTTGAATGACCCAGGACCTTGAATAGCCAAGACTTTGATTAGATTCCCTACAGTGTGGAAACAGGCCCTTTGGCCCAACCAGTCCATACCGCCCCTCTGAAGAGTAACCCACCCACACCCATTTCCCTCTGACTAATGCACCTAACACAAAGGGCAATTTAGCGTGGCCAATTCACCTGACCTACACACCTTTGGACTGTGGGAGCACCCGGAGGAAACCCATGCAGACACGGGGTGAATGTGCAAACTCCACACAGTCAGTCACCCAAGGCTCACTCCCTCCATGACCAATGGGTCAGCTAATCAGAATTGACTTGCCGACAGATCGACCCACCCCTCCCATGCAGTGTAAATTGTCGTGACTGTTTGAAATTCGGCACTCTTGCATTTGTCCTCATGTCAGTGAGACAAACAGCTACAGTAACATGTCTATGATTTCAGTAATATCTATGTGTTTCACCCGAATCACTGCTGTGGGGAAAACCAAGCTGTACATCTGGTCTAAGCAGTTGTTAAATAACCAGTAGTGTACTGTTTTGTCTTTATTCTTCCATGGAAGATGGATGCCACGGGTAAGGACATTGAAAAGCACTAACCAGGGACACAGTCTCACTACAGTCCAGTGACATTAACACTATTCTGTCACTTCCTCCTAATTCAAAATTCCCAAGCACTGAAAGGATGAATAGGAAGGGTTAAGAGGGATAGGTTAGGATATTTCGTCAGCATTTACGAGTTGGACCGAAGGGTCTGCTTCCGTGCTGTACGTTTCTATGACTCTACGACACCACCACCCCCCCTACACTTTTATTTGACCCTGTGGTACAAATTAGCACTTGGGACAAACACAAAGGGTCCCAATCATGAGGCAAGAGCCAGCCGGGTACAGTATGAAGCTTAATCTGTGCCATTTCTTAGTGAGTAGAATTGCGAGGTTCCTGCAGTTCAACAGTCTGGTACATTGGGGGACACAGGTGGAGACTGGCAACCTGGACCTGGGAACAGAGAGTCACAGGTAACCTGCAAAAATAATCCCAGCCAAGACCCTAGGTGAAGATAATATGTTTGAAAGATACAAAGGTAAAGATTTGAGCAAACCACATTAGAAATTCTAGGATAAATGAGTGCTGATTCGCTGTATAACTTGAAGAGCGAATCATACCAAATAAGAAATCTTGGCAAGTTTTATCACCTGGAGTAGTTTCAATGCCTTGAGGGAATTTCCAGAATGTATTCCCCCTTAATTAGTTTCCAATGCGATCAGCTGCTCTTTTGCTTGGCTGTTCCGTCCCATAATAACAGTTGTATGAATGATATTGTCAATGAAGGTATTCAGAGCATCACAGTTACGGACTCAATGAGCCAGCCTGTGTTGCATCGATCAGAAGTGGATTTCCATGATGCCTAACTGACCTAGAGGTGTCAGCTTTAGGGATGCAACCTCTCCGAGGGAAACAAGGCATATCAACTGGATTTTTACCATCTTGAAGGTCTGGGTGTTTGAACGTGTTATTGGATATACGTGGAGGAGGTGGGCACTCAAACGTCAATTTTCCTGCTCCTGGGATGCTGCCTGACCTGCTGTGCTTTTCCAACACCACTCTAATCTAGACTCTGGTTTCCAGCATTTGCAGTACTCACTTTTCCTACTCAAATTAGAGGGTCAATAAATCCAGCAAGGAATTCAGCAGAAATAGCTTTGTTCAAAACCCTGCTTTTCTTTGGTACACTGAGCTGAACAGCTTGGATGCAGCTATGAGGAAGATGTTAATGCAGAGGCAATGACACTGCACCCGTAAAACCAAAATGCCCAACTAATCATCAACAAATAAGAGTTGAAATCCCTATCAAATTGCGAGGTTCCTCCAGTTCAGCAGTCCGGTACATTGGGGGACACAGGTGGAGACTGGCAACCTGGACCTGGGAACAGAGCCACAGATAAACTGCAAAACTAATCCCATTTTGTGGACCTACAGCTTCTGGAAATTAATTGCAATAAATAAAATTCTTGGGGTCTACTTCAATACGACAAAATCGACGATGTCTACTTTGGGGATCATTGCTCAGGGCTGTACATGGACAAATCAGAGTCAATTTGAAACAGCTGACAATGTTTGTCGGTTAACTGTCTGACAGAATCTAATCGATGCTTTCATGAAGGCAAAACCTCGACTCATGACCACTCTTTCTTGTGAATGTCCTAACGAGTGCAAGAATCTTTGACAAAAGGTGTCTTTTCTGCAACACTCAAGCTCTGTGCTACTGAGTAGAAAAAATAAGAAGATGAGGGGGAAAGAAATGGAAAGGTAAGTGCAGTAAAATGCAGGAAGGAGGTTCATGAAGAACATAACCCCAAGAACAGATCTGATGGGTTGAATGGCCTGGGACTGTGCTGTAAATGTTACATTTGATGAATAACCTTTCAATGGCAGTCTTAAGCTTGACATTGAATACACTGGCCTATCATCTCCATTAAATGGTTTACACAAAGACAAGGTATGCAAATCCCTAAAGTGCCTTGATTTATGAACTCCCCGTCATCCTCCTGAGTGCTTAATACCACCGTTAAAAACGGTTGCTGCTCAACACAAGCATTTAAACACCGGCGTGTCAAGTTTGATATACTGGAGGCTGATAGTGCAATTGTGTTTAAACTCACATCCATCTCGGAACAAAGTCAATTCTGCGCAAGAACAGCACTTCCAGGAAATCAATAGCGCAGGCCAGGACCTTACCTCATAGTCAACCTTATCGATGCCCACCAGGAAGATAAATTCTGCGATAAATAGATTCATGCAGAGGTTTTTGTGGATGGTGTTGCGGTCGCTCTGGAGACCCCGGAAGAAGCAGAAAGTGAAGATGCAAATGGCCAAGCAGATGAGGGAGATGACAATTCCCACCCAGCTGATGATGGACAGGATCAGCTCGTGTATCTCAGTGGAGAACTGTAGGAGAAACATTGGGCAGATTGAATACAAACAATAACCAAATAGGAAAATACACTGAGCCCTCCATCCCTGTCCCTCTCAATTGTATATATAATACAAACTTATATATTAACTATACCATTATAATATATTATCGAAACATATAAAGAAACTGTTGATAGTGAGGGATTCACTGATGGTAAATCCACTGAATGTCAAGGAGCAGTGGATTTATTGTTTCTTAGATGGTCATTGACTGGCATTAATGTGGTGAAAATGTTACTTGCCACTTGTCAGCCCAAGCCTGGACATTGTCCAGATCATGTTGTATTTGAACATGGACTGCTTCAGTATCGGAGGAGTCGCAAATGGTTCTGAACGTTGTGCAATCATCCCCGCTTATGACGTTATGATGGAGGGAAGGTCATTGATGAAACAAGTGAACAACACTCAAGAAGCTTGACACCAACCAGGACAAAGCAACCCATTGACTGGCACTACACCCACAAACATCCACTCCCTCCACCATTGACGCTCAGTAGCAGCAGTCTGTACTATTTACAAGATTCATTGCATAAATTCACCAAAATCCTCAGACAGCACCTTCCAAACCTCTGGCCACTTCCATCGAGAAGGACAATGGCAGCAGAGACATAGCAACATCACAATCTGAAAGTTTCCCTCCAAGCTATTCATCATCCTGACTTGGAAAAATATCACTGTTCCTTCACTGTTGCTGGGTCAAAATCCTGGAATTTTCTCCCTAACAGCATTGTGGGTCTACCCTACAGCACATGGACTGCAGTAATTCAAGAAGACATATTACCACCACCTTCTCAAGGGACAACTAGGGACAGGCAGTAAATGCTGACGCTGCCAAGGACACCCACATCACATGATTAAAAAAAATTTGAGGTAGAGACAATTTGGAACCAGTGGCTGTAGAGATACATTTTTTGATGGCAACAAGAAGCTGATTGGTCTATGGACTAGTGACTGTTAATAAATGACAGAGACCTTTTTACCAGCTAACAATTGTGTGTTTAATTTTCACGGAACTGTACTGCTTTATTACAGAGAGAGAGAGAGAGGGAGTGAGTGTTCAGGAACAGTCTGTCTGTTCTTTGTAGTAAAACCTCACTGAAAAACTATAAAAAAATGTCTTTTTGCTGTGTAACTGCTGTTGTAAGCTGTCTTTTTATAAGAGACTTTTTACAAGTGTAGCAGCTACCTTGTGCCTCTTACTAATCAGTGGAAACATCAAGAGAAAGATGATTGAAACAGGCAGAAGAGTCATGAGGATCATCTTGATAATAGAACCCAGGAATAAAGACTTCTAAACTGATTATCCATGTTTACTTCCTCTGCCCATAACCTAGTTTACCCCATCTGTGTAGAGAGGTGATTAGGGTGTTAATTTGTACAATGACAAACGTAAAACATACAACATTACAGAGCAGTACAGGCCCTTCAACTCTCGATGTTGTGCTGACCAGTGTAACCAACCTGAAATCCATCTATCCTACACTATTCCAAATGTATCCATATGTTTATCCAATGACCATTGAAATGCCTTTAACTGTTTACCTGCAGGCTAATTATTTGGAATAAATAAGAAGTCTTGTTCAGTATAGAAACTGAGATTGTGCTTTCTACCAATTTGAGGCTGAAAGGTGGGCATTCGATGTACTTTATAAAATCTTGAAATATTTTAGAAATGAACAAAGGTCAGATAGAATGCGTTTGTTTTCATTGGAATGCAGGAGGTTGAGGAGCTGATGTGTGAGAAGTTTATAAGATTGTGAATGGCATGGATAGAGTAGAAAGTATGAGGCTTTTTCCCAGGGTTGAGGGGTCAATTAGTTGGGGTCACAGGTTCAAGGTATGGGGAGGGAAGTTTAGAAGAGATGTGCGAGGTGGATTTTCACACAAAGGGTGGAGTGGCTGGAACATGCTGGCACAGGAGGTGGTGGAAGCAGACACAATAACAGCATTGAAGAAGCAGCTGGACGAATACATGAATAGGAAGGGCATGGGGGATATGGATCCTGTAAGTGAAGACAGTTTTAGTATGGAAGGGTAAAATGTGTTGGTTGGAGGGTTGAAGGGCCTGTTGCTGTGCTGTATTGTTCTTTGTGACGACTCCAACAATAGTAGGGCTTGATTTCCAGTGCGCTACTGCAGCGAGCCGTAACAGGAGAATTTATCCAATTCATGTTTTGAAAACCATTGTGTCTGCTTCCTTCCTCCTTTCAGGCATTACAGTTCACATCGTAACGACACACTGCATGAAAAATGATTCTCCTCACCTCCCTCTCTGAGTTTTTTTTGCCAACTATTGTAAAGCTGTGTCCTCAGCTGACTGACCTTCCTGTCAGAGGGACCACTTTTCTGCCTATCTTACCCTACCAGAAGTACTCACACGTACTTCAGAAAGACAAGACAGCTTGCCCCAGCAGCTGTCAGGCTGATGGGCAGGGTGGGGAAAATAGGGCTCATTCCATCTCTGCTGACAGTTCCCCAGGCCCATGAGAAATGTTTAAATTCACTCGTGGGACATGGGTGTCGCTGGTTGGCCACCATTTATTGCTTGTCCCAAAATGCTCTTGAACTGAGTGGTTTATTAAGCCATTTCGGAGAGTAGTTGAGAGTCAATCACGTTGCTGTGGGTCTGGATTCGCATGTAGGCCAGACCAGGTAAGGAAGGCAGATTTCCTTCTCTAAAGGACATTAGTGAACCAGATGGGGTTTTCCTGACAATTGACAATGGCTTCATGGTCATCAGTAGGTTCTGAATTCCAATTTTCTTTTTCAAATTGAACTCAAACTGCTCTGGCAAGATTCGAACAGAGGTCCTCAGAACACTCGCTAAGTTTCTGGGTTAATAATCAAATGATAATCGCACCAGGCCATTGCCTCTTGTCTAAGCACCTGCCAAGTGGGTTGGTAACTCACCTCAATTTCCTTGTGGGCCATGATGATGGCAAAGTTGGTCAGGTGCCGGCACTCACACTTGGTGTGAGTCCTGTTGGTGTCAATCAGCTTGCACCCCTGGGTGGACCAGAACCCAGTCATGGTGCGCTCCGAGTAACTCCAGAACGAGCAGTTGGCATTGAAGTAGTTGTCAGGCTGAAGGGAGAGATGCAGAGACAATGTTCAATTATTCACTGAGTCTCGGCACAGGAGCTAACAAACTTAATTGCAATTTAAACCTTGTTTTTTGCCAAAACCATCAGGCGACAGATTGCATTATATAAATAGGGGGAAGCAGCTTGCTTTGCTCTTTGCTTTATTAATTCATGGGAGCTGGGACTCTAACAAGGTGCATTCCTGATGAAGGGCTTATGCCTAAAACGTCAACTCTCCTGCTCCTCGGATGTTGTCTGACATGCTGACCTTTTTCCAGCGCCACAGTTTTTGACTGTGACTCTCCAGCATCTGCAGTCCTCACTAACTCTGAGCAGTTACAGATCAACCCCATTGGTGTGGGTCTGGAGTCACATCTCGGCCAAGCCAGGTAAGGAAGTGGATTTCCTGATGAAGGGCTTTTGTCCGAAACGTCGATTTTACTGCTCCTTGGATGCTGCCTGAACTGCTGTGCTCTTCCAGAACCACTGATTCAGAATCTGGTTTCCAGCATCTGCAGTCATTGTTTTTACCTTTCCTTCCCTGAAGGTCATTAATGAACCAGATGGGCTTATCGTGACAACAGAAAGCAGGTTTGCAGTCACCATTTACTGAGACTAGCTTTCCCATTGCAAATTTTTAATCAACCCATTTCAGAGATGTCATGACACACCTCAAGGGCAGGTGGAATTTGAACTCGGGCCTCCCTGCTAACCTCAATTTCAGATTCAGATATTTGCCAATTCGCCTGGTCTGGGATGTTATTACACACCTGTGAAGCAAGTGGGACTTGAAGCCAGGACTCCTGCTTCAGAGGTACAGTCACTACCATTGCACTGCAAGCACTCCTCATTCCAGATTTAATGCATTGAAATTCTACCAGCTACTCTGGCAGAACTTGAACCCCTGTCCACAAAGGCATTAGCTGGGATTCCCTGATTACTGGATCAGCAACAATTACCATTTCACAATCACATCCCCACTGTCAATCAGGCGTGTCCCGTGATCGAATTAACTCTTCCTGCAACAAATAAAAACAGACAGGATGCCTTCTCTCATTGGTCAATATTGCTTTGATTAATTGACTAGTGGGGTAACAGGGTTGGTTTAACTCAGTTGGCTGAGTGCTTGGGTTGTGATTTAGAGTAATGCCAATAGTGTGGGTCCAATTCCTGCACCGGCTGAGGTTAACATGAAGGACTCACGAGGGATAAATACGAGGTGCTGCGTTTTTGGAAAGCAAACCTTAGCAGGACCTATACACTTAATGGTAAGGTCCTGAGGAGTGTTGCTGAACAAAGAGACCTTGGAGTGCAGTTCATAGCTCCTTGAAAGTAGAGTCACAGGTAGATAGGATAGTGAAGAAGGCGTTTGGTATGCTTTCCTTTATTGATCAAAGAATTGAGTACAGGAGTTAGGAGGTCATGTTGGGATTTTACAGGACATCGGTTAGGTCACTTTTGGAATATTCCATGCAATTCTGGTCTCCTTCCGATCGGAAAAATGTTGTGAAACTTGAAAGGGTTCAGAAAAGATTTACAAGGATGTTGCCAGGCTTGGAGGGTTTGAACTATAGGGAAAGGCTGAATATAATGGGGCTCTTTTCCCTGGAGTGTCGGAGGCTGAGGGGTGATCTTATAGAGATTTATAAAATTATGAGGGGCATGGATAGGATAAATAGTCAAGGTCTTTTCCCTGGGGTTGGGGAATCCAGAACTAGAGGGCATAGATTTAGGGTGAGAGGGGAAAGATATAAAAGAGACCTAAGGGGCAATATTTTCACATAGAGGGTGGTATGTGTATGGACTGAGCTGCCAGAGGAGGTGGTAAAGGCTAGTACAATTGCAACATTTAAAAGGCATCTGGATGGGTATATGAATAGGAAGGGTTTGGAGGGATATAGGCCGGGTGCTGGCAGGTGGGATTAGATTGGGTTGGGATATCTGGTCAGCATGGACGGGTTGGACTGAAGGGTCTGTTTCTGTGTTGTACATCTCTATGACTCTACAACTCTCCTTCTCAACTTCTCCCCTTACCTGAGGCAATGGTGACCCTCAAGTTAAACTCATCATGAATCACCTCACTGTCCAATGAGAGAGCAGCACTATCATCTAGCAAGACTATGGCTGCTTTTCCTTTGTAGGGGGCTTTGTTTGCAGACTTACATCAATGTGTGCCAGGGTGAAGACCACTGGTTCTGTCACATAGATGCGGCTGGATTCCTTGTTAATGGAAGCCGCGATGATGTGCGAGTTCACTGCGATGGAGTAATTACGCCCAGTTCCGTCACCCGCCATCTTGATTGTCGCGTTCTCCGTGGTCAGGAACTGCCCTAGGCTCTTGTAGAGTGTGAAGACCAGTTTTGCTGCACAGAGCGGGAAAAGGATGGGTGCAAAGAGGGGAGAAAAACTCTCATTAAGTTAAAAAAACACACAACCAAAGTAGCTCCCACTCTAACCCCTGAACATTTTTTGAAAGTCCTTTCGAAAGGCAACGTATGTCAGGTTCAGGAAACTGAAATCGGACAAGGCAGTTGAATATGAAGGAAGCAGGAATGAAATTAAACAAGGATACTAAGATGGCTAAAAGAGGTGATGAATTGTCCTTTGCCAGTAGGATCACAAAGAATCCCACGGCTTTTTATAAGTACATTAGGAGCAAGAGGGTAGTGTGGAAATATAGAAAAAGGACCATTATAGATCACTAGGCTTACTGGGATATTAGAATTAAAGCTTACTTCAGCAACTAATATCAAACAAGATGTTAGCAGTTGTAACTACATATTGCAATATCTTGGAATAACAAAGGCCATCTGTGTTCTGACCTTAAAGTGTGTAACCACAACGAGGGTGTGATACTGAACCAGACACTGAAATATAGATAAGGAAAGGTTTGTCTCTATAAGAAGACGTTACTCAAAAATGAATGTGAATTGGATAACATTCTTCCTCTTATGGACCAGATAAGAATAACAATATTGAGGAGTCCATTGAAAAGTGGTGAACTCTGTACTATGACACTTTAATTGCATTGAGGAGGAACCATTACGTGGTCCTATGGTCCTTGGTTATGTGAGTGTATAAAAATGCTATTGTAACTGATGATCGTTGGCTTTACTAGCCTAGCCTTTGACTAGACACTCTCCCCTTTTTGCTGAAAATGTTGAAGGGCTTATGCCCGAAACATCGATTCTCCTGTTTCTTGGATGCTACCTGACCTGCTGCGCTTTTCCAGCAACACATTTTCAGCTCTGATCTCCAGCATCTGCAGCCCTCACTCTCTCCTCGAAGATTTTTACTCTCCCCTTGTATACAACTATGATAAAAGAAGCTGCAATCTGATGGTCACATACCCTATATTTACCTGTGTGTGTTAAAGAGTCAAACTCAGAGTTGAAACTTCGACAGTAGCAAGGGAAAGGGTAGGTCTCACTCAATGATTCTCCTCTATATATGACTAATTTGCCTGTTTCTGAAGAGAGGGATGCCAATGGCCCTTTGTCCATTTTGATTAATTATTGTAAAAGATTATGATAGGTGCAAATCAAGTGAACACAAAAAAAAATCACTGTTCCCATTAGCAGAAGATACAAGAACTGATGGAAAGATGATTGAGCAAGAGACACAGAAATTTTTTAGGTACCTTTCAAGCAGCAAAATGTAATGACCTTGAAATTGTTACCTATGTGGGTAGCAGAGACAATTAATGATTTTGAAAGAAAATTGACACACAGTGCAGGAATGAACTTACAGGGCTATGGGGATAATGCAGGGCAATGGGACTGATTCATTAACCCGCTCAATCAAACTAAAATCAGGTTAAACAGTCCCGGATGCTGCGCTGTAACATAAACGCAATCAAACAGTTCACGGAAACTTATAAAAGGCAAACGGATGCTTACTAAATCAGAATAACACGATCTGAGCCACTCCAGCCCCTGTGGTACTCGCTGGTTTCTGAAGGTCTCTGTTGTGTCAATGGCTTCCTCTCCAGAGGCACCCAAGTGTGAATGTAACCTTGAGAGAGTGGCCAGGCAGTCAGGCACAATTGCCCCATCCATGGCCTGTTGCCTGGACCTGTTAATGGTCACTTTGGCCAATGCCCAGGGGCAAGCCCAACAACCTGGTTGTCCCTCCCCAGAAGGGGTGCCCACAGATTATGAACAGGGGGCTGACATGCAACCAGAACCTCAGGAGCTGCCCCTTTAAAACAAAAACTAAACAGGGACTGCAACTGAAAACATTCCACGTCAATATGGACAACCATTTCCCCCAATGCTGCGATGGGCAGAGTGGCTTCCTTTAGTGTTGGACCGACTGTACCAAGAAACCCAGAAACTAACTGAAACAGGGACTACCTTCACCTCACACAGAGAAAGGGGTCTGAGGGGGAGGGACGAAACGCAAGTGCTTTTTATTGAAAAGTGCACAGCAAGAATCCTTATTGCAGGAAGGTTTCTGATACTTACCAGTCCGGCTGTTTTGCTTAATGGTGTTGCCTGAGAGGTGGATCGAGTTCCCACCCATATAGCCCTGGGGAAACCTCAGATCCTTCACCTGGCCCTCTGTTATCAGCAAACCAACCTCCAAAACTGGTTCAGCACCATGCCAGAGACGAAGCAGAGGGAAGACGGAAAAAAACAGGTTTTTAAAAATAAACCATGCACTCGCATGACAAAACATCAAATATAATTTATACTGGACTATCCATATTCCACTGTGTGTGTGTGTGTCTGTAAGTGTTGGATGTAGGTTTGCTCGCTGGAAGGTGTCACCATACTAGGTAACACCTTCCAGCTCAGCGAGCAAACCTACATCCAGAACCTCAACCTGAGCTACAAATCTTCTCAAAACTCGCTTGCTTCTCTAAGTGTGTGAGTGCACCTTGGCATGATCTGAATTCATTAGAATCTGTATTAAATGTTGGTCACCATTGTTGTGAAAATCCATCTGGCTCACATATCCTTTAGGGAAGAAAATCTGTCTGTCTTCCCAATCTGCCTGCATGTGACTCCAGACCCATAGCAACTTGGTTGATCTTTAACTACCCTCTGGGCAAATAGGATGGTCAATAAATGCTGTCAAAATCTACATCTCACAAATGAATGTAAAAAAACAGTTTCTCCTTCAAAATGATTTATTTGTTCATGAATGGGATGTGGATGTTGCTGACTGGGCCCAGTATTTACGGGCCACTCCAAACTGTCCTAGAGAAGGTGGGGGTGAGCTGCTTTCATGAACCACTGCAGTCTGTGTGCGCTAGGGGACATTCACAGCGTTGTAAGGAAGGGAGGCCCAGGGATTTTGACCCAATGATAGTGAAAGAGCAGTGATATATTTCCAAGTCAGAATGATGCATTGCTTGGAGGGGCAGGTGCAGGCAGTGCAAATGTCCTCCTGAAGAGTGGAGGTGACAAATTGGGATGTGACACTCAGTTCTATCAGACGGTTCTTGGTAAATCCTGGGGATGAGCAAGTCTCCACAGTATGTGTTAGCATGACCACCTCTTCAAACTAAGGACTAAATTGTTCACTTACTTATCAATCTTGTAAAGAAGATTAAGAACTTTCATTTCAAGTGTGTTACTTAAGGCCAGCATAAGGTCAACAATGGAGGCTCACCAATGATGTTACCTAGCATGGTGATGAGACGTCTGAGAACAAATCTATCAGCTCAGCGAGCAACCTTACTACCTGAAACTGAACCTGAGCTACAAATATTGCTAGCATTTGTTGCCCATTCCTTAACTGCCATGGGATTAAGGGATTTGTTGACACATTTCAGAGGACATTGTTGTCAGTCTACAGCCATATGCAGAGTAGACCAAAGAACAGCAGATTTCCTTCCCTACAGGAGATCAGGGATGTAGTAGATTTGTATAACAATTGACAATAATTTACAGGTCATCATCACTGAGACAATATCAGATTTTTATTATTCAAAACATACGCTTGGCAGCATCTGTAAGGAGATATCAGAGTTAACATTCTGGGTCCGGTGATCCTTCCTCAGAAGTGTAAGGGTACATAAATTTTGTATGCAGTTTACTAATGGGGAAGTGATAGCTTAGTGGTATTACTGGCTGGTCTGTTAATCCAAAGAGACAGGTGCATTCTGGGAACCTGGGTTCAAACCTCCAATTATGCGACTAATGATGACCATGTGTCAATTGCTGGGAAAATCCATCTGCTTCACTGATGTGACTCCAAACCCACAGCAATGTGGCTAACTCTTAAATGCCCTTTGGACAATAAATGCCGGCCTAGCCCTTTTCCCATGAAGTAATTTTTTTTTACAAAGTATACTCCAATGAAGAGCAAGTTGACTTCTGGAAGAGTATATTACCATATGGGAAGGAGACTGATTGGCACAGATTTGAAGCTTGGGGACATGTCTTGGAGATCACTGGAGCATGCTGCCTGTGAGTCTTGGCTTTAAACAACAAACCCCAACTCCAATAACAAACTCCACACTCACGCACTTTATCAGGTGGGATCAGAATCTTGGTGAATGTGTTTCCTGCATCTACTTGGCCCAGTAGGTTCAAAATGGACCGAACGGTCAACTTTTTCATGCAGTTAAAAAGACTAGGATTGTTTTCACTGGGAAGATGGTGGTTGAGAGGAGACCTGATGTTGGTCTACACAATTATGAGAGGTATAGATAGGGTGGATAATCAGAGGCTTTCACCCAGGTTTGAAATTTCAATTACAAGGGGGCACAGGTTCAAGGTGAGAGGGGGAAAAGTTTAAGGGAGATGCGACAGGGACATTTTTCACGCAGAGAGTGATAGGAGCCTGGAACACATTGCAAGAAGAGGTGGTGAAAGCAGGCACATTGGTGACATCTAAGAGGCATCTGGATGGTTACATGAAAAGGAAGAGAGGAGAGGGATACAGACCAAATAAAAGCAGGAGGTTTGTTTATTAGTTCAGTTAGGGCATGATGACGTAGGAGAAAGTGATGACGTACACAGGCTTGGAGGGCTGAAGGGCCTGTTCCTGTGCTGTACATTTTTCTTTGAACATCTGTTCTTATTAAATCTATCTGTGCAACAGATTTCCACAGTCTTTCTCCAGGTAAATAATATTGATCACTTATTGCTCTTGCAAAGTCAATAGCTTTACATTTTTACATGTTACATTCTATCTACCGAGTTTTTACCCACTCACTTAAACTGTCTGCATTCCTGATGCAAAGTCTTTGTGTCATCCTCACTGCTTGCCTTCCCATCCATTTTATAGTCATCCACAAACTTGGAACATTATTTTCCTCATCAAATCATTAACACGTATTGCAAATAATTGTTCCTCAGGCACTGAACCCTTTGATGCACCACCAGCTGCAAGCTGCTATCCTGAAAATGAACTCCCTGATTTATTTTAGTTTGCCAATTCACTATCTATCCTAATATGCTACCCCCAATATTGTGGGATCTTATACAATCAAATAACCTTATGGGCGGTACCTCATTGAATGCATTTTTGAGATCTAAATATATTGCATCTAGAGTCATAGAGATGTACAGCACGGAAACAGACCCTTCAGTCCAACCCGTCCATGCTGACCAGATATCCCAACCCAATCTAGTCCCATCTGCCAGCACCCAGCCCATATCCCTCCAAACCCTTCCTATTCATATACCCATCCAAATGCCTCTTAAATGGTTCAATTGTACCAGCCTCCACCACATCCTCTGGCAGCTGATTCCATACATGTACCACCCTCTGCATGAAAACGTTGCCCCTTAGGTCCCTTTTATATCTTTCCCCTCTCACCCTAAACCTATGCCCTCTAGTTCTGGACTCCCCCATCCCGGGGAAAAGACCCCTCAGCCTCCGACGCTCCAGGGAACCCAGCCCCAGCCTGTTCAGCCTCTCCCTATAGCTCAAATCATCCAACTCTGGCAACATCCTTGTAAATCTTTTCTGAACCCTTTCAAGTTTCACAACATTTTTCCGACAGGAAGGAGACCAGAATTTGCACGCAATATTCCAACAGTGGCCTAACCAATCTACTGTCCCTTTATCTATCCTGCTTGTTCGCTCCTCAGAGAAGTTTAGTTAACATCAGGCATGAAACTGTGCTGACTCTGCACGATTGTATCATGTATTTCAAATGCTCTCCTGTTACAAACTTTTTAACAGGCTCTAACATTTTCCAAATGACAGATGCTCAGTTAACTGGCCCATAGCTGCCTGTTTTTTTATTGTATCCTTCCCTTTTTGAAGAAAGGTATTACATTGGGAGTCTTTCAATCCTTTGGGACTTTTCCAAAATCTAAGGATTATCGGAGGATTACCACCGGTGCATCCAATATTTCCATAGCTACTTCCTTTAACCCCTTCATTTTTTAGTATTTTTGAAAAGTTATTAATTTGCTCTACCATGAAGACTGATACAAAGAATTTATTCAACATCTCTATTTCCTGGTTCCCCTTTTTGTTGTTTTCTCAGCCTCATTCTCTAAATGCCTATGTTCACTTTGGCCTCAATGGTCCACTTTAAAGAAGCTCTTGCTGTCTATTTTTAAATTGTTTGCTGATTTACCCTCAAAGGATATTTTCTTCTTTTTTTAGTCATCTTTTGCTGGCTTTTAAAACTTTCCCAATCCTCTGGCTTTCCACAAATCTTTGCGATTCCTTATGCTGGATTCTACGCTTAGCTTCCTTGATTAACAATGTTCAGTTTATCCCCTTCCTATAATCCATCTTCCTCACTGGGATATATCTTTGCTGTGAGTCTATTTTCTTAAACACCTGTCATTGTCCCTCAACCATCTTCTGCTAAACTCCTTTCCCAATCCACTCCAGCCAACACATGCCTTTGCAGTTACCGTTGTTTAACTTGAGCACAGTTGATTCTGACCCAAGTTCCTCACTCTCGAATGGAATGCTACTTTTATCTTGTATGGTCACTGTTCCCAAGGGGGTTTTTAACCCTGAGATCATTTATGAAACCTGCCTCATTACACATTACCAGATCCAAAATAGCCTGCTCCCTCAACAAAGAAAGAACAAAGAACAGCGAATGCTGGAAATCTGGAACCAATACAGAAATCGCTAGAAAAACTCAACAGGTTTGGCAGCATCAATGCGGAGAAAGCAGAGTTAACGTTTTGAGACCAGTGACCCTTCCTCTCTCCACCTGGTGCCGGTGCCTAACTGGATCTGTAACATATTGTTCGAGGAAACTGTCCTGAACACACTCTATGAATTCGTCTTCATGGCTACCTTTGGTAATTTGATTTTCCCAATCTACATGAGGATTAAAGTTATTAAAATGATTTAATGTATTGCTTTTTTTTTAACATGCCCTCATTATCTCAATTGGCACTTCTGAGGCTACAGGTTCATTAATCATTCCATTTGGCAGGGAACATTTTGAGGCAAGACCTGCACCCAAGGAAATGGGGAGCGATTTAGTCATGAATTGACTAACCCACCTCCCCCGGGATAACCATTGGAATTATTGCTTGGGCGCCCCACCATGTTTTTAGCTGGTGGAATTGGAAACTCTGTAAAATCCAGTCTGGGACAGTTAAAGAATATCAGTGGAACAGTGCAGTTTTTGGAAGGCAATTCAACATTTTCTGATCCGAGACATTTTATGCTGTACAAGAAAAATGAATTCAAATTTTTCTCAAGCTCTAATGGTAGAATTTGAAATTGTGTTCTCTGTGCCACTGAGTCACCATTCGTCCACCCTACTGTGAGTATGATAGTGAAACGATATAATTTCTGCCCTGCAGCCTTGAATTTAATTACAAGCAAAATACATCTGCAAGTTCACCCAACATTAAGAAGAAGCAATGCCATTTATTCTAGACATATATTTTGCAGATTGAATGCAATTTGTGAAGACAATGCAGATAGATTTCCTCTTGATACTATTAAACACCTTAAAGTGGAGAAAAAACTTACTGTGTTTTCCCAGTCCCAGAGAGTTTTTAACGTCTTTAAAAACACACTTATTATTTGGCCAGAAATAAGCAAGTGAATGAGACTTTTCTGTCACGTTTGTGATCAGATTTCTCCTCGGTCATTCTGCTGAAAAACGCACCCTAACTTGATCTCACAAACCCTGGGTCAATCTATTCCAGTAGCGTATCAGCACTGAGAACTCAGGTGGTCATCTACTTATACTCCCATCTAACAGGACAAATCCAAGCTGGCCATTTATTACCTTCATCATCAGTCCTGTCAATAGACAATAGACAATAGGTGCAGGAGTAGGCCATTTTGCCCTTCAAGCCAGCACCACCATTCATTATGATCATGGCAGCTCATTCCATCCAAGCACCACCCTCTGTGTGAAAATATTGCCCCTTAGGTCTCACTGGTTCCACTGCCCTCTGGGGCAGAGCATTCCACACAGCCACCACTCTCTGGGTGAAGAAGTTTCTCCTCAACTCTGTCCTAAATGGCCTACCCCTTATTTTTGAGCTGTGTCCTCTGGTTCAGGACTCATCCATCAGCGGAAATATGCTTCCTGCCTCCAGAGTGTCCAATCCTTTAATAATCTTATACGTCTCAATCAGATCCCCCCTCAGCCTTCTGAACTCAAGGGTATACAAGCCCAGTCGCTCCAATCTTTCAACGTAAGATAGTCCCTTTATTCCGGAAATTGACCTCGTGAACCTACGCTGCATTCCCTCAATAGCCAGAATGTCTTTCCTCAAATTTGGACCAAAACTGCACACAATATTCCAGGTGCAGTCTCACCAGGGCCCTGTACAGCTGCAGAAGAACCTCTTTGCTTCTCTACTCAATTCTTCTTGTTATGAAGGCTAGCATGCTATTAGCTTTCTTCACTGCCTGTTGAACTGTGGTATTGTGGATTGAGGCAGACATCAATTAATGGGCCCAAGGGCCTTTTTCTGTGCTGGAGACCTCTACAACTCATGACACCTTCCCACTCAGATTCAGCCCAGTTCGGGTGCCTTCAAGACCAGATCATCCCAACCCTGCTCTATACAGGAGCTAAATTTCATAGAGGGGAGATAAGATTATTTGACAACGTTGAGGCAGTAATATGGATCGAGTGCGAAGCAAAACAGAAATCAACTGGGGTCAATAATAAATCTCTTCAATGGCCTGGAAGGATGACAGGCACAGAGAAAGATGGCTCTAACTACTGAAAGTTCTCCACTGGGGTGCAAGAGTAGCTCCTCAGAACAGTGTCCTCTGTGAGACTTTCTCCATAGAGACATACAGCATGGAAACAGACTCTTCAGTCCAACCAGTCCACGGTGACCAGATATCCTAACCTAATCTAGTCCCATATCCCTCTAAACCCTTCCTATTCATATACTAACATGAATTTTGGGCAACACAGTGGCTCAGTGGTTAGCACTGTTGAGTCACAGCACCAGGGTCCTGGGTTCAATTCCCGCCTGTCTGTGTTGAGTTTGCACATTCTCCCTGTGTCTGCGTGGGTTTCCCCCGGATGCTCCAGTTTCTTCCCACAGTCCAAAGATGTGCAGGTCAGGTGAATTGGCCATGCTAAATTGCCCAGAGTGTTAGGTGCGTAAGTCAGGTGTAAATATAGGGTAGGGGAATGGGTTTCAGTGGGTTTCTCTTCGGAGGGGCAGTGTGGACCTGTTGTGCCAAAGGGCCTGTTTCCACACTGTAGAGAATCTAATCCAGATGTCATTTAAATGCTGTAATTGTACCAGTCTCCATTATTCCCTCTGGCAGCTCATTCCATCCAAGCACCACCCTCTGTGTGAAAATATTGCCCCTTAGGTCTCACTGGTCACAGGCCTCCAGTCTGAAAAGCAACCCTCCACCACCACCCTCTGTCTTCTATCTTTGAGCCAGTTCTGTATCCAAATGTGAGATCTAACCTTGCTAACCAGTCTCCCATGGGGAACCTTGTCGAACGCCTTACTGAAGTTCATACAGATCATGGCCACTGCTCTGCCCTCATCAATCCTCTTTGTTACTTCTCCAGCTGGCCTCCGTGCTATCAGGAGTGGTCAGTGCCCTGTCAATTCTGGTATTCAGCTTCATTGATAGCACCTGAGGATAATGAAGTAGCCTACACCAGATATGGATAACAACATCCAAACTTGGCGTGTGAATTGACATATTTTCCACTATAAGAAGGAAGTCATTCAGCCCATTGAATCTGCTCTGTCATTCAATAGATCATGGCTGATTTAATAATTATCAACTCCATTTTCCTGCCTTTTCCCCATTACCCTTAAAGGATCACAGGATTAGTTCAGGACAAAAGGAGGCCATTCAGCCCATTGTGCTGACACCAGCTCTTTTATTTAATCAGACTTTATTATCTGAAGCCAATCTTCGGCATTTTCCCCGTATCCATGTGCACTATTACCCACCAAAAACACCCAATGCCCTCTTGAATGCCTCAATTGAACTTCCCTCTGTCATATTTCCTGGCAGTAACCCTTGATTGCATAACTGATTAAATCCTGCCCATCTCAGCCTTCAATATGCTTAATGACACAACCTCGACAGACTCACGCCTCAGAGAAGAAATTCTTCCCCATCTCAGCTTTAGTGCGTGACTCTTTACACTGAGATAACACCCTCTGATCCGAGACTCTGCCATGAATGGAAATAATCTCTCTGCACCTAACCTGTCAAGACCTCTTTGGTCTGTACGTTTCAATAAGGTCTTTCATTCTTCTAAACTTCAATGAGTAGAGGCTCACACTACTCAACCTCTCGTCATGAGGCAGTCCTTCCACACCGAATCAATCTTCCCTGACAAAGGGTTAATGGACTCAGACCATAAACTTGTCTTTCTCTCTGTAGAAATATTCGAGCAGGAGGTTGGAAAAACATTGTAAGGCAGGTAGCATCAGGAGATGGCGAATTCAACATTTCAGGTAATGCTGTGTTTTGCGAGCCTCCTGCTTGTCTACTTTTGGATTCTAGCACCTGCAGTTTCTTTGTCTCTTTCTCTGCACAGATTCTGCCAGACCTGCTGACTCTCTCCAGCACAGTTTGTTTTTGAACTTTCCCTGGCCAATCTCAAATGCCAGCATAACTTCCTTCAGATCAGGGGTTGAAAACTGTTCACAGTATTCCATTCTTTCCATACCAATCAACAACAAAGGAAGGAAAACCTCAGAAGCTGCTAACACTGAGTTTCCACCATCAACCTCACGGGGAGTGTCAATGTGAATGACATGCTTGAATGGACAGGTCATCATCATGGCTATGGCTGCAACCACAGGTTGCATAACTCACCACATATGTCCTCAGAGATTTCCATACACTCTTCAATAATTGAGGGACTGAGTTTAATGAAATATGCCCCACTAATCTTGATGAGCAGCACTCCACCAATGCTGACAAAGACTGAAGGCAGAACAGACTGTATTAGATTCTCTACAGCGTGGAAACAGGCCCTTCGGCCCAACCAGTCCACGCCAATTCTCTGGAGAGTAACCCACCCAGACTAATGCACCTAACACTATGGGCAATTTAGCGTGGCCAATTCACCTGACCTGCACATCTTTGGACTGTGGGAGGAAACCGGAGCACCCGGAGAAAACCCACACAGACACGGAGAGAATGTACAAATTCCACATAGACAGTTGCCCGAGGCTGGAATCGAACCTGGGACCCTGGTGCTATGAGGCAACAGTGCTAACCACTGAGCCACCGTGTCGTATGAGAGATATCCGTACCACTGGACACAATGTCTGACCCTGTCCACCACCAATACACTGATGGCTTCAAGGATGCACCATCCGAAGGAGGTGCTGGAGCTAATCTAGCTTCAACAGACCCTCTTGGACAAATGACAAGCCTTTCCCTTTGTCAGCAAGACAGTCCCCTGCCCAGAATGCAGTGAGCCTCATAGCAGCAGCACACAGACAATTGTCTCAGGCTTTAGTTAGTCTTGCCTGACTAACCAATGAAAAATCTTAACACCAGAAAAAAAAACAGTGAAGAGTACCCGAGTGGATTTTCTGAATGTTTCTGCCCCTTCAAAAAATAGGGAGCTCTGAAATGAAGAAAACACACATATTTCAATCAGAAAGTGCTGGAGAAACGCAGCAGATCTGGCAGCTTCCATGTTAGAGTCATAGAGTCATCGAGATGTACAGCATGGAAACAGACCCTTCAGTCCAACCCGTCCAGGCTGACCAGATAGCCTAACCCAATCGAGTCCCACCTGCCAGCACCCGACCCATATCCCTCCAAACCCTTCCTATTCATATACCCATCCAGATGGCTGTGAAATGTTGCACTTGTACCAGACTCAACCACATCCTCTGGCAGCTCATTCCATACACGTACCACTTTCTGCGTGAAAAAGTTGCCCCTTAGGTCCCTTTTATATCTTTCCCCTATCACCCTAAACCTATGCCTTCTCATTCTGGACTCCCCAACTCCAGGGAAAAGACTTTGTCTATTTATCCTATCCATGCCCCTCATGATTTTGTAAACCTTTATAAGGTCACCCCTCAGCCTCCGACGCTCCAGGGAAAACAGCCCCAGCCTGTTCAGCCTCTCCCTGTAGCTCAAATCTTCCAACCCTGGCAACATCCTTGTAAATCTTTTCTGAACCCTTTCAGGTTTCACATCTTTCCGATAGGAAGGAGACCAGAATTGCACGCAATATTCCAACAGTGGCCTAAACAATGTTCTGTACAGCCGCAACATGACCTCCCAACTCCTGTACTTAATATTTGGACCAATAAAGAAAAGCATACCAAATGCCTTCTTCACTATCCTACCTACCTGCGACTCCACTTTCAAGGAGCTATGAACCTACACTCCAAGGTCTCTTTGTTCAGCAACACTCTCTAGGACCATACCATTAAGTGTATAAGTCCTGCTACGATTTGCTTTTCCAAAATGCAGCAGCTCGCAGTATTAACAGAGTTAACCTTTTAAGTCAAGTGACTCATCTTCAGAAATTTACAAGTCTTTCTGAGTTAAACAGGCAGATCTAAAACTTGCAGAACATTGGAAACGTTCTCTGAATAATTCTACTGGGAACCCAAGAGGGATGAGAACATCTCAAAATTCATGCCAAATAAAACAGCAATGCACATATTACCTGGCCTGTAATTGCTCACAGCTAACATTGTACCCAATCTGTAATAATTCACAGCTAACACAGTACCCAATCTGTAACAGCTCACAGCTAACACTGTACCCAATCTGTAATAATCCGCAGCTAACACAGTACCCAATCTGTAATAGCTCACAGCTAACACTGTACCCAATCTGTAACAGCTCACAGCTAACACTGTACCCAATCTGTAATAGCTCACAGCTAACACTGTACCCAATCTGTAATAATTCACAGCCAACACTGTACCCAATCTGTAATAATTCACAGCTAACACTGTACCCAATCTGTAATAATTCACAGCTAACACTGTACCCAATCTGTAAGGGCTCACAGCTAACGCTGTACCCAATCTGTAACAGCTCAGAGCTAACATTGTACCCAATCTGTAACAGCTCAGAGCTAACACTGTACCCAATCTGTAACAGCTCAGAGCTAACACTGTACCCAATCTGTAACAGCTCACAGCTAACACTGTACCCAATCTGTAACAGCACACAGATAACACTTTACCTAATCTGTAACAGCTCAGAGCTAACATTGTACCCAATCTGTAACAGCTCACAGCTAACACTGTACCCAATCTGTAACAGCTCACAGCTAACATTGTACCCAATCTGTAACAGCTCACAGCTAACACTGTACCCAATCTGTAACAGCACACAGATAACACTTTACCCAATCTGTAACAGCTCAGAGCTAACACTGTACCCAATCTGTAACAGCTCAGAGCTAACACTGTACCCAATCTGTAATAATTCACAGCTAACACCGTACCCAATCTGTAAGGGCTCACAGCTAACGCTGAACCCAATCTGTAATAATTCACAGCTAACACCGTACCCAATCTGTAATAGCTCACAGATAACACTGTACCCAAACTGTAAGGGCTCACAGCTAACGCTGAACCCAATCTGTAATAGCTCACAGCTAACACTGTACCCAATCTGTAATAATTCACAGCTAACTCTGCATCCAATCTGTAATTATTCACAGCAAACACTGTACCCAATCAGTCATAGTTCACAGCTAATGCTGTACCCAATCTGTAATAGTTCACAGCTAACACTGTACCCAATCTGTAACAGCTCACAGCTAACACTGTACCCAATCTGTAATAATTCACATCTAACATTGTACCCAATCTGTAAGAGCACACAGATAACACTGTACCCAATCTGTAACAGCTCACAGCTAACACTGTACCCAATCTGTAATAATTCACATCTAACGTTGTACCCAATCTGTAGGGAGCACACAGATAACACTGTACCCAATCTGTAACAGCTCACAGCTAACACTGTACCCAATCTGTAATAATTCACATCTAACGTTGTACCCAATCTGTAGGGAGCACACAGATAACACTGTACCCAATCTGTAACAGCTCACAGCTAACACTGTACCCAATCTGTAATAATTCACATCTAACGTTGTACCCAATCTGTAGGGAGCACACAGATAACACTGTACCCAATCTGTAACAGCTCACAGCTAACACTGTACCTAATCTGTAACAGCTCAGAGCTAACACTGTACCCAATCTGTAAGGGCTCACAGCTAACACTGTACCCAATCTGTAATAATTCACATCTAAACGTTGTACCCAATCTGTAAGAGCACACAGATAACACTGTACCCAATCTGTAACAGCTCACAGCTAACACTGTACCCAATCTGTAATAATTCACATCTAACGTTGTACCCAATCTGTAGGGAGCACACAGATAACACTGTACCCAATCTGTAACAGCTCACAGCTAACACTGTACCCAATCTGTAATAATTCACATCTAACATTGTACCCAATCTGTAAGAGCACACAGATAACACTGTACCCAATCTGTAACAGCACACAGATAACACTGTACCCAATCTGTAACAGCTCACAGCTAACACTGTACCCAATCTGTAACAGCACACAGATAACACTGTACCTAATCTGTAACAGCTCAGAGCTAACACTGTACCCAATCTGTAAGGGCTCACAGCTAACGCTGAACCCAATCTGTAATAATTCACAGCTAACACTGTACCCAATCTGTAATGACTCACAGCTAACACTGTACCCAATCTGTAATGACTCACAGCTAACAATGTACCCAATCTATAACAGCTCACAGCTAACACTATACCCAATCTGTAACAGCTCACAGCTAACACTGTACCCAATCTGTAATAATTCACAGCTAACACTGTACCCAATCGGTAATAGCTCACAGCTAACACTGTACCCAATCCGTAACAGCTCACAGCTAAAACTGTACCCAATCTGTAATAATTCCCAGCTAACACAGTACCCAATCTGTAAGGGCTCACAGCTAACACTGTACCCAATCTGTAATAATTCACAGCTAACACTGTACCCAATCTGTAAGGGCTCACAGCTAACACTGAACCCAATCTGTAATAGCTCACAGCTAACACTGCACCCAATCTGTAATAATTCACAGCTAACTCTGCATCCAATCTGTGATTATTCACAGCAAATACTGTACCCAATCAGTCATAGTTCACAGCTAATGCTGTACCCAATCTGTAATAGTTCACAGCTAACGCTGTACCCAATCTGTAATAATTCACTGTTAACACTGTACCCAATCTGTAACAGCTCACAGCTAACACTGTACCCAATCAGTAATAGCTCACAGCCAACAATGTACCCAATGTGTAATAATTCACAGCTAACACTGTACCCAATCTGTAACAGCTCACAGATAACACTGTACCCAATCTGTAATAGCTCACAGCTAACACTGCACCCAATCTGTAATAATTCACAGCTAACGCTGTACCCAATCTGTAATAATTCACTGTTAACACTGTACCCAATCTGTAACAGCTCACAGCTAACACTGTACCCAATCAGTAACAGCTCACAGATAACACTGTACCCAATTTGTAATAATTCACAGCTAACACTACACCCAATCTGTAATAATTCACAGCTAACACTGTACCAATCTGTAATAGCTCACAGCTAACACTGTACCCAATCTGTAACAGCTCACAGATAACACTGTACCCAATCTGTAATAATTCACAGCTAACACCGTACCAATCTGTAACAACTCACAGATAACACTGTACCCAATCTGTAATAGCTCACAGGTAACACTGTACCCAATCCGTAATAATTCACAGCTAACACAGTACACAATCTGTAATAGCTCACAGCAAACACTGTACCCAATCTGTAACGGTTCACAGCTAACACTGTACCCAATCTGTAATAATTGACAGCTAACACTGTACCCAATCTGTAATAATTCACAGCAAACACTGTACCCAATCTTTAATAGCTCACAGCTAACGCTGTACCCAATCTGTAATAATTCACAGCTAACGCTGTACTCAATCTGTAATTATTCACAGCAAACACTGTACCCAATCTGTAATAGCTCACAGCTAACACTGTACCCAATCTGTAATAATTCACAGCTAACGCTGTACCCAATCTGTAATTATTCACTGCAAACACTGTACCCAATCTGTAATAGCTCACAGCTAACACTGTACCCAATCTGTAATAGTTAACAGCTAACACTGTACCCAATCTGTAATAATTCACAGCAAACACTGTACCCAATCTGTAATAGCTCACAGCTAACACTGTACTCAATCTGTAATAATTCACAGCTAACGCTGTACCCAATCTGTAATAATTCACAGCTAACGCTGTACTCAATCTGTAATTATTCACAGCAAACACTGTACCCAATCTGTAATAGCTCACAGCTAACGCTGTACTCAATCTGTAATAATTCACAGCTAGCGCTGTACCCAATCTGTAATGATTCACAGCTAACACTGTACACAATCTATAATTATTCACAGCAAACACTGTACCCAATCTGTAATAGCTCACAGCTAATACTGTACCAATCTGTAATAACTCACAGCTAACACTGTACCCAATCTGTAATAATTCACGGCTAACTCTGTACGCAATCTGTAATAATTCACAGCTAACTCTGTACGCAATCTGTAATGGCTCACAGCTAACACTGTACCCAATCCGAAATAATTCACGGCTAACACTGTACCCAATCTGTAATAGCTCACAGCTAACACTGTACCCAATCTGTAATAATTCACGGCTAACACTGTACCCAATCTGTAACAGCTCACAGCTAACGTTGTACCCAATCTGTAATGTGTCACAGCTAACACTGTACCCAATCTGTAATAATTCACAGCCACCACTGTACCCAATCTGTAATAACTTACAGCTAACACTGTACCCAATCTGTAATAATTCACGGCTAACACTGTACGCAATCTGTAATAGCTCACCAATAACACTGTACCCAATCCAAAATAATTCACAGCCACCACTGTACCCAATCTGTAACAGCTCACAGCTAACACTGAACCCAATCTGTAATAATTCACAGCTAACATTGTACCCAATCTGTAACAGCTCACAGCTTACACTGTATCCAATCTGTAATGTGTCACAGCTTACACTGTACCCTATTTGTAATAATTCACAGCTAACACTGTACCCAATCTGTAATAGCTCACAGCTAACGCTGAACCCAATCTGTAATAATTCACAGCTAACACTGTACCCAATCTGTAACAGCTCACAGCTAACACTGTACCCAATCTGTAACAGCTCACAGCTAACACTGTACCCAATCTTGAACAGCTCACCGATAACACTGTAACCACTCTGGAATATCTCACAGCTTACACTGTATCCAATCTGTAATGTGTCACAGCTTACACTGTACCCTATTTGTAATAATTCACAGCTAACTCTGTACCCAATCTGTAATGAGTCACAGCCAGCATTTTATGAAGCATGTAATTGAAACAATTGTCCTTACTCAAAATGAAAGTCAAATTTGAGGTTTCATTTCATGCCAAGCACTGTGTGTGATCTTCTCAGCACCACACCCACCACAATAATTATCTGCTTCTTGTTTTCTGCTGAAAACAACAACTCTGATTGGTATAAATTGTCAGGCAGGAGTAGACAATCAATCCTTTTGCCCACCTCTACCCACCTAGTGAATGGTGGCAGAATATTCTGTTTTACTAGATGCCCACAGCTGGGTTGTAATTCCCCATTTGGTTCCTACCTTCATTCGTGCAGGATGACTGGACATTAAGGTTACTTGATGTCACTCCCTTTGCACACCCGGGAGAATCACGCGCAGCTACATCACAACATCAGACAAATTTAAAACAGGAGTCAGTCCCAGGTAACAGTGTAGTCAGTGTGCGTCAAACACCCAGAGCAGGTATAGATCTTCCACAGGAAATCCCTCAATTTCCTGTTGCAAATTCGCTACCAGTGGGTTGCTCACATGAAATTGATACCCTCATCCACTCTTCGCCCAGGATCTGGCTATAAGCTTCTGTCAACAGAGATCAGGAGAGTTTTTTTTATGACTGTGAACAGGAACTGTGAACAGGAACACAGTGTGAGCTCTCCCTTATCTTATGAAAGTTATAGTGGAATGAGAGGCAATTCAGAGAAGGTTTGCTAAGCTGTTTCCAAGTAATGAAGGGCCAGGTAGGAGGAGACAAGGTGTGGATAAAATAGATGTGGAGCGGCTGCTTCCTCTTGAGGGACATTCTGGGACGAGAGCACATAGTCTCAGGATATGGGGTAGCAAGTTTAAAACAGAGTTGAGAAGAAACTGCTTCTTCCAAAGGGTTGTGAATCTGTGGAATTCGCTACCCCAAAAGTGCGGCGGGTGCTGGGACAGTGAGTAAATTTAAGGAGGAGTTAGACAGAGTTTTATTTGGTAATGGGTTGAGGGGTTATAGGGAGAAGGCAGGAAAATGGGGGTGAGGAGCATATCAGCCAAGATCGAAGGGTGGAGCAGACTCGATAGCCCGAATGGCCTAATTCTGCTCCTGTATCTTATGAACTAATGAAGGTTGGACCTGCATTCATTGGAATGTGGAAGAATGAGAGGTGACCTTATTGAAACACAGAATATTCTTCGGGAACTGACTGGGGAGATGGTGAAACCCACCAGGTCTGGCTGTGTCTGTGGGAAGAAAGCACAGTTAATGTTTTGAGCCCCAGTGACTCTTCTGAGGTCCATTCTGATGAAGAGTCACAGGAATTGAACCATTAACTCTCCACAGGGGCTGCCAGCCTTGCTGAGTTTCTCCAGCAATTTCTGCTCTTGTGTTGCAAACTCCTATCTGATTGGCAAATGCCCATTTAAGTAGAAGATGGGACATGACACCCACAGCAATGCGATTAATTCTTCACTGCTCTCAAGGGCAATTAGGGACGGGCAACAAATACTGGAATTACTAGCAACACCCACATTTCACAAGCAAGAGGAAGAAGTATGGAGCTAAGGCACAGATCACTCATGATCGAACTAAATTACAACATATAGCATTGATAGATAGCATGGTCTTCTCAGTTCACAGTCCCAATTCTCCAGAAAAGCAGAAATCTGAAAAGATGTGAGATCAGCCTTTGCTCATAGAGTCACAGAGATATACAGCATGGAAATAGACCCTTCAGTCCAACTCGTCCATGCCAACCACATATCAAAATTAATCTGGTGCCACTTGCCAGCACTTGGCTCATATCCCTCTAAACCCTTGTTATTCAAGTACATGTCCAGATGCTTTTTAAATGTTGTAATTTTACCAGCATCCACCACCTTGTCTGGCAGCTATCCTATCCATGCCCCTCATGATTTTATAAACCTCGATAAATAAGGCCACCCCTCAGCCAGGGAAAATAACCCCAGCCTATTCAGCTTCTCCCTATAGCTGAACGCTCCAACCCTGGCAACATCCTTGTAAATCTTTTTCGAACCCTTTCAAGTTTAACACCATCCTTTGTATAGCAAGGAGACGAAAATTACATGGATTATTCCAATGGTGGACTAGCCAATGTCATGCACATCCGCAACACGACCTCCCAACTCCTGTACTCAATGCACTGACCAAGCATTCCAAATGCCTTCTTCACTATCCTGTCAACGTGTTACACAACAGAAGTCTACATTCCAGCAATATCTTTAATGTTTTGTTGAAGAGGTGACTGCTCTGTGCTATTTTAGCAGACAGTGCAGTCCTGCTGCTTTTGCACTGGACAGCAGCCAACTGTAAAGCAATTACAAGTTATTTTAACGCGACTCTGTTCTGTACACATCCTTTGGTCTCGGTTCTGATGTAACAATCAGATACGGGGATTGTTTGCTTATGATTGGAAGGCAGATTCTATTGAATGCATAATCTGAAATCCTACTGAGCACCAGGGCTTGTTACTCTGAAATGCAACCTGCCATAATCTTCAGATCGCAAGGCGAGATCTGAACATCTGTTACCTCATGCTCTCAGGATGTCAGGATTATATTCAATCTCTGCCTGTCTCTCCTTGTGTACATCCCTCTTTAAGTATGGCCAGTACTGAACAACTAACTTCTCTCTGATCCACAGACTATTTCTCGGTTCTAGAAAGGGCAGTTTATCATCACATTTCTTTCCCATGCGATGGAAAGATTGATGCTTCTTGTCAGGCCGTAACCTTCAATGTAGGAGCAGAAGTGGGCCATTCAGCCCTTTGAGTATACTCTGTGTTCAATGAGATCATGATCCTCAAATCCACTTTCCTGCCTTTTCCTCATAACCCTTGACTCCCCTTCAATGATTCAACCTTGAATATTGTGAACAGGCCAGTTTCTACAGTAGTAAGGAATTCCACAAACCCTCTAACCCCTGAGAAAAAAAAAATGCACATCCTCACCACCTGCGCTGCCACCAATGTTTGTGCAGGTCTCACCAAGGCTAAGCTGTGATATGCAGTGTCAGGCAAGGTTCATTGGGTAGCACTCATATCTCTAAGGTACACAAACCTGGGTTCAATCCATACTCCAGAGACAAGCAAGAGTGGAATCTGTTGGAGGTGTAGGAGATCTCACCTACAGCTGAACAGCCCGATAAACTCTACCCCAGTTGGCTGGTGGTGAGCTTTACCCTGGAATAAGATCCAGGAGGGCTTTTGTGCCAGAGCTGGCAGGGGGTGGGGGGGGGTGGAATGTATGAACCCTACCCAGTGATTGCCAGTCAATCTGAGGTCACTACCTCTGGTGTCCACCAATGCCATGAAGGATGCCATCCATGTCTGCTGTCAGAAGGAACCTAGCCCCCAGTCAGTCCATTTGCAATTGCAAAAGTGAGGACTGCAGATGCTGGAGATCAGAGTCTAGATTAGAGTGGTGCTGGAAAAGCACAGCAGGTCAGGCAGCATCCGAGGAGCAGCATAATCAATGTTTTGGGCTAAAGCCCTTAATCAGGAATTCCCTCCCTGAAGGGCTTTTGCCTGAAACATCGATTTTCCATCCCCAATGGTCCCAGGGTTGTGTCAAGACAGGACAGAGCTAAGTGACTCAGAGGAGATATTTGGACTGGGAGTCACAAGGAGATGGGAAGGGAGATTGAGCAGCAAGGGCAGAGGTGGGGTGAGCCTTGACTTTTGACCAGGGAGCTGCATGTCTTTGATTATGGAACTGCTCCCCCCCGCCTGAGGTGGCAAAGCTGCTGACAGGGTAGTACCTATCATCAATGCCAGCTGGTGAGAGACCCACATGTGCCTAGGTTAGTTCCTACTGGTGAACTGAGGCTCTGTAGTAACTTCAACCATGAGTGAGATGGTTGTGAAGAGTCAGAGAATCCTGACAGTGTGGAAGCAGGCCATTGGCCCATCGAGTCCACACTGACCTGTCAAAGAGCATCCCTCCCAGACCCACACCTCATCCCATCCCTATAACCCTGCACTTCGCATGGCCAACCTACTCGGTCTATACATCCCGGGACATTAAGGGGCAATTTGGCAAGGCCAATCCACCTAATCTGAACATGTTTGGAAGAAATCAGAGCAGTCGGTAGAAATCCAAATGCACAGACAGTCGCTGAGGCTGGAATCGAACCCAGGTCCCTGGCGCTGTGAGGCAGCAGTGCTAACCACTGTGCCGCTCAAATGTTGGCCTTATCTTTCTCCTAAATGGCCTACCCATATCCTCAGACTGCGACCTCTGGTTCCGAGTCCCTGATTATTGGGAACATCCTAGCTGCTTTCACACTCGTTTAGTTCTGTTAGAATTTTCTAGGTTTCTATGAGATACCTCTCTCCCCATTTATCCTTCTAAAATGGCCTGGCCTTGATTGAGGACAGATTAAAAATAAGTTGTTCTGGGGATAGATCCATACACAAGCCACATATCTACACCTCAGCAGGTACTGCGCTGACTGCAATGGTGGTAGAAGTCACTACAAAATGAAAGGCACCTCATACAGTCATAGAGTTATAGAGATGTACAGCATGGAAACAAACCCTTCGGTCAAACCCGTCCATGCCGACCACATATCCCAAGCCAATCTAGTCCCACCTGCCAGCACCCGGCCCATATCCCTCCAAACCCTTCCTATTCATATACCCATCCAAATGCCTCTTAAATGTTGCAATTGTACCAGCCTCCACCACATCTTCTGGCAGCTCATTCCATACATGTATCATCCTCTGAGTGAAAACGTTGACCTGTAGGTCTCTTTTATATCTTTCTCCTCTCACCCTAAACCTATGCCTTCTAGTTCTGGACTCCCCGACCCCAGGGAAAAGACTTTGTCTATTTAGGTTGAAACTTTATTGCTGTAACAGCACAGCAGGTCAGGCAGCATCCAGGGAACAGGAGATTCAACGTTTCGGGCACAGGCCCTTCTTCAGGCCATTCCTGAAGAAGGGCCTGTGCCCGAAACGTCGAATCTCCTG
>NC_057720.1:7128349-7163131 GCF_004010195.1 Chiloscyllium plagiosum
AGGGTGACCTGATAGAGATTTACAAAATTATGAGGGGCATGGATAGGATAAATAGACAAAGACTTTTCCCTGGGATCGGGGAGTCCAGAACTAGAAAGCATAGGTTTAGGGTGAGAGGGGAAAGATATAAAAGAGACCTAGGGGGCAACTTTTTCACGCAGAGGGTGGTGCATGTATGGAATGAGCTGCCAGAGGATATGGTGGAGGCTGGTACAATTACAATGTTTAAGAGGCATTTGGATGGGTACATGAATAGGAAGGGTTTGGAGGGATATGGGTCGGGTGCTGGCAGGTGGGACTAGATTGGGTTGGGATATCTGGTCGGCATGGATGGGTTGGACCGAAGGGTCTGTTTCCATGCTGTACATCTCTGTGACTCTATAACCCCTCAGCCTCCAATGCTCCAGGGAAAACAGCCCCCGCCTGTTCAGCCTCTCCCTGTAGCCCTGGCAACATCCTTGTAAATCTTTTCTGAACCCTTTCAAGTTTCACAACATCTTTCCGATTGGAAGGAGACCACTCAACAGGAAGGACAACCCCAGCTCTGGCTCCCCCCATGCCTTGCCTGGTCTTGACCTGTGCTAAGATAACCGGAGCAAAGCCACTCACCTATGTTATCAGTGGGCACCGTGACGGTGGTTGGCTCCATGAGGTTGTCGGCCAAGACGAAGGCACCTTCTTCCAATGTATCGAGCAGCAGCGTCGCTGCGTGGGCCTGTTCCGTTGCATTCATATCCTTCCACGACTGCAGAGCTTCCGGTCTCAGCAGATTGTCAACGGTGTCTACAATGGCCTGGTGTCACCGGGGGTGGGGGAAGGGGAGAGGAAGAGCAAAAGGTTTGGCATCATTACTACCCTGGCTCATCCACAAACATACAGTCAGGTTAACATGTCAAGCCTTTCCTTCTAGTGGGGGGAGTCCTGACAGGATGTAAAAAGGATGTTCCTGATAGTGGAGGGAGACCACAAGAGTTGTTAGCCTGTGGAATCTGCCTCCACAGAAAGTAGTCAAAGCCAATTTGTTGCACGATTTTAAGAATGAGTTGGATGAAGGTAATGTGTTGGATGATCAGCCATGATTGTTATGAATGGGCGAGCAGGCCTGAAGGGCTGAATGGCCTACTCCTGCTCCTATTTTCAACATTTCAGGAGGCTCATGATTTTGAAATCAGAGGTCTGTTGTCCAGCACTGTTGGCCAAAATCAAACAGTGACAGGAATTTAGAAACTTGGCCATTCTAAAGATTAAGGAGGGTATGGAGTCTGTCAGCCAACCTCAAACCAGATCTTGGCAGATTCCTGTTAGGTATGTGCATATTAAGGGAGAGGGAACTAAGGTATCATCCTTACTTGGTCTGGCTGACGTGTGACTCCAGACCCACAGCAAGTGGTCAACTCTTAACTGCCCTCTTGGCAATTAGGGATGGGTAACAAATGCTGGCCAAGTTAGTGATGCCCAATTCCCATGAATGAGTTAAAACAAACATTTCAAAAGTCCTCCTGCCTCGTAACCCACAATCTGCCTTCTACGTTTTTTTTTTATATTCATTCACAAGAAGTACGTATTTAGTGTCATACAGCATGGAAACAGGACTCAGTCCAAACATGCATTAGTGGTGCTGGAACAGCACAGCAGTTCAGGCAGCATCCAAGGAGCTTCGAAATCGACGTTTCGGGCAAAAGCCCTTCATCAGGAATACCATCTGTAGTCATTGTTTTTACCTCAGTCCAAACGGTCCATGCTGAACATAATCTCAAACTAAACTAGTTCCACCTAGCTGCCCCTGGCCCGTATCTCTCCAAAACTTTCCATTTCATGTACTTATAAAAACGTCTTTTAAATGTTTGATTGCACTCACATCCACCATTTCCTCAGGATGTTCATTCCACACTCAAACCACCCCATATAAAAAAAATTATCGCTTGTATCTGTTTTAATTTCTCTTTTCTCACCTTAAAAATGTGCCCCCCAGTCTTGACATTTCCCATCCAATGGAAAAGATAACTCTATCTATACCCCTTATTATTTTGTAAACTTCCACGAGGTCACTTCTCAACCTCCTACACTCCAGTGAAAAAAGTGATCCAAAATTGGGCTAGGCTCACATTAAGTCTTTCTTCTCTGATCTTAGAGTCATAGAGATAGCACAGCATCCTTCAGTCCATTTGTCCATGCTGATCAGATATCCTAAATTAATCAAGTCCTATTTGCCAGTATTTGGCCCATACCACTCAAAACCCTTCCTATTCATATACCCATCCAGATGCCTTTTAAATGCTGTAACTGTACCTGCCTCCACCACTTCCTCTGGCAGCTCATTCCATACACGTACCACCCTCTGTGTGGAAAGGTTGCCCCTTAGGTCCCTTTTATATCTTTCTCCTCTCACCCTAAACCTATGCCCTCTAGTTCTGGACTCCCCCACCCCAGGGAGAGGACCTTGCCTATTTATCCTATCCATGCCCCTCATGATTTTATAAACCTCTATAAGGTCACCCTCAGCCTCTGACCCTCCAGGGAAAATAGCCCCAGCCTATTCAGCCTCTCCCTAGAGGTCAAACCCTCCAACCCTGGCAACATCCTTAAATAAATTCTTTATTAAGCAATACCTCATTTTAAAAAATGTTGTTATTTTCACATCCTTCCATGGTGACGCCTTCCTCCTATTTCTGACCTCACAGTAATTTGAGTTGAGAGAGTGTTGCTGGAAAAGCACAACAGGTCAGGCAACATCTGAGGAGCAGGAAAATCGACGTTTCGGGCATAAGCCCTTCATCGGGAATGGTCTGGTCCGAAACGTCGATTTTCCTGCTCCTCAGATGCTGCCTGACCTGCTGGGATTTTCCAGCACCACACTCTCAGCTCTGATTTTCAGCATCTGCAGACCTCACTGTCTCACAGAAATCCGAGACAACCATATCCATCTAATTCTGGCCTTTTGGGTATTTTGTTTGTAATTATTATTGAAGTTGCATGGGCCCCCAAGCCCTGGAATTCCATCACTAAGCCTTTCCATCTCTCCATCTTCCTTTCTTCTTTGGAGACACTCCTTAAGGTCTACATCTTCAACTAAGCTTTCAGCCAAACAGAGTGCACTGGAGAAACTCAGCAGGTCTGGCAGCATCTGTAGAATGAGAGGAACAGAGTCAATGTTCTGTGTGCAGAATGACTTCTTCAGAATTCAGAAAAAAAAGTCACCCCAGACTCGAAATGTTAACTGTTTCTTCCACCACAGGTGCTGCCAGACCTGCTGAGTTTTTCCAGCATCTCTGTGTTTGTTTCAGATTTTCAGCCTCTGCAGTATTTTGTTTTCAGTTGAAGTTTTTTAGCTATTTGCCTTCACGTCTCCTTTCCTCACGCCAAGTTTGCTTGCGGATATTGCCCAGCGCAAAAGAGGTTACGTTACACTGTAAAAATCCCAAGTCGCTATTGTTTAATGTAATGCAACATGCCAAGACTCTTCCAACTCTGGGAGGTTGTGAGAGGACAGCAGAGACAACAAGCAGCAGTTTAGAAGAGCTAGTGGAAACATGCAAAGATTTAGACTGAAAGGTACATTAAAAGATGGCTTTTGAAGGTGCTAAAAGATCAGAAGAGCGATGTCACCCTCGAGCCGGGACCGCGACTCAAGCAGATTGTGCTTGATCAGATTGTGATCTGAATTCCACTTTCCAGCTTGATCCCCACAGCCCTTGACTCCCTTTGTAAGGATGGCAAAAGTGAGGGCTGCAGATGCTGGAAACCAGAGTTTAGATCAGAGTGGTGCTGGAAAAGCACAGCAGGACAGGCAGCATCCGAGGAGCAGGAGAATCGACGTTTCGGGCAAAAGCCCTTCATCAGGAATTGGTGAAGGGCTTTAGCCTGAAACTTTGATTTTCCTGTTCCTCCCTTTGTAAGGATGACATCTTTTTCTTTGGAATACATCCTCGGAGAAATGGAAGGTCGGCTGCTGCTGTATGACAGAAACTGAACCAGTTTTTTTTTAAAACAGCTCAAATGTGGAACTCTTATGATGTTCATTTACTCATTATAGAAAGTCAGGGGAAGCTGGATTTGTTACCTTTGCAACAGGTTTGGATTTATTTTACGCTACATATTGTCAAAGAATGGAGGCAGGGCACTTGCACTTTGACCTTTGGGAAGTCTCCCAGCCAAGACAGGTCTGTGTGTGTTTCTCTCTCTCTCTCTCTCTCTTCCTCAGTGATTGGAAGGAAAACAATCAGCGAGACTCTGAACAGAACTTTGAACTCAAGCAAAGAGCTCTGTCCAACTGACCAGCTACCAAACATTATTTTTTGATGTGGGGGTGCCAGTGTTGGACTGGGGTGGACAAAGTCAGAAGTCACACAATGCCAAGTTACAGTCCAACAGGTTTATTTGAAATCACAAGCTTTGGGAGCACTGCTCCTTCATCAGGTGAGCTGGAGGCCATTACAATCCTGTCTGAAAGTAATTAAATTGGATCAATTTAATCAGTTACTCAGTTCCATGCTGTAATGTGTAGGCGTTGTAAAACAGTGAATTAAAGAGAGTGAATCATACTGTATTCCAGAATTGTGCAATTTAGTACAAGACGTTAACCTTTCTCTCCTCCCATCTTCACATTATCTGTCCAGTATTAACATAACCAGCTCTAGTAACAAGGCACTTTATGCAAATAAAAAAAAGGAAGATGATTTTAAGCAGTGCTTTGTACCTACAAGAATGATTAGAAAAAAGCTACCAAGGCTGCTGTCAGTATAAGATTAATTAGCCTAATCCATCTTAATATCCTCTTTCTGTCTAATTTCTTAGCCACGATGACCTTCCTACCAGGTGGAAGGTACTGAGATGTGGCATAACAGGTTTTTCTCCCCCTGGTCTAATCGGAGACTGAATAGTCAAAATGTTAATATCAATTCTACTCCAGCTATTAACTATGAAGGTGGAGAGATTGGTCTATTGAGGGCATTTTTTTGCTGTTACTCATTTCAACAATACAGCTCTGTGCTTATTGTCTGCACTGTGAAGGTACCCGATGTCATGAATAATGAACTTGTTTAAGATTACAAAAAACAATTTGGTCGAATCCCTACATCTTGAAGGCAGGCTATTTGGCCCATCAAGTCTAAACTGACCCTTCAACCCCATATACCCTACCCCTGCAACCTTGCATTTCCCAATGGCAAATCCACCCTAATCGGCCCATCTTTGGATTGTGGGAGGAACCTGGAGCAGCCGGAGGAATCCCATGCAGACACGGGGAGAATATGCAAACTCCACACAGACAGTCGTCCAAGGAGGGAATCAAACCCAGGTCCCCAGCGCTGTGAGGCAGCAGTGCAAACCACTGAGCCACTGTGATGATTTGGAATTTTTTTTTTGTAGAAAGAGCATTGATTATAAACACAGTATGTAAACTTTTATTTTATTTACTCACAAGGTGAGGGTGTCGCTGGCTAGGCCAGCATTTATAGTCCATCCCTAATTGCCCCAGAGGGCAGTTAACAATCAACCACATTGCTGTGGGTTTGCAGTCACAGGTAGGCCAGACCAGGTAAGGGCGGCAGATTTCCTTCCCTAAAGGATATTAGTGAATCAGATGGGCTTTTCCAACGATCAGCAATGGATTCACGGCTATCATTAGACTCTTAATTCCACCATCTAGTGCAGCAGGATTTGAACGCGGATCCCCAGAACATTATCGGGATCTCTGGATTAACAGTCCACCAATAATAAATCAAACAGGAGTATGGCGAATGTGATCATTCTCAACACCATTGTCTTGCCTTTTCCCTATAACCCTTGATACCCTGACTGATTAAAAATCTATCTCAGATGTGAATGTTTTTAATGACCTGGCTTCGACTGCCCTCTGTGATGAAGAATTCCACAAAATTTAACTCCCTACCAGAACCTCAACAGAGAATGGGTGAACCCTTAATCCACGGGTGTGGGAATGGCATGGCTTACCATTTCCGATGGGATAAACCCAAGCTGTTTTGATATGATCCCATTCTTTTGGATTTTGGAAAGATAGTGGGTGGGAATAGGTTCTTGCTTCTGAGTGGTCAATGATTGTCAAGTGAGGTCCCCACCCATCACGGTTATTAAAGCAACTGGAATCAACTTCACGGACAAGTGGAAGAGCTTTCAGATGGATCCATAGTATAACCCTTGTGGCAAGGTGGAAGTGTCCATATCTCTAAGCCAGGAGAGCCGGGTTCAAGTCTGACCCACTCCAGAGCTGTGTTGTAGCAGGGTGATTCGAAAATATCTGGGCAGAAAAGGTGTGAGACTCTTGTGGTGCTTATCTCTAAGCCAGAGGCCAGGATTCAAGTTTGAGGTGTGTAACGACAGGTTAATGAAGAAAACATCTACAACTATTCATTGAATATGGATTCAGAGTGGAATGAACTCAATGATGGACCAAATAGCCTTTTGTCTCACTTCTCATCTTTGCTCTTTGATTAAACAAAGGGGCCTTTGATAAGGTCAGAACTCTTAGTATATACGATCGAAAGGAGGAAGATATGTCTGGCTGTCGGTCATTATGGTTCGGGTTAAGGTGGGATCAGCTCAGTTGCCTTGGTGAAGCATGCAGAATGATCAGTTCTTAATTCTTTCACGAGGGCAGTCATCATTAGAAATCAAACAATATTACAGAGGCACAAGAATAGCAGCAGCACTTGACAATGTGATTTATGAGAGACGGACAAGAAAGGTAATGGAATTTTCCTTTTCTGTTCTGGAACATTCTACAATTCAGCCACAGTGCAGGCCAGGGCACAAAATGGAGGAAGGGTGGGGGAAGTGCAACATCAAAATCTTTTCTGATTCATGATTCCCCTTCAAGTTATGGTTTTCTGAACTTACTTCTTCCTGTCTAGGGACCTCTTACAAATATAGATATACAGTCCCAGGGATACCATGCAATTATTGATACAACTGCCACAGGCCTAATTCATCTGGTTGAAATTATTGGCATCAGTTCAACTTCAGACAACACTGCAGACAGCTGGCCTGTTTTTATTGGGAGTCAGCAATGGGCAAAGGCCCAATAGCCAGCCAATAAATAGTCGTATCTGATCTGACACTCAGACTGTCTCCCCCTCACCTTGGGGATTTCCTCTTGAACTCCTTTTGACAACCAAGAAATACCACACTTCAGCGTGACCGTTTATTCACTTCCATTTGACAAGCCAGAAGTTAAATACAGTAACACATGCGGCAAGGATATCATATCCAGCTATTTCCTCACCCCCATTAATGGAGCACTGTTGATGATGGAGTGTGTGTCAGACTAACATTAATAACACATATCCCTTTTTTTCCCATCAGATGTGGGTGTGACTGGCTGGGTTATAGAGTCCCTACATTGGGGAAGCAGGCCATTCAGCTCATCGAGTTCACACCACCCCTCCAAAGAGCATCCCATCCATTCCCCCCTGCCCCCCCACCATCTTATCCCTGTAACCCTGCATTTCCCATGGCTAATCCACTTGCCTGCATATTCCTGAACACTATGGGGCAATTTAGCATGGCCAATCCACTCTAATCTGCACGTCTTTGGACTGTGGGAGGAAACCGGTACACCCGGAGGAACACATGCAGACACGGGGAGAATGTGCAAACTCCACCCAGACAGTCACCTGAGGGTGCTACAGCGAAGGTTCACTGGGATTGATTCTGAGGATAAGAGGGTTTGCCTGGTGATGTGCAGTAAACTGGGTCGATTTTCATTGGAGTTTAGAAGAATGAGAAAAAGGTGGAGCATGCTCAAGGCAGAAGATATAGGAGCAGAATTAGGCCATTCAGCCCATCGAGGCTGCTCTGCCATTTGATCGTGGCTGATATGTTTCTCAACCCCATTCTCCTGCCTGCTCCCATAATCCCTAAACCCAACACTAATTGAGAACCTATCTATCTCTGTCTCAAATACACTCAGTGACTTGGCCCGCACAGCCCTCTGTGGCAATGAGTCCCACAGATTTGTCACCCTATGGCCGAAGAAATTCTTCCTTATCTCAGTTCTAAGGGTTGTCCTTTCACTCTGAGGCTGTGTCCTCAGGTCCGAGTCTCTCCTACGAGTGGAAACACGTTCTCTATGTCCACTCTATCCAGGTCTTTCAGCATTTTATCAGTTTCAATCCGATCCCAACATCCTTCTAAACTCCACTGAGTACAGACCTCAACCTCTCCTCAAATGACAAGCCCTTCATCCCTGGCATCAAACTTATAAACGTCCTCTGGACCCCCTCCAAGACAAGCATATCCATCCTTAAAAGTGGACCTTGCTCTATTTCCACTCATTGTTCATATGTTCTCAGGTTAAGGCTAAGAAAGTTGTTATAATTTTTGAAAATAGGAGCAGCAGTAGGCCATTCAGCCCTTCTAACATGCTCTGCCATTCAATATGATCCTGGATATTCCCTTCGCACAACTCATCATTCAAGATGCATGGAAAGTGTTTGAACTTACTATGTTTAAAGGATCAGTTTGAGCTCCCAGAGTTAAATCAGTGAACTCTCAGTGTATACTGCAGCCATGAGAAGACACGAGTTCATTTACGATGTAACAGGGGCCACATATCACGGTTTCAAGGTTTCTTTTGAACAAAAACTGAGATGAAATAGTGTCAGCTGGTAGCCTGGATGGAGACAGCGACACAGGGATCAGTGAGCGCTGTAACTGTGGGTGACACATTTTGGATTAACATTAAGCCCAAAGTTTTTGGTAGACGTTGAAATATCACAAGGAACAAGTCACAAGAGAGAAGCATCTTGTACTGCAAATTGCAGGCAACAATTGTTTATTTTCTCTTTTACTGCTGTTGCCAAAAATAGATAAATGGATCTTCATACGATGGTTCATCCAAACTGGCTGCCCCATTGAACTCCTTAACAATAGTGATATAATGTAAACTAATGAAGAAATCTCTTTATAATTGCATGACAATAAATGTACATGCAAGATGTACTTATAAACTTGCTTCAAACAGCAGTTATTACCTTAATCAGGAGGGAGGCCTCGTGGCCTTATCACTAGTCTGTTAATTCAAAGATCCAAGTAATGTTCTGAGGACCTGGTTTCAAATCCCACTACAGCAAAATAATGGAATTTGGATTGAATAAAACCCTGGAATTAAGAGGCTAACAATGATCATGAAACTGTTGTCAATTGTTGGAAAATCCCACCTGGTTCACGAGCATCCTATCGGGAAGAAAGTCTGCCATTTTCACCTGGTCTGGTCTACATGTGACTCCAGACCCACAACAATATGGCTGAATCTCAACTGCCCTCTCGATAATTAGGGACAGGTAATAAATTCTGGCTTAATTGGCAATGCCCTCATCCTGTGAATGAATAACAAAAATAAAACTGATGCATTGTAACACCTTGTGATTCATGTCCACACTACATGCTGTTTTAAAAAAAGTTCTCATTTTAAAAAAAAATCTTTCACAGGATGTGGGCTAGGTCAACATTATTACCCATCCCTTGTTGCCCACAGGGCAGTAAAAAGTCAACCACATTGCTGTGGGTCTGGAGTCATGTGTAGGCCAGACCAGGTAATGATGGCAGTTTCCTTCCCGAAAGGACATTAGTGAACCAGATGGGTTTTTTTTTCCCTGACAACTGATCCATTGGTAGATGGGAGTTCAAATTGAGGAACTGTTTTCAAGATGATAAAAGGTGTGGAGCAAAGAGACGTGGAGCCGATTCTGCCTCTTGTGGGGCGTTCGGGGACGAGAGGCCACAGTCTTAGGATAAAGGGGAGCAAATTTAAAACAGAGTTGAGGAGAAACTACTTCTCCTAAAAGGTTGAGAATCTGTGGAATTCGCTACCCCAATGGGCAGTGGATGCTGGGACAGTGAGTAAGGAGGAGTCAGACAGATTTTTAATTGGTAATGGGTTGGAGGGACATGGAGAGAAGGCAGGAAAATGGGGATGAGGAGCATATCAGCCATGATCAAATGGCGGAGCAGACTCGATGGGCCGAATGGCCTAATTCTGTTCCTATATCGTATGAACGTATGGTCATCATTAGACTCAATTCCAGATTCTTAGTGAATTCAAATCCTCCCACCTGCCATGACAGGGTTTGGACCTGGGTCCCTAGAACATTACCTGGGTTCCCGGATTAATAGCAACAACACCACTAGGCCACGCCTCCCCCTTTGCTGACAATTACTTTACCACAGACTGCTGCAAGTTAGATGCACTTCAAGAAAGAATTGGCTTTCCTCGCTCAGAGTCAAAATAGCTGTGATGTAGAAATGACGCTCGAAGCTTTCCCAAGCTGCACTGAGGGCAGACGGCCTCAGCCCAGGAACACATAAGGCATCAGCGTGAACCACAGTGAACGAAACACAGAGCAAGCGGAAAGAAAGCTCACCAGAGGATCTTTGTTCTTGCGTAGTTTGAGAAGAAAACGGTATTTGTACCTTCGGGGGCTGGGGGGTGGTGAGGGGGAGAGAAATGGTGGGCGGCATTGCAAGGCAGAGAGTCTTCATGCAACACATTTGCAAAGCAGGGGGGGAAGAGTCTCGAGGGAAGGGGCGGAGTGTTGCTTGTGCAAGCTCAACAAAAGCAAAAGCAACATCACAGTGGAGTTACCTTAATATACGCCCGACAAGTCCTCTCTCTTTTTTGGAGCTTTTCCAACGATAGGAGAGACAGAATTCAACACAGAAAAGAAACAACACAGAAAGGATTAGTAGGGAAAAAGAGGATAGCAGAAACTCTCCAATTGTCCCTGCTTCCCCCATGCCACAGCGTCTCAGGCGTGCATTAGGAAAAGCAGGTATCTCTTGCTACCAACAAATGGACGCGATACGATCAAAGGTGCTACTCCAGTGTCATTGACCTTACCTTATTGAAACTGCGACCCACGGTGTCTTTCTCACTGGGTCGTAGCTCCTGGAGCTGCGCATCCAAAATGTCAACGAGCTGTTCCATCAGCCTGATCGAGGAGCTGACGTCTCCTGCGTAGATGGGTCCCCTGGTGTGCTTGGCCAGTTCATTTGCCAGATTGGCAGCGTTTTCCCCACTCCGGATCTGTAATCATGGATTTACACACGCTCAGCAGGGTCTCTCAATCGTGACCAAGAGCATCCCAACACACAAGTTAGGAGTGCGCCCCTCGGCTCCGTCATTTAATACACTCATGGCTGATCTGATTACTCCACACTCTCGGCTCCACACCCCACCCCTGATAGACTTTCACTGGTTGTGTGCACGGCTCAGACCATTGTGGAAGCCAACCTCCTATCGGTGGACTCCATTTACCCTTCTCGTTGCCGTGGAAAAGCTACCAACATCATCAAAGACCCCTCCCATCCCGGTAATGCTCTCTTCCAACCTCTTCCAACAGGTAGGAGATACAAAAGCTTAGACACACGTACCAACACGTTCAAGACCGACTTCTTCCTTGCTATTAGCAGACTGCTGACTGGACCTCTCAAATTTCAAATCTGATGTTAATCCTGCTTTGTGCCCCTCCTGTGTAGCTGTAACAGTGTAGGCCTCACTCTTTCTAAGCACCCTATGACCTGCCTATCCTGCTGGCAAAACAAAATTTTTCAATGTACTTCGGTACATGTGATAACAATAAGTCAAATCAAGTCCCACTTGCATAATATAGAATCTATCTTTCTCTGCCTTCAGGATATTCAAGGGCTCTGCCTCCGCCAACTTTCAAGCAAAGAGTTCCCAAGACTCGCCACTGTCTAAGAGTGAACATCCCTGCTCCTCTCACTCTGAAGCTCCCTTACACCATGTCCCTATGCCCCATGAAGTGTTGTGATCTAAATGGACAGCAGCAAGCACAGACCCTAATTCGTAGAGACCTGAACCTGCCTGAGTGACACACAGTAGCTTGGAGGGGCTCTGCAGGAGGGCACTATTGCGTTCACACGTTTGTTCTGCTTCTCCATTTCGGATACAGCTTCCTCTCCACAGATGCTGCCAGACCTGCTGAGTTTCTCCAGCATTCTCTGTGCTTGCTTCAGATTTCCAGCATCCACACTATTTTGTTTTTGAAGATATCGTGGTATTAGAGGCAGTCCAGAGAAGGTTCTCTGGGTTGAGACAGATATGGAGGGATTGTCTTATGAGGGAGGACAAGGAAGTTAGGCCATTACTCATTGCAATGGAGAAGAATGAAAGACGACCTTATGGCAAATACAAGGTTCTTAGTGGGACTTGACAGGGGAGATGCAGAAAGGTTGTGGGTGAGTCTGGGATCGGGGGCATCACCTAAGAATAAGGGGTTGTCCTTTTAATACAGATGGAGAATAATGACTTTTCACAGAAGGTAGTAGATCTGTGGACTTATTTAACACAGAGATCTGTCGAAGGCTGTATATTCAAGGCTGAAATAGACAAATCTTTAATCAGTCAGGGAATTTCGAGTTTGTGTGAAAAGGCAGGAGAGAAGGCTGAAGGAGGGTCAGATCAACCATGATCTCACTGACTGGTAGAGAGACTTAATGAGCTGAATGGTCTACATCTGCTCCTATGGGTCTTATGAAGTTATCACTCCAAAATGACAACAATTTGGGAAACTGGTCTGTCTGGAGACAATGAAAACATTGTGAGTCCAATAAGAATATTGGGAACATGCGTCTGAAATTAGCTAAATGGCAACAATTTGAATGCGAGGCTTTCCTGTGTTAAAGTTGTTGGGCTGTTGTATCTTTAGCACCTTCCAGCTCGGCTATCAATTGTGTAATCCGGACCTTTGTATGAATAGAAAGCCTGAAAGGCTAGAGATCTCTGCTGTCAAGGCCAGATTTGCAAATGCTTAATACAGTTGAATTGAATTTCACATTCCTGACACATGAACAGAGGCACACCCCATTTAAATTAAGACTAGCATCTCAATTAAAATGGCATCTGACACAAGTTGAGAATTTTATATGAAGAGATCATCATCAGCAACTGGCTGACTGAGCTCCACTGGCAGAATAAATAATTTGGACATTTTCTCACCCATTTTTTTTGCTCCGTGCAAATGTAGAATTTCAAAACTAAATGACCCAGCGACTGATAGAGAGACGCAAATCTATTTAAAATTGCCTTTACTTGGCTCTGCCACACGGTAATCAGGGATGCTACACAAATACTCTTTAAATTCCCAATTATCTCCCTGTGCCAGCCCATAAGAAAACTAATATTTCTATCATTTCACAAGCCACAAATTGGTCGTCAAGGGTAACCAGACTGGAAGGTCAAGGCTCCACAATGTAAAGTTCAAAGGCCACCTGGCTCCTGAGGATAATTGCCCGCAATGTCTATTTGATCCTTTGAAACAGAAAACTTTGCCTTCTTAAAGCCCCGAAGGCGAGGATATATAATGACTATGCATGCAAGTTATCCTTTGAGGTCGTTGTACCTGCGAGGTATAAGTTTGGAAAATCTTTAAAAAAGGCATTGAGCCGGCACAGGGGGAGGATGTGTTGGGAGAGAGAGAAAAAGAAACAACGCATTTAGCGAGTTATATCTCCAAATTGAATTCTCAGCACTCGGTTTTAATTTCTGGTGGTTGGCATTTAAACAAAATAAAACCGCACAAACAAACCTTCTGTGCCACTTGGTTCACCCAATGTGATGTACAGTTGCTAAGATCAGGACCCTTAGGGTTCCACAATCCCGTAGAAACCATACAGAGATAAGAGGCAGTGCCTACAAGAGATGAAGCAGAACAAATTAGATAAACTTTCAAAGCATCTTCCCGTGCATATAAAACACCAACGGCGCATAAATAGTGGTTTAGTCATCGCAGTTAGTCACTGCTGATTTCTGTACCATACACCACCTCTGGCGAGCCACTGACCCAGACAAACGCCCACTATTTAGGAAAAGCCAACTGCTCGCTATCCAAATCTTCTCCCTCGGTTATAACTCATCCGGCCCACTTTTTGAAGATTTCTGCCACTTTAAAATAAAGGCTATAAAAGCAATCAAGTGCCCAGAAATACCTCATCTCTATTTCTCAGTACTTCTGACACACAGAATCTCAGACTCCCTCCAGTGTGGAAGCAGGTCATTTGACCCAACAAGTCTACACCGACCCTCTGAAGAGCATCCCACCCAGACCCACCCCCTCCATCCTATCCTTGTAAACCTTGTAAACCATTGCTAACCCACCTCTATATCCCTGGACACTATGGGGCAATTTTAGCATGGCCAATCCCCCCTAAACTGCACAATCCTGGACAGAGAGTGGTAGACGTTTGGAACACAAATGACTTTGCAGAGCACAAATTGTTCTGTTATGGAAGATATTGCAGTCGGTTTTAAAATTCAAGGTGTCCAAAGTCAACATTGCCAGCTAGGCTTGCATTTATTGTTCAGCCTGAACAAGGTATGGGATTCATGATTTGGAGATGCCGGTGTTGGACTGGGGTGTACAAAATTAAAAATCACACAACAGCAGGTTATTGTCTAATAGGGCTCCAAATAAACCTGGTGTTGTGTGATTTTTAACAAGGTATGGAATCTGGAGGAGGCCATTCAGCCCCTCAAATGGCCCCACCATTTTATAAAACCATCATCTACCTCAATCCCGTATACCTCAATCACACCTTCCCACAATTTCCTTCCTTCCTTTCAAATTTATTGACCTCTGCTTTGACTGCACCCTAAATCTGAGAATCAGCAAGCCTCCAAATGTGGGGAATCTCAAAGGTAGACAGCTCTTCACATGAAGAAACGTCTCAACTCGATCCGTAAGTGCTGCCTACCTCACTCAGAGACTGTGACCCCATGATCAAGAATCCCAGAGTTCTAGAAATCCCGGATACAGAAGGACAACAGCAACCCTGTCAAGCATCTCAAGAAATTCCGATGTTTCAATTAGATCACATTTGTATTCTTCCAAATCCAGGAAATATAGAGGAACCTTGATTATTTGGCATTGATTAACTGAACAAAACTCCTCCCTGCCCTTGTCCTTCAGATCATTGAGGTTCCTCTGTTTGTGTTCCCTTAATCAACAGCAGGGAAAAGCTTCATTATAAAACTTCTCACTCCTGCCTCCCATTGTCCTGAGGGGCACGAAGGGTGGATATCAGAGAGATATTTCCTATTGTGGGAGAATTTAAACCCCGAGTCATCGGTTAAAAGTAAGGGGCTGCCTCGTTTAAGACTGGGATGAGGAAACATTTTTTTTCTCTGAGAGTTGAGAGTCTTTGGAATTTCCTTCCTCAAAAGCCAATGGATACAGAATCTTTAAATATCCTGAAGGCAGAGGTAGATAGATTCTTGATGACCACTGGCAGTGGTGGAGGCTGGTACAATTATAACATTTAAAAGGCACCTGGATGGGTATAGGAAGGGTTTAGAGGGATATGGGCCAAGTGCTGGCAAATGGGACTAGATTAATTTAGGATATATGGTCGGCATGAATGACTTGGACCGAAGGGTTTGTTTCTATGCTGTACGTCTCCATGACTCTACCCTGACGTACTCATGTAAGATATGATTTGTTGAATAGCACACAAAACAATATTTTTCACTGAACCTTAGGACGTGTGGCAATAATAAATCAAATCAAATGAATTCCTTTGGTGGTAAGATAGGAATTCATTTGATTTGATTTATTTTTGGGGTAATAGAACAAAGTGCAGAATATAGTGATATAGCTACAGAGAAGGTGCAGAAAAAAATCTACTCTAATGTATAAGAGATCCGTTCATAAATCTGATAACAGCGGGGAAGAAGCTGTTTTGAAATCTATTGATTTGTGTTTTCAAACTTTTGTATCTTCAGTGAAATAACTGGGTTTTTGCAACATTTCCAAGGTCACTTTTACTGTTGCAGGGCCTTTCAACTTCCAGATTTCCAAAAAAATAAATTCAAATGCAGGTTTCAAAGTTGATCCAACACCTTCCGTAATTGCATTATGCTCCTTGGATGCAGATAATCCATTCAATACAAAAAACAAGCCAAGTTCTTCACAGCCAATAACATATTTATGAAACCAAAACAGAAGTTGCTGGACAAGCTCCGCAGGTCTGGCAGCATCTATGAAGAGAAATCAGAGATAATATTTTGGGTCTGGCAACCCTTCCTCAGAACATACGTGTGAAATCGAGCCACTGTTGCAATGCTGCTGCCATATTTTTGCAGGCAAATGCAGCAGACACGTTGTGCACAGCAAGATCCCATAAAGAGTACTAAACGACCAGATGATCTGCCATTGCTGATATGCTAGGATGCCTCTTGAGAAGACTCTGGAAATATATGAACATTGGGAGTAAAAGATAAAGTCACCATAGTTCTGCATTCTCTCATCATGGAGAGGCTATTGCAGGTGGTTTAACCTGACGGTTATCATGCCTCAGACAAAGGGAGAGGTTGAGCAGGCAAGTCCTTTGTGATAACCCTCAGCCTGTGTGGGAATTGAACCCATGCTATTAGCTTCATTCCGCATTACAAACAGCTAATAGCCAACTGAGTCAACTGACCCCTATTTTGCCAAGTTACATCAAGAACAGTCATATTTTGAATTGTAGATTGTTAGCTCATACACTGGGCGAGTTATGCCATCCCCTCTCACCTTGTTTAGTCAGATAACGAACTACACTGACTCCCCAAATATAACACATGATCAAATACTCATAACAGCATGCTCTTCTTGTCAACCATCGTGAGTTACTGTGCCCAGACTTGTCATGGGCATTATCTTTGCAGATTTGCTACTGCATACATATGTCCCCTATCTCAACAGAGGTGCTGTGTGCCTCACCTAAACAGAGGGATTATGGGGACTGAATCATAACTGCATATCTCAGTCTGAATGTCCCGACTCTAACTGAGTTCCATTTGAAGTTGCACTTGTTTAGCTCACTATAATAATACCATGAGAGATCAACAATGTTTCATTTTGTTTTTAAAGACTGTTTTGTTGGAATTCCACCTATTGTATCACTCGATGCATTCAGGAGGGGACTGGGAGATTACTTGGACTGAAATAATTTGCAAGGATGCGGGGTAAAAAGCAGGAGATTGGCATCGCTTCAAGATGTTCACTTCATGATGGGCTGAATGGCTTCCTGTGCCATAGCATTTCTGTGTCCATCCTAATTGGAACAGATGCTCTAAGAGCAGTTCAAATATTATGTACAGCATTGTTGGAGAGGCAGTGACAAACGTGTTGAAATGGGATTTTTTTGGACGAATAATTGGAGTTGGAGATTGTAAAATACAATCCGTGATCCCAAGGACTGCACTTGGACGCATTCCACAATGATCTCCGAGCGTGAAAATGCTTCTTTGTGCTTACTGTGGTCGAATTCTGTCCGGCACCATATCTCCATGAGCTTACTGCTACCTCCCACTGTTAAGCTCTTGTGATCAGCCTCATGCATGTCAGACACTCTCAGTCATGTGCAGCGTAAAGGCTGGATTGGGCCTGTGGTGCTGAATATTCTGTTTGCCATGCTGTCAAAGCTAAGCAACAGAAGAACCACAATCCACAGCAGTAGATTGGGAGGGTTGTATTTCAGATCTACGTTTAAAACATATTTCACAGGTGTCTCTGGCACCATATATTGCTTGTCTGCAATCAACCTTGAGAAGATTGTAATGGTGGCAGCCATCTTTAATTGCCACAGTCCTTGTAGTTTCTGTAGCGAGATGGGAGAGAAAGAGCAAAGAGAGAGAGAGAGTGAGAGAGTGATAGAGAGAGAGAGAGAGAGAGACTCGACACTTTACAACAAGGGAGGCATGGTGGTTCAGTAGTTAGCACTGCTGCCTCACAGCACAAAGGACCTGGATTTGATTCCAGCCTCATGTGACTGTCTGTGAGGAGTTTGCACATTCTCCCCGTGTCTGCATGGGTTTCCTCCGTGTGCTCCAGCTTCCTCCCACCGTCCAAAGATGTGCAGGTTAGGTTGATTGTCCATGCTAAATTGCCCCATAGTGTCCAGAGATGTGCAGGTTAGGTGGATCAGTCATGGGAATTGCAAGGTTACAAGAATAGGGTGCATCTGATTGGGATGCTCTTCAGTTCGTCGGTGTTCTTCAGATGGTTGGTGTGGACTCCATGGGCTGAATGGCCTGCTTCCACACTTCAGGAATTCAATGAGATGAGGAGGAGTTTCTTCCCTCAGAGGGTTATTAAATCTGTTACAATCTTCACCACAGAGGGATATTGAGGCTGGGTTGTTCAGTATATTCAAGGCTGACATAGATTCCCCACCAATAGGGGGATCATGGGTTATGGGAAAAAGGCAGGAACGTGGAGTTGAGGATTATCAGTTCATCCCATGGTCTTGTTGTTGGAGCAGACTCACTGAAGCTGAATGGCCTACCTCTAGCTCTTGTGTCTTCCAGTATAAATTTGGATCCATTCAATGGAACCTGGAAAATCAGGGGGCAATTGAAGATGCTGGTGACAGACTCCACTGTGCCTGGGCGAAAATGAGTACTACAGATGCTGGAGATTAGAGTCAAGAGTGTGGTGCTGGAAAAGCACAGCAGGTCAGGCAGCGTTCGAGGAGCAGGAGAATTGACGTTTCGGGCAAAAGCCCTTCATCAGGAAGGGCTGATGAAGGGCCTTTGCCTGAAACGTCGATTCTCCTGCTCCTCGGATGCTGGCTGACCTGCTGTGCTTTTCCAGCACCTCATTCTTGACTCCACTGTGCCTGGGCAGATTGTAGTCATAGTGCTGACATTTAAAGTAACTTGAAGAATTAAAATGAAGGAAGAGGGGTAGAAATAATCTCCTCACACAGTGGATGGTCACAATGCAAAATTCTCTCCCACAACCTGTTGCTGAAGCAGAGTGCATTACGTCTTTGGAAAGGGATTTATGAATGCTTATTTGAAAGAAAGTATTAATGTTTATGGGGAGTGATGAGCAGAGTAAGGTTGGACAAGGTGATTGAGGAAAGACTTGCTGGGCCACACAAACTCTGAGAGAAATTTTCCCATTCTGGATCCCACTCAGAAGGAACAGGCGAAATTTTAAAAAACAAGCTTCATGAAAGGTGTAGAAAAAGAATTAATATTCACTTCAGGGTTGCTAATAGTCTGTTTAATGTGCTTTTTAAAATTTTCTTTCACAACAAAGGGTGCTAGTCCATTTAATTTGAAATAACAGGGTTGTGTGTGAACATGTTAACGTACTTGTTAAAAGCACTGTAGCATTATTGACTGATGAATCAAGGGGGTCAGTGGTCATTTACAAAAAAGACTGAGGATGGTTTCAATAGAACTCTAAATGGCATAACCCTTTGAAGCATTAACATGCAGAGAGGGTACAGGTCCATGGTTACCTGAAAGTGGCACCACAGGTAGGTAAGATGATCAAGAAGGTTTCTAGCATGTGTGCCTTCTTTGTGTATAAAAATTAGCAAGTCATGTTGCAGCTGTGTAGACCACATTTGGAATATTGTGTACAGTAGTTCTCACACTACCAGAAGGATGTGGAGGCTGTGGAGAAACGTTTTACCAGGATGTTTCCTGGTTTGGAAGCTATTAGCTATGAGGAGAGATTGGACAAACTTAGCTTGTTTTCACTTGAATGTGGGAGGCTGAGGGAGTGACCTGATTGAAGTTTACAAAATGACGAGAGTCACAGTTAGAATGGATCATCTGAGTTTTTTTTACCCAGGGTAGATATGTCAATTACCAGTGGGATAGGTTTAAAGTAAAAGGGGATAAGTTTAAAGGAGATGTGAGAGGCAATTTTTTTTATACAGAGGGTGGTAAGTGACTGGAATGCATTGCCAGTGGAGATGGTGGAGATAGATACAATAGCAACATTTAAGGAAAATCTTGACAGATATCTGACGAGGCAGGAATTAGAGGATTATGGCTAGTGTAGAGGCAGAAGAGTTTTAATGGAGAAAGGCACAGGGTTGGTGGGCCAAAGGGATTGCTTTCGTGCAAATGTCATTTAATGAGATGTGGTGGGCATCTCTGGAAGAGTCAGCACCCATCAGTAACTGAACTGCATCGCTTGCTCAGGCATTGCGGAGGGCAGTTCATCATCAATAACATCAAGCAGGAATCATATGTAGGCCAGATTATATTGCCTTCCCTTAGTTTTATTGTCATCCTTAGCAAGATTAGTTTTCAATTCCAGAAATATTCATCTACGTTCCACCCATTACCATAGTGAGATTCATATCCATAGTATCATTTGAGCATTAGCCTGTGGGATGGTTCAGTGGTTCGATTCCAGCCTTGGGCAACTGTCTGTGTGGAGTTTACACATTCTTCCCGTGTCTGTGTGGAGTTTACACATTCTCCCCGTGTCTGTGTGGGTTTCATCCAAGTGCTCTGGTTTCCTTCAAAGATGTGCAGATTAGAGTGGATTGGCCATGGGAAATGGCTCATGGTGTCCAAGGATGTGCAGGCGAGGGAGGTTAGCCATGGCAACTGAAGGGGTTTAGAAAAAGGGCAGGGCTCTGGGTCTCAGTGGGATGCTCTTCGAAAGGTCGGTGTGGATAATGGGCAGAATGGCCTGCTTTTACGTTGCAGGGATCCTATAATTCCCATGGTGCTAGAGACTCCCTTATTGGTAGGGATACTCCTTCAGTCCATAAAATAGGAATGCAAATTAATTAAAGTTGACTTCTACACGTGAGACAACAGGAGCAGAAGCCCATTGAGTCAGCTCTGATATTCAATGAGACCATGGTTGATCTGATAACCCCCGCATCCACTTTCCTGTCTTTTCCCCATCACCCTTGATTCCCTCACTGATTAAAAATCTGTCAGTCTCAGCCTTGGACATATTTACCCAGCCTGTGCAGTAAAGTGTTCCACAGACCAATGAACCTCAGACAAGGAATTCCTCCTTATCTCTTTATTAAATACGTGATCTCACATTCTGAGATTGTGGCCTCTGTCCGAGAGTATCACGTAAGGGGAAATAACCTCTCTGCATCTTCCCTCTCAAGACCTCTCAGAATCTGGAATACAGAACAACCTCGATTATCCAAACATCAATTATCCAAATTTAGGATTATACGAACGAGCTCTCAAGGTCACGTAAACACGCTATGCATTATCAGAACAATCCGTTATCCAAACTCTCAGTTATCCGAACAAAATACTCCCCGTCTGTCTTGTTTTGATAATCAAGGTTGTCCTGTATTTGTACGGCTATTAGGGTCATGTGCCCACAGCAAGAAAGCAGAAATGTCCTAACATTCTGACTGACTGCCCCCCTAGACATTAAAAACTTGAAGATCACATGGTCAGTTGCAACATCCATTAATTATTTCATCCATGCAATAGTATTCAGGGTTTTGAGAAAGTGGACTGATCTATTGAAGTTCCTTGAGGAAGTAACGTATTGTGGATGAAGGCAACCTGGTGAGTGAACTGTATTTAGATTTCCAGAAGGTCTTTGATAAGGTAATTGCAGGAAGTAAAAGCTCATGGTTTTCAGAGGGTTGGTGTAGTCTTGATGGGCTGAATCTTTCTGCACTGTCGTGATTTGATTCCTCACCTCTTCATGTATCTAGCAAGCTCACTTCCTCTGTAAATCCAGGGCCTGAACATGATGGGTGCCATTGAACATAACCTACCAACAAAGGATTGCCCATTCTGATTCTGCCACAATTTATACTGAGTACTTTCCAACCGTTCATATACAACAGAGACAATGAGGTAAAGCACGCTTACCACGAGTGCCTTTAGGACATGGGCGCTCCACCAAGAGTCCTTGCTGGGTCTGAGGCCAGCCTATTTCCCGGGCATGTGTCGCCCCACAGAATCTCTCCGGGACTGGGAGGAAACTGGACACTGTCGGCGTTTTCGTCCCGACATCGGGGAGCCCCAGTTTGGGCCCACGGCTGCCCTCCTTGGTGCCCACTGCCAGAGTGGTAGTGGTGGGTGCTCTCTCCATGGTCGTCGAGGTTGTGGTTGCCAGCGTGGTCTTCATGCCAGTAGTCACCAAGGATGTGGTCTCGATGGTGGTAGGTTCTGCAAGACAAGTCAACACAGTGAGACCAAACGTGCTTCTCCACACCTTGTATGCGTGGATCTAGGGAGGAAAAAATGCAGAAACTAGAGCAGGCTATTGAGCACCATTCAGTTAGCGCTTACTGTTAATTGGATAAAGGTCATAGAATAGGAGGCCATTCAGTCTACTATAACTGTGCTAACTCTCAGCAAGAAATATCAGCTGCTTCCATTCCCCTCCCCATCCTCTGTCACTGTGAATTTCTTCACCCCCCACCCCCCCCCCAACCCCTTTTTCTGGTGCTTAATCAATTCACTTTGGACAACCGCAATTGGATCTGCCTCCACCATGCTTCCTGGCAGCAGATTCCTGAGGGTAATCACTCAGAAATTTTCTCCTCCTGTGGCTGTTTGTTCTTTTGCTAATCGCGTTCCAAAGTTCTTTCATTGGTGACCCTTCTGTCACTGGGCACTGTCTACCCTGTCACTGGGCACACTCTACCCTGTCACTGGGGACAGTCTACCCTGTCACTGGGCACACTGTACCCTGTCACTGGGCACACTGTACCCTGTCACTGGGCACTGTCTACCCTGTCACTGGGGACAGTCTACCCTGTCACTGGGCACACTGTATCCTGTCACTGGGCACTGTCTACCCTGTAACTGGGGACAGTCTACCTTGCCTGGAATCCTCACGAATTTGAACGCCTCAACGAAATCTCCTATCAACTTTCTCTTCTCCACTGGGAACAGTCCCAATCCTCTTGAATCTGTCATGCAGCTGAAGTTCCCATTTTCTACAGTTATTTTCTGTATATCCCCTCCAAATCTTGCAGACAACTTCATAATGAGTGGTGTCCGGAATCAGACACAATGCTCCAGCGAAGTCTGAGGCATACCAACCTTCTACAAATGTTCATCTAATTTTCCAAGGCTCTATTTATTCAGCCCAGTTCACTGTACATCTTTTTAACTCCTTCTTCAACTGTGCTGCCCGCTTCAGTGATTTGCAAGTCTCAGATCTCTAGGCCCCTTCATTTCCTCTTGAACTGTTCCCTTTAGTTTATACTACGTCCTCTCATTTCCTCCCAGCACAGTTCATCTGCCTAGGGTCCAAATACTTTTGCTTAACAAAAATACGATGAATCTTTGGATCAGAAGTAGGCCATTAAGGCCATCAAATCTGGTCTGCTACTCCATGAGATCATGGTTAATCTGATAAATCTCAACTCCACTTCCCAGCCTTTTCCCCATGACCCTTGACTCCCTCCTTGGTTACAAATCTGGCTACCTCAGCTTGAATACTTAACAACCCAGTCTTGACCATGAGACCCAGGAGCAAAATTCAGCCATTCGGCCCATTGAGTCTGCTCTACCATTTGACAGCTGTCCATTGTAAAGAATTTCACAGATTCGCTACCCTCTCAGGGAAGAGATTCCTCCTCATCACTATTCCAAATGGGCAACCCATTACTCTGTGATGATGCCTCGTCCTCAACAGCCCCTCAAGCAATCTGTCCCAACTACTCTGTCAAGCTCCCTAAGAATCTTGCATCTTTCAGTAAGTTCTGAACTCTGATGATTACAGGCCCAACTTACTCAATCCCCTCCTCAGAAGACAGTCCCTCCACACCCAGGATCAATATGTAACAATTTCAGCTTTGAGATTTCAAATGACTAGTGCCCTTAGCCATACCAGACTCCACAGCTATTTTGGAGGGAGACAGTGAGGTCTGCAGATGCTGGAGAACAGAGTTGAGAGTGTGTTGCCGGAAAAGCGCAGCAGGTCAGGCAGCATCCGAGGAGCAGGAAAATCGACGTTTCGGGCATAAGCCCTTCATCAGGAATTTTGGAGGGTCAAGTGTTTAAGAATATACACCAATTCTTCCCATGAAGAGGTGTATCCTTACATCACTGCTGAATGCAGTTTTACAAACATGCAAGAAAAAGCGTGAAGTAGGCAGCATTTATTGCCCATCCCTAATTGTCCAGAGGGCAGTTTAGAGTTAACCACATTGCTGTGGGTCTGGAGTCACATGTAGGCCAGACCAGGTAAAGATGACAGACTTCCTTCCTGATAGGACATTAGTGAACCAGGTGAGTTTTTGCAATATTCAACAATGATTCATGGTCATCATCAGACTCTTAATTCCAGATTTTTGTTGAATTTAAAACTCCACCATGGTGGGATTTGCACCCAGCGCCCACACACCCTCCCTCACCTCTATCCAAGGCCCTAAAGGAGCCTTCCACATCCATCAAGGTTTTACCTGCACATCCACTAATATCATTTATTGTATCCGTTGCTCCTGATGCGGTCTCCTCTACATTGGGGAGACTGGGCGCCTCCTAGCAGACCGCTTTAGGGAACATCTCCGGGACATCCGCACCAATCAACCACATCACCCTGTGGCCCAACATTTCAACTCCCCCTCCCACTCTGCCGAGGACATGGAGGTCCTGGGCCTCCTTCACCGCCACTCCCTCAATACCAGACGCCTGGAAGAAGAACGCCTCATGCTACTTTCTCCCACCCCCACCCTCCTCTAGCTTATCTCTCCACGCTTCAGGCTCTCTGCCTTTATTCCTGATGAAGGGCTTTTGCCCGAAACGTCGATTTCGCTGTTCCTTGGATGCTGCCTGACCTGCTGAGCTCTTCCAGCACCACTAATCCAGAATCTGATTTCCAGCATCTGCAGTCATTGTTTTTACTAGGTCCCCAGGATCTACCCTGGAATTCCAAAGACTCTCAACCCTCTGAGAGAGAAAAAAAAAAATTCATCATTGTTTTAGATTTTTAAATGATGATCCCCTAGAGCTAGATCCTCCCACACATAACCCTCTTGTTCTGGACTCCCCCTTTCCAGTAAACAGCCTCTTTCTTCTCACCCTCAAATCTGTTAATTGTCTTAAACATCTCAATTAGACCAGTCCTTCATTTCCTACATTCAAGGGAATATTAGGCCTGTCTGTACAAGTTAACTCATAAACATATATATTAAAAGAAAAGTATTCAACAAGTAAATATTATTTGCTTTTAACAGCAAAGGGATTATGACTCATATTCGGCTTAAATGTGATTGAAGGCCTTTCTACTTGTAGTCACTACACACATTGAGTGTGGATCAAAACAGTCATTACACTTCTGCCAGCAATAAGCAATGTGAAAATTAAAGAATGCGTGGCTGGGAAATGTACAGTACTTGAGAAGCTTTCAATTTACATCATGTTTCAGTAACTTAACGCCGAGCCTTCCAGAAAAATAATTAATGTAACATCTTGCACCCACCCCCCTGCAGTCAAGAGTTGGTGAGCAAAGCTGATTAAATTTTCAAAGAACCCTTCTCATATTCTCACAGTCGGAGAATTCCCTGGCTTTCTAGCGAATCCCCCTTGAAGTGCAAGGCTGTCGAATGATTCCGATCGCAGCAACACGATATAATCGAAGACCCATCGAAAAGTAGCCTGGGTGTGTTGTCGATAGGTGTGCTGATAATCTCAGCTTGCTGCATCCTCTAATAAATACCGGGCAGCTTTGCAAATATGTTCTGCCACATGAGACCATCACAGCAATTGTCATCCAGATTTTCAGCAGAAGAATTTTTTTTTACCCCCTTTCATTTATTTACTCAGATGTTCCCAGCAGACAGCACCAATGTGAATTCTCTTGACCCACCTCACCCTATCAAAATACCCTGATATTTCTTTCTCCTGCCTCTGTTTATTTGGTTACTCCTTAAATCTGTCAACTACATTACTGCAAGAGGTGATGGCCTAGTGGCATTATTACTAAACGAGGTAATGTCTTGGGGATAGCAGGTTCAAGTCCTGCTATGCCAAATATTGGCATTAATGCAACTGTGGAATGGAACAGTCTAATGGTAAACACTGTCAGGGGAAAACCCATCTGGTTTTTAAAGTAATGTTAGAAAAGGAAATCTACTGTCCACACACAAAGGGCAATAGACACTTGGAAATCTCTTCGACAAACAGCAGGTGAAAGAGGATCAGTTGCTAACTTTAAGTCTGAGATAAATAAATGCTTTGTTGAGCAAAAGTATGAAGGGATATGGGGCAAAGGCAAGTATATGGAGTTCAGTCACAGATCAGCCCTGATCTCATTGAATGATGGAACGGATTTGAGGGGCTGAGTGGCCTCCTACTATTCCTATGTTGTCCTTACCAGGGACTGCAAAGCAATGTGTTTGCCTATTAACTACAGTCTGACCACAACGGCTGAGCTGACCAGCGATGCTCACCCATGTCAGATGAATACATTTCAAAAGGATAATCTTATCTACACTCTGTGGTAATGAATGTCACATCCTCATGGATTTGTGAATGGATTTATTAGTGACTAACTTTGATTTGTGTCGCTGAGTTTAGATTTCTCCGTAAGATGTCTTTATACCTTTTTCATAAAGGCAAAACACTGCAGATGTCGGAGATCTGAAATAAAACAAGAAGTTGCTGGAGAAACTCAGCAGATCCGGTAGCATCTGGGGAGAGAGAAACAGAGTTAACGTTTGTTGTCCACTATGAGTGCTCCTCAAGGGGATGAAATGTCTTTCAACATGTTTATGATTTTGCAGCATTCTGTTGGGTCACCCAATATTCGGCTTCACCTAATTTCTTTTCCAGAGTAGTTGTAACTTCTATTTTACAATCCTCCTTTGCCTCTTTTTCCCAATGCTTCTGTAACACCTCTTTTGTTATGTGGAGATCAGGGTGACACACAGTACTCTGTGTGTGGACTCAAGGTTTAATACACTTTTAACACAAACTTTCTCTGACTTTATTCCTCTCGAGAAGTGCACCTGCGTGTGCTTTGCATTTCGTATGGCTTTGATGTGATAACACAGGATCTTATTCAAAGACATACAGTGTGGAAACAGGCCATTCGACTCATCGAGTCCATGCCTGCCCTCCAAGCAGCATCTTGCTCAATCCCTGTAACCCTGCATTTCATTTCCCATGGCTAATCCACCTCGCCTGTACATCTTTAGATTGTGGGAGGAAACCGGAGTACCTGGAGGTAAACCCATGCAGACACGGGGAGAACGCACAAACTCCACACAGACAGTCACCTGAGGATGGAATCAAACCCAGGTCTTTGGCACTGTGAGGCAGCAGTACTAACCACTGAGCCACTGTGCCACTCCTCTCAAGCTGTGTTGCTATATTTAATGATATACCTATTTGAATCTCTGTGATCTGCCACTTTCACATTTCATAACTCTAATTTATAGTTCGGACAACTGACATTAGTGCCCGGACTGGCAGACCCATAGGTTGTGGGTGAGAGACAGAAGACCTATGGACACTGTTAAGTGCGGTCATCAGAGACAGAGAGAGAAAACCACTCCATTAGCTGCACTTACGCGGTGCAAGTATTTTTCAGCGAAGAGGGATTTCAATTGCTCAAAGGGTCTACAAATTTGGCACTTGGTCAACACTAGGTTATCGCTGTGTCCTCAAGAACAGATTTCTTCCCTGTCCACTTATCCACCAGATGGTTCCACTACAATCTTTATAAATGACCACACTTCAGGACTAGGTGGAGTTCTGTATCTTTAGGAATGCCTTAGAAGTGTGCGTCAGGATGTGTTAAGAGTTCACCACTGATAGGAATACCAAACAGTAGAACAACTAGATTACTTTTCTCAGAGAACAGAAGATTGAGCAGGCATTAGAATTATGAAGTGCTTTGATAAAAGTACTTCCACAGGGAAAGAGTGAATGACGAAAAACTGTTAATTGTATATTAATTGAGTGTTGAATGTTTTACAACTATGGGCATTGACAGAACATTTACTTGTGCACTGACATACAAATGCTGACTGATACCCTGGTGGTTTGAACATAGAGCTGCCTGCCTGTAATATCTACCTCTGGAAATAAAAGCTTTTAAAGAGTGGCAAGATTAACTCATTGTATGCCTAATTCCTCACCTCAGTTTGCACCTGTATCCACACTCCATTCAGTGCCTGTGTCCTCACTTCACCCTGTGCCTATATCCTCATCTCATTGTGGACATATTTCTTCAACTCATACTATGCCTGTACTCATACCCCATTCTCCACCTGTATCCACGCCTTATTCCTTGCTTGTTTCCTCACCTCATCCTCCACCTGTATGCACACTGCAGTCTTTTGCCTGTATCCTCACCCCATTCTACATCTGTTTCCACACCTATTTCCCTAGTTCATTCTACCTTATCCTGTGCTTGTTTCCACACCTCTTTCTAAGCATGTGGCATGACTTCAATTGGCTCCACTACTGGTTTGTAATATAGATTGACACCAACAATGTGGTTTCAATTCCCACAATGCTGAGGTTACCATGAAGATCCTTCCTTCTCAACACTTTCCCTCCCCTGATGTGACTCTCCAGTTAAACACCCCCAAGTTATCTCTGTCTCACAAGTGAGCAGCCCTGTGATCCAGTAGGACTATGAGAACTTTACCAATCACTTGTCCTCGCTTTTTGCCTATTCCTCTGCAGCGAAATGTCTTCCTTCAGCTGAATTTGCTTTCTCAATGATCCCCCCACCCTTGGACGAACAGCCCAGATCCCTCGCCATTCAATCATCCTCCACCTCACCCCAGTTCCTGTCCTTCACGTACAACCTTGGAGAATCTGCATGGAGATTGTTGAACCATGTGAGGCATTACAGCCAAATAGTGATCTTCTCTTCACTAGCCATTTCCAGACAGCAATCCAGAGGGGATACCTTGGGTGATCAGCAATGAGAGGGTGACAAAGTCAGACCCTCTTCCTCAGCGGCTGTGTTTGATGCCAGGACGTCAAGCGCGAACCACAAAGCCATTTTGCCGGGTCTTAATTGCTTCTTAGCAAAGCAGAAACACACAGACTACTCCCTTGCTCTGAAGTTGTTGCTTGGCTCAACATTGCAAGCTTGACATTTTAATAGCTTTTCTTCTGTTACCGTGGCAACCTGCTTGTTGCTAGCCAGGCTAATTTCCCCGCATTATCTATTGACTAGGACTGGCGGACTGATAATCCACCAGACATAGAAGTCTGCTCCCATTGGTTCTAATCATTGCAACTGCAATAGAATCCTTCAACCAGAACATGAACCATCTTAATTTGTCCGCTTTTCAAAGGCCGAGTATAAAAGGGCGACTGATGTCGCACTTATTTCTGCATGGTTGGTACTGTCATCCTGCCACTATCAGACATCTCAAACACCAGAAATAAATGGAGCCTTCAACACATGTCTATGCTTTTTATTAAAAGGGCTTCTTCCCTCCAATGTTAGCACCAGAGTTCCACATTGAAGCAGAGGCTGATGTTTTACATCATATCAATCCCTTCAAACAACCCACTCCTTCTTTCTTGCTGTTCTCCTGAAAGCCCTTGTAAGTTGCCCTTTGATTAAAAAACACAACCCATCTTTTCAGGCAGGGAACTTTATTTTTTTGACTTTCAGAGCAGTTAAAGTGCAGAAAAAAAATGCCATCAGGAAGTCAAAATAATTGTCACTGAATCAGTTCTGGCCGAGCAAGGTTGGACTTATTAAAGCTATCATAAAGTATTATACAGTCTGTATTTCAAACTCTCTTGAGCTAATTAGCAGATCTTTACTACAATAAAGTTACATTGAGAGCGTAGACTAAGCTGCCAACTAAGCTGATAATATGCAATATTATCTCTTTAGTGGGTCATAGTTGAAGCATAATGGCTTGCCGATTTACAACAGAGCTGAGGAAACCCTTGCTCCCTAACAGAGTCTTTGGAATTTCCTTCCTCAAAAGGCATTTGATGCAGAATCTTTAAATATTCTGAAGTCAGAGGGAGATAGATTAGAGTCATAAAGTCACAGAGATGTACAGCATGGAAACAGACCCTTCGGTCCAACCCATCCATGCCGACCAGATATCCCAACCCAATCTAGTCCCACCTGCTAGCACCTGGCCCTTATCCCTCCAAACCCTTCCTATTCATTTACCTATCCAGATGCCTTTTAAATTTTGCAATTGTACCAGCCTTTACCACCTCCTCTGGTAGCTCATTCCGTACAAGCACCACTCTCTGTGTGAAAAAGTTGCCCCTTAGGTTTCTTTTATATCTTTCCCTTCTCACCCTAAACCTGTGCCCTCTAGTTCTGGACTCCCCCACCCGAGTGAAAAGACCTTACCTATGTACCCGATCCATGCCCCTTATGATTTTGTAAACCTCTATCATGTCACCCCTCAGCTTCCGATTCTCCAGGGAAAACAGTCCCAGCCTGTTCAGCCTCTCCCTCTCGCTCAAATCCTCCAACCTTGGCAACATCCTTATGAATCTTTTCTGAACCCTTTCAGGTTTTACAACATCTTTCTGATAGGAAGGAGACCAGAATGGCAAGCAATATTCCAAATGTGGCCTAACCTATGTCCTCTACAGCCACAACATGGCCTCCGAACTCCTGTACTCAATACTCTGACTAATAAAGGCAAGCATACCAAACATCTTCTTCACTATCCTATCTACCTGAGGCTCTACTTTCAAGGAACTATGAACCTACACTCCAAGGTCTCTTTGTTCAGCAACACTCCCCAGGATATTATGATTAAGTGAATATGTCCTGCTCTAACTTGCTTTTCCAAAATGCAGCACCTCGCATTTATCTCAATTAAACTCCATCTGCCACTCCTCAGCCCATTGACCCATCCTGTTGTAATCTGAGGTAACCCTCTTCACTGTCCACTACACCTCCAATTTTGGTGTCATCTACAAACTTACTAACTGTACCTCCAATGTTCACATCCAAACTATTTATATAAATAATGAAAAGTGGTGGATCCAGCACCGATCCTTGTGGCACTCCACTGGCCTCATGCCTCCAGTCTGATTCTTGATGACTTAACGGGGATGAAAGATTATTGGGGATATGCAGAAATGAAAATTCGAAGTTAAAATTATCATTGACCTTTACGAATGGTGAGTTTGAAGGGCTAAGTGGCCACTCTTCACAGAACAGTGGGGAAGCATGCCATTTGCCCCGTTGAGTCCACACCAACCTCTGAAGAGCCACCCAGACCCACCCCATCCCTGCATTTCCCATGGCCAATCCACCAAACCTGCACATCTTTGGGAGGAACGAATGCAGATATGAGAAGAATGTGCCACCTGACGGTGGCAGACAGCCACCTGACGGTGGAATCGAACCTGGGTCCCCTGGCATCATGAGGCAGCAGTGCTAACCACCAAGGTGCCACTCTTGTCCCTTGTCAGTACGAACTTAGCACTCTGTCTTAGATTGGTGTGCTGGTATATTCAAAAAAGCCATGATGAGGAGGTGCCAGTGTTGGATTGGGGTGGACAAAGTTAAAAAGTCACATGACACCACGTTATAGTCCACCAGGTTTATTTGGAAGCACTAGCTTTTGAAGCGCTGCTCCTTCGTTAGGGCCAATTTCTGATGTTCTCCTTCAAAATGTCAGAAGTGAGAATGTGAAATTGTTGGGATGAATCGATGAAGTTTGCCAATGTCAAAGTAAAATTGCAATTGAGTCTGTGTAACTCTCAGGTTCAGTCCAAAAATAGCGTACTGAGCTCGTGGTTGTGACATGGCCTGGATAGTTAATCCCAAAACAGGAGTTCAAATCTCAACAAGCAACTTTATATTTAAGGAATCGAATAAATGAGGAATCAGAAATCTGAAACCCACAACCAAGTAACAACACAATTGTCATCAATCTCCAATCGATTCTGCAGAGATGCTGTTCTCACCTGGTCCGACCCATGGGTCACTCCAGATCTACCACAACGTGACTTATGCGACAAGCTCCTCTGAAATGTCCTAGCAAGATGCTCAATGGTCAAGAGATTAGTTCACCACCTCCTTCTCAGGGATAATAAATACTGCCTTTGCAAGTGATGTCCACAACCTCATGAGTGAATAGCAACAGCCACCATAGTGTCACTCTCTCATCAGGCAAAGGGTGAGAGACAATCCTTTGAGTTTCATCAAAGGATTACCACACCTCAAGCCAGGCTGTGAAGATGGGACCTCAGTCCATACCCACGTGAGAATTAATCCCGTGCTGTTAGCATTGCTGTATTGCAAACCAACCGTCCAGCCAACCGAGCTAACCAACAATCTCAGCACGCATCCTGCAGAAGATGGACATTTTGAAGTCAAAGTCATTTCAATCCCTATCTCCCTGCACCGTCATTTCTTATTATGCACTCGCCAGAGGAATGATCATCTGAGGTGTCTGATTTTCAGCTATCTGATTAATAATCTCGTACACTTAGTAAACAAGAAATCTATTCTCCCCTGAGACAACAGCAGAGGGCAAATCCATGAAGAAAGCTGAATTTCAATGACACATTTTATACACAGTAATTAATCAAAAATGCAATAAAAACTATCTTGCAATATCTTGCAAATGTTTCTAATCATCCTGGTCCTTTCTATCACTGTATTAACTGAACAGAATAGCTTGATTTAGATAATTAGCTTGAATTCCAGGGAAAAATAATATTTTAACTCGTCGACAAGCTTTTTTAAAAAAATTATAATGCCTGAAATTACCTATGAGAGAAATGAGACCTGAACCTGAAACTGGATTGAAAGGGTCCGACATTAAGAGATCATTCTGTCACAAGAATCATTTAAAGGCTAACATCCAAACACAATTTTCAATTTTTGGATTGCACTCCATATTCTCCACATTTAGAAAAATGTACTTGCACAGTTTACAGATAAAGACAGTGCAATGTGCTTCCATAAAATTATTCCAAACTTCCACAACCTTGTTGTTCTCCCCATTCAGCGGCAGCCACAGTCTTTCAGTATCCGTGATGGTTCAGTGGCAATTTGCATCAAATTCGTATTGATTTGAGCCATTTGAGCCATATTTATTTGCACATAAGAACAGGACGTTTCCATTCAGTCCTTCAAACCAGTCCATGTTATAGGTGAGACTGCAGGCCAATCTGTGCCTTAGCTCCAGTTTTTCAAATTCTCAAATGGCTTACTTGCCTAAAATGGTGGCCCAGTGATTAGCACTGCGGCCTCACAGCATCAGGGACCCAGGTTTGATTCCAGCCTCAGGTGACTGTCTGTGTTGAGTTTGCACATTCTCCCTGTGTCTGTGTGAGTTTCCTCCCACAGTCCAAAGATGTGTAGATTAGGGTGGATTGGCTGTGCTAAATTGTCCATAGCACCCAGGGATGTGCAGGCAAATTAGATTGACCATGGAAATATGCAGGGTTACAGGGATTCGGTGGGATACTTTGCGAGAGTGGGTGTGTCTGCTCCCACACTGTAAGGGTTCTATAACAGTCTTGGGGGAGGGGGAAAGCAGGTCCACATTTCCACAAGTCTCCTACCCTTCCATTCCCACCTCCTTTGAGGGTTTACAGGTTGTTCTGCAGATGCTGGAGATCAGAGCTGAAAATGTTTTGCTGGAAAAGCGCAGCAGGTCAGACAGCATCCAGGGAACAGGAGAATCGACGTTTCATTAACACGAATTGGCTATAATGTGATTGTTGAATTGTGGATGCTGTTTGGATAACATAAACTTTCTACTGAATGGGTATGGGGATTTTCTGTAGCAGAGGAGCACAACTGCCATGTTATACCAGAGAGACCTGTACTCAAAAATGGCCGAACCCGTCCATCTGATCACAAGTTCCCCTTCCAGTGTGAGGAAGTTTCCTGCAAATTTATGGGATGGAGTGGGAGATTGGCACAAGGTAATGTCTGAACAACTGCACAGATACAAAAAGCCCCCTTCTTGTGCTGTAAAACTTCTGGCATTCTGACCTTTGTATTGGATTTATTCCTGACAGTTGTATGCTGGTCACCCTTTGATTTGGACTGAAAATGTGTTGCTGGAAAAGCGCAGCAGGTCAGGCAGCATCCAGGGAACAGGAGGATCGACGTTTCTGGCATAACCCCTTCTTCAGGCTTATGCCTGAAACGTCGATTCTCCTGTTCCCTGGATGCTCCTGGACCTGCTGCGCTTTTCCAGCAAAACATTTTCAGCTCTGATCTCCAGCATCTGCAGACCTCACTTTCTCCTTTGATTTGGACTGCCCTACCAGGAGAACAATCTTCTCTACTCAAGATCAGCAAAGTATATCATAGACAATAGACAATAGGTGCAGGAGTAGGCCATTCTGCCCCTCGAGCCTGCACCACCATTCAATATGATCATGGCTGATCATGACAAACAAATAAACTGCAACACCGACAATGAGAAGCAGAACACCTTGCGCACTGTGAAAACCAGAACAAATGTCAATAAATGTTGGAAAATGGAGCAGATTAGTCATCAGGTAAGTTCAACTGACCATTTCAGGGTACGTCTCCTGAAGACCAGCTTAGATCTTGGTAGAAATCAAGGTAATGGACAAATCTATTAACTTTTCACTCAGAACCACCAGCACACCTCATTTTACCCTCCATTCTTCACTGTGTTTATCCCTACTGTGATTATTCAGGAAACCCGTTCGTTCTTCAATGTCTGGGTTTCTGTTTTTTTTGTACCATATGAAATCGGAGAAGAAACAGGCCATTGAGCCCATCAAGTGTGTTCTGACATCCAATGAAATTATCCTCAACCCTACTTTCCTGCCTTGCCCCAGAACCCTTCATTCCCTTACTGATTAAAAATCTGTCTCTCTCAGCCTTGACATACTTATCAATCCCACAGCTTCCAACCTCATAGTCCGGGAACCCCGCACTGCCCGGTTCTACCTCCTTCCCAAGATCCACAAGCCTGACCACCCTGGCCGACCCATTGTCTCAGCATGCTCCTACCCCACTGAACTCATCTCTACCGACCTCGACACTGTCCTATCCCCCCTAGTCCAGGAACTCCCCACATACGTCCGAGACACCACCCACGCCC